>NC_140213.1:50118881-50153881 GCF_951802725.1 Rutilus rutilus
ACTAACCCTACCCCTAAACCTGCCCATCACAGGAAACATTCTGCATTTTTACTTTCTCAAAACAACTCATCCTGTGTGATTTATAAGCCTTTTGAAAAGTGGGGACCGCTGGCTGGTCCCCACAATGTAATATAAACAAGGGCACACACACACACACACACTCACTCACTCACACACACACACACACTCACTCACTCACTCACTCACTCACTCACTCACTCACTCACTCACTCTCTCACTCTCTCACTCTCACACACACACACACTCACTCACTCTCTCTCTTTCACTCTCTCTCTTTCACTCTCTCTCTTTCACTCACTCACTCACACTCTCTCTCTCTCTCTCTCTCACACTCACTCACTCACTCACACACACACACACACACACACACACACACACACACACACACACACACACACACACACACACACACACACACACTCACTCACTCACACACACACACACACACACACACACACACTCACACTCACTCACTCACTCACTCACTCACACTCACTCACTCACTCACTCACTCACTCACACACACACACACACACACACACACACTCACTCACTCACTCACTCACTCACTCACTCACACTCACTCACTCACTCACTCACTCACTCACTCACTCACTCACTCACTCACTCACTCACTCACTCACTCACTCACTCACTCACTCACTCACACTCACTCACACTCACTCACTCACTCACTCACTCCAATTCAATTCAATTCAGCTTTATTAGCATGACTGTGTAACACAATGTTGCCAAAGCATCAACATATTATATATAAATAATAAAACAAACAAAACATATGTATAGATCATGTCATACGTAGCATAGTAAATATAAATAGATAAATAAACACAATCTATCCTAATAAATAGGATAATTTATATAATCCTAATAACTCACTCACTCACTCACTCACTCACACTCACACACTCACATACACTCTCTCTCTCTCTCTCTCTCTCTCTCTCTCTCTCTCTCTCTCTCTCTCTCTCTCTCTCTCTCTCTCTCTCTCTCTCTCTCTCCTGTTTTCTAATACTCTTGTCCTCCGTCAGAATCATTCATCACTCCTGTCTCGACCGCCTGCTGATTAACTGTGGTAAGAAACCCAGTGTAGCTCGCCCCTCTCTCTCTCTCTCTCTCTCTCTCTCTCTCTCTCTCTCTCTCTCTCTCGTTCGTGATGTTTCTGTACTCGCTGCTGCGTCAGAAAGATGAAGATGATGACGAGGAGTGTGAGGTAGACGGACATCATTTCAATCTCTCTGTTTCTGACTTTGGGTTTCTGCTGGAGTGTGTGTGTGTAATCCTCTCGCTGGGAACGGGAGGAACTCTGGGAAATTTAATTAAAGATCCCTGCTGTTAAATCCTGTTGCCAGAGCTGTTTGAGATCGCTTTAAAGTTCCGTCGTCGTTTACTCGCCTTCGTCTTCTGCGAAATATAGAGGGTTTTTGAGAAATGAACATGTTTTTCTGTCAATGCATGAAGTCAATGGGGTCCAAAGTTGTTTGATTCCCAGCGTTCTTCAAAATGTTTCATACAGGTTTGGAAAGTCATGAGAGGGAGTCAGTGAGGGCAGGATCTTACATTTCATTATAAATGCATGTTATTGAGATGTTTTTATGAACATAAAGCATTGTTTTAGACAAAAGTGACTGTTGTCAGCACCAGTTTAGCTCTAATTTCTTGCAGAATTGCTAGTTCTTGCAGTAACAATAATAGAACGTTTGTTCAAAGTTATCTGGTCTTTAATAATGTTTTCAGAACATTAGCACAAAAACATTTATACTTTGTTCATGGAACATTTCTGAAACGTTTAGTTGGACATTTAAGGGTCAATGACGTATAAGGATTTTCGACAGGCCAATTTTAAAATACAAAAACAAAAAAAACCTGTTGCAATTGTTCAAACATTAAGGATGTTGTGTACACCTAAATTCATGTAAAAAAATTAATTTAAGTGATTTTAGTGTTTTTTCAACTAGATGAATTGTCCGTAGCCTTAAAAAATGTCATGTGGTGCGACCGTGATTTATCTTCAAATTAATTAATTTCCTTAACATGCTTAAACATTTTTTTGTATTTGCATTTCTTGTGAGTTTTTGTAAATAATGATCTCATTTTTTTGTTCTATAATTTCTGAGTTGCCTTCTTAAATCTAGTTAACAGACTTATTTTTCCTGTAAATCACATAAAACTGATAGAAATGTTTTTAAAAATATCATTCCCTAAATCATACTGTATCAGTGATTCATATTTCAGCCACAGAATAAGAGATTTTATTTTAAATTGAATACAGTGATTGCTTTTATTGGTCGCACCACATGATAAGTGGTCGCTCCAAATGACACGAAGACCTTATATAGTTAAAAATCTATTTAAAGAGATCAATGAACAATACATTGTATATAAAAAAATAGATTTAAACCAGATTTTATACAAATTTCACAGAATTTTCCTGAACATAAACACTTTATAAAAAATGTTTTGTATAAAAATCACATCACAAACACAAGTGCACCATTTAATTTAACTTGACTTAGAATTTCTTTCTAACAAATAATAATGTTATAGATATAAATTATTTCATAAAAGTATTGTATACAGGTAACATTTGGGGTCAATAGTTTTTTTTTTTTAAAGTAATTAATACTTTTATTAATCAAGGACACATTCAGTGTCACATTCAGTTAATAAAAAGTGACCGTAAAGATATTTAGGCTATAATGTTACGAAAGATTCTATTTCAAATAAATGCTGTTCTTTTGAACTTTCTATTCATATAATAATCCTGACATATAAAATGTATCACAGTTTCCACAAAAATATGAACATTGATAATAATCAGAAATGTTTCTTGAGCAGCAAATCATTAGTGACCCTGGATCACAAAACCAGTCACAAGTCGCACAGGGTATCTGTGGCAATAGCCAACAGTACATTGTATGGGTCAAAATTAACGATTTTTCTTTTATTCCAAAAATCATTAGGATATTAAATAAAGATCATGTTTCATATTTTGTAAATGTCCTACCGTAAATTTATAAAACATTTATTGTTGTGAGTGAATATAGCAATATCGCAAACATAAATGGACAACTTTAAAGGCGATTTTCTCAATGTTTCGATTTTTTGCACCCTCAGATTCCAGATGTTCAGTTGTATCGGCCAAATATTGTTCTATCTTAACAAACCATACATCAATGGAAGCTTATTTATTCAGCTTTCATATGATGTATAAATCTCAATTTAAAAAAATTGACCCATGTGACATTGACCCATTGAGTGGTTTTGTGGTCTAGGGTTACATATTAGAATTATTTCTGAAGGATCATGTGACACTGAAGACTGGAGTAATGATGCTGAAAATTCAGCTTTGATCACAGGAATAAATTACTGTTTGCTATATATTCACATAGAAAACAGATATTTTAAACTGTAATAATATTTCACTCTTCTGCTATCAAGGTACTCTGCTCTTGCTGCAGGGTCAGAATTTTTTAGCTTGGCAGTGGCATCTGGTAAAATAGATTGAAATAGTTTTAAATAAATAAATAGGCAATAATAAATACACTACTAATAAATGCATTATTGCTAAACTGAAATTACATGCTCTAATTTTTTTTTTTGCATTTTTCTCATATTGTACAAAGAGTAAACATAAACTGTCTTATATCAAATATATCAAATATATATCTGAAATATATCAAAAAAATCCTAAATTGCATAAAAATCTATTCCAAATGATACTAAAGTAAAGTACTTTTTTTTTTTTATATATATATATATATATATAAACCGTCAATTGAATATAAAAGTATAAAACTGCCAATCTAGGACATATATCTATCATGGAAAACAGTCTGCAGTGGTCGCACCACATGATATTTGGTCGCACCACATGATATTTTCAAATTCAGTCATAATTTACAGGCACAGAATTGGCCACCTAAACAAAACAAGCAAGCTTGCCAAAAAAGGTCACTATGAAATTTATAATGAAAATATATATTTGTAGAAATAACTTTAATATTAAATTTTTTTGAGGTCATACCACATGACATCCAAATGTGGCAACTACATACCAACCATTACAGAGGTTTATTTTTTTTTCCAATTTGAGAGAATTACAAACCTGCTTCCATGGGTCCTTGGTAAATTGGTTTATGATGTAACTTCCTGTGTTTGAATAGTTTTCAACATAAAAGTCCCAAAATGGTAGTTCCTTGATGGTCGCACCACATGATATTTCATAAAATGGACATCATCGGACAAAGTTTGTTTGTATATTATGATGGAAATATAAATACAAATGCTTTGAATTTTTTTTTAAAGGATTACAAAACATTTTGGAAATCATGCCAAATAGTGCAGAAAATAAATTTGCATAAATTCAGAGTAATTTCAAAGACGTTTTCAAAACAGAAGTTATGGTCGGACGGTCGCACCACATGATGTTTTGACACTTTAAATCACAAAAAAATTTATAAAATAAGTAAAGGTTTTTGAAAAGTTAAAGTGAGTACATACATGGGAGAGGTACTACAAATATACAGTATCTTTATGCATTTAAACCCATTTTTGCCTGAAAAAATGCAATCGGACTGAAAATGTAGGCGTCACGTCATTGACCCTTAAACGTTAAAAGTAACGTTTGAAGAATGGAATGTTCCCTTAATGTTCATAATAAAAAAAAACTGGTTTGAACATTCAGAAATAACGTTTTCATAACTGAATGGGAAGCAGAACCTCTCAGATCATATGTGTGAGTTTGCTGTAGATCTCAGATGAAGTGTGTTCGTGAGTCGTGGCTCTGGGTGTTTCTGGAGATCAGGTGTAATCTGCTGTTTGTGTCATTACTGTAAACCTTATGATTAGTGTTTAACCAGTGTTCAGTTCTGAGGTAACCGGTAGTTTAGTGAGTTACAGCTGATGTTAAAGTGTCTAATATCTGAAGGTCTTAAAGTCGCAGCTCTGAGCTGGAGGAGCATCAGCTAGAGGAGGTCTGCTGCTATTATCTGAGGTTTATGTGAGTATATGCAGGTAAAGGTGATGTTTAGGATCTGTAAACTCTCTAGCTCATAACGTGTCGTGGCGATGACAGACCTCATTACTGATGCGTCACATGATCAGAATGACATCATCAGGTGTTCATACGGCTCACGTTAGAGAGTTTGAGCTTCTCACCGAGCCTGAAGCCGACGGCAGACCGAGACACACGATACTGTGTTTATGCCGACGCTCTTCTGTGCTTCAGTGTTTCACGGCTAAAAACACCACTGACGACTCCTCAGTCTTTAATGAAGCATTGCAGTGATTTATTTCAAGTAACTTGAGTTATGTAATCAGATTACTTTTTCAAGTAACTAGTAAAGTAACGCATGACTAAAATGAACAACAAAATATCTGAGTTACTTTTTCAAATAAGTAACGCAACTTACATTTTTATACATTTATTGACTGACAGCTCTCCTGTCCTCAGAGGTGTTGTGTGTGTGTGTGTGTGTGTGTGTGTGTGTGTGTGTGTGTGTGTAAACATGATGGTTATTGTAGTTCTAGACTAAATGTGAACGTGCATTTACATCAGTACTTGCACAAAAAAGATGAAATATTCCTCAAAATGAATAAAATCAGTGAATGCAGAATCAGAATACTGTGCAAACCTCCAATAACTAAATATCTTAAATACAACATGCATTTAATCTCACTTTATTGACCAGTGTACTTGCTTCTGACCTTCGACGATTCAGTTTAAACCATAAGCAAAAATTACTATAGATTTATTTTGGTTTTATTAGTAAAGTAAGTATTAAACTTCTTCTTCTGATGTCCAGAATAACAGCAGCTGAGAGGCTTGTTTAAGCGGCGCCCTCGAAAAATCAGCCTAAACATTCGATACACTAAAATGATAAGATAAGACAAATAAAATGAGTAATTTTTAATTTACAAAATGTATTCATAGCTCAGACAAAATCATTGGCTCTGGTCCAAACTCCGCCTACGGTTTATGTAAATAAGAACATGTGGCCATTCATACAACTGCACATAATTAGGGCAGCAGTATAAATGGCAAATTAACTTTAAAGGTTAAAATCAGTCAAACTGTTGTAAATCAGCTCTGCCGCTCATGCAGAATGTCCTTCTCTTCAGCTGATTGTGTTATTGTCGGACTTGTGAAGTTCATGGTAATAAATACATTTTATATTGATTTTTAAGGACATTTTTGTTACTTGTGTACAGCGTCCTTGATGTAATGACGTAGTTTGGCTTCTCTTTCACACCAAGCACAAGCAGTGTGTGTTTCATTCAGCACATGAACAGAGGCCACGTTTTAACGTGTGCATGAAATGGATCTATTTTTGTCAAATAAAACTTAATGATCTTATTGTGAACATTTCATCCCGGACTGGATCTTCTAGTCTTCTCTTATTCTCCAATCGTTTAGTCCGCTTAAACTCCGCCCCTTCCTTACATTCACATTCAGACCCGCCTCCGTTTTGAGTGACACGCCCACATCTCAACATCCAGTCAACAACCGACAGTTAGAACAAAGCCCCGCCCTGTTTTTGTTCTCAGTAATCCGTTACAGTCGCTCTACATCAAATTGTCTGTTAAGTCACAACTTGAATATTAATATTTAACCCTTTAAATAAAGAAATGACTTCAGTAGCGTGTTAGCCGTGCAACTGCAGTGGAAAGTTCACTGATATCCACCACTGAAATGATTGTTTTTGTGTGACTGGACGTCAGTGCGATGTCTTGAGTGACGTGTCTGTGATCTTGCTTGTCTCCTGCAGTCCCAGAAGTCCTGGATCGAACACACTTTCACCAGGAGGGAATGTGTCTATATTCTGCCCGTGTCGAAGGACCCGCACAGGTGCGTCACACACTCTTACACCTGATCATGACCGGGTCAAACTTCAGTGGAAAATCACACACACTTACGAATCTAGAGACCAGTGTTGTAGTCGAGACCAGCTCACTCGAGTCCGAGTCTCGAGTACACAACACTGCTAGAGACCAGTTGCTTAAACTCAGTCTCTATGAACTAGTCTATTTATATATGCAAAACATATTACACGCAGTACACACACACTTATATATTACGTAAACACAAACTTTTATTTTGGATGCGATTAATCGTTGCCCAGCACCAGTTTTTAAACGTCCTGCCAACCACTCTTTAGCTTTAGCATTAGCTTTAGCAACAGCGTGGCGTTCACAATCGAACATTTATGAAATGTGAGCTGTGTTTTGCAGATGCCTCCCGGGATGCCAGATCTGCCAGCAACTGGTGCGGTGAGTGTCCTCACACATGACATGTAGACGCTTCACACACTCCGAGTGGGTGCTGATGTGTGTGTGTGTGTGTGTAGATGCTGCTGTGGGCGGCTGGTTCGACAGCATGTGGGCTTCACGGCCACACTGGCGGTGAAATACTCAGACGTGCGCGTGTCCGAGGGCGAGCCGGATCTGGAGCAGTGGAGTGTGGAGAAACACACGGAGGAGAGTCCCACTGATGCTTACGGAGTCATCAACTTCCAGGGCGGATCGCATTCATACAGAGCCAAGGTATGAACACTCACACACTCACTCACACACACTCTCACTCACACACTCACTCACACACTCACTCACTCACTCACTCACTCACACACACACACACACACACACACACACACACACACACACACACTGATTGTCGTGTCTCCGCAGTATCTGCGCCTGTCCTACGACTCGCGCCCCGAGGCCGTCCTGCGGCTCATGCTGAAGGAGTGGCAGATGGAGCTGCCGAAGATCGTCATCAGCGTTCACGGGGGAATCCAGAACTTCGACCTGCACCCGCGCATCAAACAGGTGGTGGGAAAAGGCCTGATCAAAGCTGCCGTCACCACCGGGGCCTGGATCCTGACCGGAGGGGTCAACACAGGTCACACACACTCACACACACACACTGGGTTTCGCGGAGTTTGTTTACATTTACGACTTACAAATGAGGAGAGCAATAGAAGCAATTAAACTAACAATAGGGCAACAATATGCAAGTGCTGTGACGAGTCCCAGTTAGTCCAGCAGGAAACAGCCCAGGTGAAGGTCTGTGAAAGTGATTCTGTGTCTTTTTGGGATGATGCACCACGAGACACTGTTCACCTGCAGAACACAAGCTTCTGGAGACACGTCGGTCTGAAGTAGTGAGTTTAGGTATAGAGGAACAGAGCCAGTGGTTGTTCTGTAGGAAAACATCAGTGCAGGTTTATGAGGTTCTCTTCGGCTCGATAAACACACTCTTGCTGCAGCATCTGGATCAGTTGCAGAGGTTTGACAGATGCTGGAAGGAGAGAGCATTACAATAGTGCAGTCTGGATAGAACAAGAGCTTGGAGAGAGTTGTGTAACTCTGCTAGGAAGGGCCTGATCCTCATGGTGTTGTAAAAGGCAATCTGCAGGACTGGCAGTTCTAGCGATGTGTTCTGTGAAGTTCAACTGATCATCAATCACAACTCCAAGGTTCCTGGCTGTCCATCCATACAGTTGTGTATGATGAAACTAGCTGAATGGAGAAGTTGTGGTGTAGTGTTGAGTTAACTGAGACACGAGCAGTTCTGTCTTCATAAAGTTTAGTTGATGATGGTGATGGTCCTTCATCCAGTAAGAAATGTTAGTCAGGCTGAGATGTGAGCAGCTCACGTAGGATCATCCAGCTGGAATGAGAGTTAGATTTGAGTGTCATCATCAGTGTAACAGTGATGGGAAAACATGTAGATGGAGAAGAGAAGCGGTCCCAGCACTGAGCCCTGAGGCACTCCAGTAGCTAGATGATAACAGTGATGGGAAAAAACATATTTCTGAATGACAGATCCCAGTGATGACATGTGGATGGAGAAGAGAAGAGGTCCCAGCACTGAGCCTTGAGGCACTCCATTAGCTAGATGATAACAGTGATGGGAAAACATGTAGATGGAGAAGAGAAGCGGTCCCAGCACTGAGCCTTGAGGCACTCCAGTAGCTAGATGATAACAGTGATGGGAAAACATGTAGATGGAGAAGAGAAGCGGTCCCAGCACTGAGCCTTGAGGCACTCCAGTAGCTAGATGATAACAGTGATGGGAAAAAACATATTTCTGAATGACAGATCCCAGTGATGACATGTGGATGGAGAAGAGAAGAGGTCCCAGCACTGAGCCTTGAGGCACTCCATTAGCTAGATGATAACAGTGATGGGAAAACATGTAGATGGAGAAGAGAAGAGGTCCCAGCACTGAGCCTTGAGGCACTCCAGTAGCTAGATGATAACAGTGATGGGAAAACATGTAGATGGAGAAGAGAAGCGGTCCCAGCACTGAGCCTTGAGGCACTCCAGTAGCTAGATGATAACAGTGATGGGAAAAACCATGTTTCTGAATGACAGATCCCAGTGATGACATGTAGATGGAGAAGAGAAGAGGTCCCAGCACTGAGCCTTGAGGCACTCCAGTAGCTAGATGATAACAGTGATGGGAAAAACCATGTTTCTGAATGACAGATCCCAGTGATGACATGTAGATGGAGAAGAGAAGAGGTCCCAGCACTGAGCCCTGAGGCACTCCAGTAGCTAGATGATAACAGTGATGGGAAAAACCATGTTTCTGAATGACAGATCCCAGTGATGACATGTAGATGGAGAAGAGAAGTGGTCCCAGCACTGAGCCCTGAGGCACTCCAGTAGCTAGATGATAACAGTGATGGGAAAAACCATGTTTCTGAATGACAGATCCCAGTGATGACATGTAGATGGAGAAGAGAAGCGGTCCCAGCACTGAGCCTTGAGGCACTCCAGTAGCTAGATGATAACAGTGATGGGAAAACATGTAGATGGAGAAGAGAAGCGGTCCCAGCACTGAGCCTTGAGGCACTCCAGTAGCTAGATGATAACAGTGATGGGAAAAAACATATTTCTGAATGACAGATCCCAGTGATGACATGTGGATGGAGAAGAGAAGAGGTCCCAGCACTGAGCCTTGAGGCACTCCATTAGCTAGATGATAACAGTGATGGGAAAACATGTAGATGGAGAAGAGAAGAGGTCCCAGCACTGAGCCTTGAGGCACTCCAGTAGCTAGATGATAACAGTGATGGGAAAACATGTAGATGGAGAAGAGAAGCGGTCCCAGCACTGAGCCTTGAGGCACTCCAGTAGCTAGATGATAACAGTGATGGGAAAAACCATGTTTCTGAATGACAGATCCCAGTGATGACATGTAGATGGAGAAGAGAAGAGGTCCCAGCACTGAGCCTTGAGGCACTCCAGTAGCTAGATGATAACAGTGATGGGAAAAACCATGTTTCTGAATGACAGATCCCAGTGATGACATGTAGATGGAGAAGAGAAGAGGTCCCAGCACTGAGCCCTGAGGCACTCCAGTAGCTAGATGATAACAGTGATGGGAAAAACCATGTTTCTGAATGACAGATCCCAGTGATGACATGTAGATGGAGAAGAGAAGTGGTCCCAGCACTGAGCCCTGAGGCACTCCAGTAGCTAGATGATAGCAGTGATGGGAAAAACCATGTTTCTGAATGACAGACACTAGTGATGAATATAAATGTATACATATTTATGTATGTGTGTGTGTGTGTGTGTGTGTGTTTTATTTATATATATATATATAGTTTATAGACAGTCTATAGTTTTCTTGTAGTGCTTTAAATTAAGTTTATTTTTCTGACCCCATTGACAGATATTTGTTCTTTAAAGGGATAGTTCGGCCAAAAATGATATTTAAGGAAGCGTCGTGACATAGAACGAACGTGACAGCGCAGCCAGAGAGCAGAGCAAAACAAAACTCTACGTTCGTTCTACGTCATACGCCAGCATCCATCTCCGTGAACGCGTGTCGACCGCCACCGGAAGCCAGTTATTTTCATTTATAAAGTTTTAAATATGTATATTTTTATGACAAAACCGCACGGATTACCCTGGATTTTCCCCCTGGAGCCGGATGGATTACTTTTGTGAAGGATGCATGCACATTTTGGGACTTGGAGGAGGTGGACCCCATAGCTTCACACTATAACCACTGAAAGATCTGAGACATTTTCTAAAATAACTGAAAATGTGTTCGTCTGAAAAAAGATTGACATATGCATCTCGAACGGCTTGAGGGCGAGTAAATCATGGGTTAAATATCATTTTTGGCCGAACTATCCCTTTAAGCACAAACCCGCTTCATGCTAAGCAATTTTTCAGTCATTTTGCTTCTCCAGTAAATGTATTTTGATTTAAGAATGCTGGAAAACAAAGGAAGAACATTGTTTACAACTGGTTTCACTGATCAACCTTATAAAACACAAGATACTAGCAAAACTAATGGTCGACTCCAAAACTTTTTTGTCAGCTGAAAACATTTTAATATAAGTCCCCCTAAGACACTCACACTCTCACACACACACTCGCTCTCTCACACACACATTCAGAGCAGGGCAGACTCAGTTGAGTGACGCTTCTGAAACCAGATTGGTTGTTGTGTGTAAGAAAGGTAGAGAACTGGTTGACGACTCGTTCAAGTATTTTAGCAATGATTGGAAGAAGGGATACCAGTCTGTAGTTTTATAAAAGTGCTGGATTTAGAGTGGGTTTCTTAAGCTGTGTGTGTGTGTGTGTGTGTGTGTGTATGTTTGTTCACAGCAGCAGTTACAGGATTAACTCTCATCATAATGACAGTCATTTGAGTTTAAAGATCAGGTCGAAGTGCTTTATTAGTGTTTACATACACACAGCGTCTCTAAACACACACACACGCACGCGCTGCAGTGAGAGGTCACGACCCCTCGAGGGTCACTGTAACGACTGTGTGTTTTTCGCTGTGTTTTCCAGGTGTGGCCAAACATGTGGGTGATGCTCTGAAGGAACATCTTTCCAGATCAGCGCGTAAGATCTGCACTGTGGGAATCGCTCCCTGGGGAGTGATCGAAAACAGGAACGACCTCATCGGACGAGACGTGAGACTCACACACACACACTTATGAGTCTTATGAGTGACCTATGTATCTCTCTGAACACAGAACCAAGAGAGAAAAATAAAGAAATTGAAACCTGTATTCAGGACTGGTTTGATTTGATGACATGTAATATTCATACACTGAGTTGAAGTGATGATTTCATTAGATAATTTTTTGTGTGTTTGGGAACGCTGTATCTTTTTAATTCATCAAGGATGCATTCAGTTGTTAAAAAGGGACAGTAAAGACATTTATAATGTTACAAAAGACTCTTAATTTAAAATACATGCTGTTCTTTAGAACTTTCTATTCATTAAGAATCCTGAGAAATGAAATATCTGCTTTCAACACTGATAATAATCATAAATGTTTCTTGAGCTTCAAATCATCATATTAGAGTGATTTCTGAAGGGTCATGTGACACTGAAGACTGGAGTAATGATGCTGAACATTCAGCTTTGATCACAGGAATAAATTACACTTTACTGTATATTCACATAGACAACAGATGATTTACATTATAATAATATTTTGTGATTTTTAGTGCATGTTTGATCAAATAAATGAGCAGAAGAATCATGAATAAGCTCAAGACTTGTCCTTGTGTGTGTGTGTGTGTGTGTGTGTGTGTGTGTGTGTGTGTGTGTGTGTGTGTGTGTGTGTGTAGGTGGTAGCGCCGTATCAAACCCTGCTGAATCCTCTCAGTAAACTCAACGTGCTCAATAACTTCCACTCTCACTTCATCCTGGTGGATGATGGGACCGTCGGGAAATATGGAGCTGAAGTCAAACTCAGGAGAGAGCTGGAGAAACACATTAACCTGCAGAGAATACACGCACGTGAGACACACACACGCTCACACACACACGCGCTCACACACACGCGCTCTCACACACACGCTCTCACACACACGCTCTCACACACACACACACACACACACACACACACACACACACACACACACACACACACACAATCTCTCACACGCTTACACTCTCTCACACACGCTCTCTCTCACACACACACACACACACACACACACACACACACACACATTCTCTCACACACTCTCACACTCAATCACACTCACTCACACTCTCTCTCTCTCTCGCACACTCACTTTCACACACGCTCTCACACACGCTTACATTCTCACTCGCTCACACACACTCACACTCTCTCACACTCTCACACACACTCACACTCTCTCACACACTCTGTGTGTGTGTGTGTGCAGGCATCGGTCAGGGCGTCCCTGTCGTGGCTCTGATCTTTGAAGGAGGTCCAAACGTGATCCTGACGGTGCTGGAGTATCTGCAGGAGAGCCCGCCGGTGCCGGTGGTGGTGTGTGAGGGCACGGGGCGTGCCGCGGACATACTGGCATACGTGCACAAGCAGACGGAGCAGGACGGGTACGACGCACACACACACACACACACACACACACACACACACACACATCATGTTGTTAAATGAACACATCACCAGTCCTGTTCAGACTCACCAACTCAAAAGAACTGAAAAGAATCTGTTCAAAACAACGGTTCAAGAGAGCCTGTGATGAAAGCACTCGATTGGACGATTGGAGAAACATCAGTATATATTCTGTTTGTTGGTATCATGATACGTTAGTGATTTAATCATTTACTGCTCGTTAAAATCTCTTTGCTCTAGAACCGGCATTTTCTGCGAGCGAATCTAGATGCTTTTTTATTGTGATTCTGTTGCAGAAATGTAATGCATAAAGGATCAATCAATCACTTATTCTATGATGTTTGAATGATTCAGATCTTAAAGACTGTTTGACACAGTGTGTGTGTGTGTGTGTGTTTAGCGCACTGCCTGATGGCGTTGAGGCCGACATCATTGCAACAATCAAGAAAACGTTCAACTTCAGCCATAGTGACGCGCTGCATCTGTTCCAGACGCTGATGGAGTGCATGAAGAACAAAGAGCTGGTGAACACACACACACACACTCACACTCACACTCACACACACACACACACACACACACTCACACTCACACTCACACACACACACACACACACACACACACACACTCACACTCACACTCACACTCACTCGCACACACACACACACACACTCTCACACACACACACACACACACTCACTCACACACTCACTCACTCGCACGCGCACACACACACTCACTCGCACGCACACGCGCACACACACACTCGCACACACACTCGCACACACTCACTCGTGCGCTCACTCACTCACACACTCGCGCGCGCACACTCACTCACTCGCGCGCTCACTCACTCACTCACTCACACACTCGCGCGCTCACTCACTCACTCACACACTCGCGCGCTCACTCACTCACTCACTCACTCACTCGTGCGCTCACTCACTCACTCACACACTCGCGCGCTCACTCACTCACTCGCGCGCGCACACTCACTCACTCGCGCGCTCACTCGCGCGCTCACTCACTCACTCACACACTCGCGCGCTCACTCACTCGCGCGCTCACTCACTCACTCACTCACTCACACACTCGCGCGCTCACTCACTCACTCACTCACACACTCGCGCGCTCACTCACTCACTCACTCACACACTCGCGCGCTCACTCACTCACTCACTCACTCACTCACACACTTACTCACTCACTCACACTCTCACTCACTCGCGCGCGCACACTCACTCACGCACACACTCACTCGCGCGCGCACACACACACACACACACTCACTCGCGCGCTCACTCACTCGCGCGCGCACACACACTCACTCACTCACGCGCGCACACACACTCACTCACTCACTCGCGCGCGCACACACACTCACTCACTCACTCACTCACGCGCGCACACACACTCACTCACTCACTCACTTGTGCGCACACACACTCACTCACTCACTCGCACACACACTCACTCACTCACTCACTTGTGCGCACACACACTCACTCACTCACTCGCACACACACTCACTCACTCACTCACTTACTTGTGCGCACACACACTCACTCACTCACTCGCACACACTCACTCACTCACTCACTCGCACACACACTCACTCACTCACTCACTCACTTACTTGTGCGCACACACACTCACTCACTCACTCGCACACACACTCACTCACTCACTCACTTACTTGTGCGCACACACACTCACTCACTCACTCGCACACACTCACTCACTCACTCACTCGCGTGCACACACACTCACTTACTCGCACACACTCATTCACTCACTCACTCACTCGCACACACTCACTCGCACGCGCACACACTCGCACACCCACTTACTCACTTGCGCACTCACTCACTCACTCGCGCACACACTCACTCGCACACACTCACTCACTTGCGCACACACTCACTCACTCAATAAGGTCTGGTTTATGAGTGACACACGTGTTTGACCACCTGTGTGTGTGTGTGTGTGTGTGTGTGTGTGTGTGTGTGTCTCAGATCACTGTGTTTCCTGTGGGCTCTGAGGACCATCAGGACATCGATGTGGCGATCCTGAAGGCTCTGCTCAAAGGTCAGTGTGGAACGACCCGTGTGTGTGTGTGTGTGTGTGTGTGTGTGTGTGTGTGTGTGTGACAATGCAGGCGTTTTCTGTTTCCAAATGAACTAACCGAGACCCGAATAGCAGAGTCACGATGAGACAGAGGAATGATATCACTGGAGTCACTCTCAGAATGATGATTTCTCCAGCTGATGAACGATAAAAACACACACACTCACACACAAACACACTTGACGGGAATATTAAAATTCTCTTTATGATCTGAAGATGAATGAAGTGTTTTTAGAGTAAATGATGATGTTGAATGCAGTGGGTGATGAAACACGTTCAGATGCTCAAACATTTACTTCACGTCAGTTTGAGGAGAAACACTTTATCAAAGTCTAAACTCACAAGATTCAGACTCATCACATGTCCTCTGACATCATCACGTGTGCGTGTGTGTGTGTGTGTTCACAGGCACAAACGTGACGGCCTTCGATCAGCTGGTCTTGACTCTGGCGTGGGATCGTGTGGACATCGCTAAAGACCACGTGTTTGTTTACGGACAACAGTTGCTGGTTCGTACCTGTGTGTGTGTGTGTGTGTGTGTGTGTGTGTGTGTGTGTGTGTGTGTGCAGATAAACACTTGTTTTAGTGTTTGTAGTAAACACACACACACACAGATGACCTCCTGACCTCTCACAGCACATTCTGATACACTAACTATAACATGACACTAGTACTGTGGGATTATGATCTATTTAAGGGATTGTGACAATAATATATCACTATTTGATTTTTAATACATTTTCAAACTTTTTTACTTTTTTAACGATTTAATACATTTTTATAAAGTGTTTTATTTTGATTTGCTTAATTTCTAAATTATTTATACGGTCTAATGTAGCATTTTTTTTTATAGAGTTATGTTAACATTTAATCATTAGCTTTTAATTTTTGTACGTTTATTTGGTTTAAAAAATGAAACAAAGTGGAGAAAAATAAATAAAATAATAATAATTTTAATGTTTTTTTTTAAAGGGATTGTTCACCCAAAAACAATGATTTTGTTTCTTTCTTCTGTGAAATATAAGAGATGTTTTGATAAACGATGGGGATCAGACATTGGACCCCACTGACTTACATTATATGGACAAAAAACACTGACGTTTCTTAAAATATCTTCTTTGCTGATGATTTTTGTGTGAACTGTCTCTAAGTTTAACTGCACTGTGAATGATAGTTCTGAGCATTTGGTTAAAGTGTGACACTCTTAAAGTAAGTGTGTGTGTGTGTGTGTGTGTGTAGGTTGGTTCTCTGGAGCAGGCGATGTTGGATGCGTTAGTGATGGACCGTGTGGAGTTTGTTAAACTACTGATAGAGAATGGCGTCAGTATGCACCGATTCCTCACGATTACACGTCTGGAGGAGCTTTACAACACGGTACACACACACTCATATATATATATATATACACACCTCAAATGATACTTGTGAAGATATGTTGTTCTTGAGTGTAAACTGAACTTCTGAACATTAATATTCTCACAGAAACAAACACCCACCAACCCAACGCTTTATCACCTGGTGAGAGACGTCAAACAGGTAAAGAGGAGCAACACGTGTGTGTCTTTCTCCAAACCAGTGGCTGTAAGAGGGAGACGTTGAGTTTCTCTGTGTGTGTGTGTGTGTGTCCTCCAGGGAAACCTCCCGCCCAACTATAAGATCACGCTGATCGACGTGGGTCTGGTGATCGAGTTCCTGATGGGAGGAACGTATCGCTGCAACTACACACGCAAACGCTTCCGCATCATCTACAACAACCTGCACGGGAACAGCCGGGTAAATCAGACCTCACACTGGGAATATGGGAATCTGCTGTCTGGATGCAGACGTTCCCAAACACTCTTTAGTCCAATCCCTTTGAGTCCTTCCCTTTGAGGAGTTCACTTTAAAATGAAAATTAGCCCATGATTTACTCTCCCTCAAGCCATCTCTTTCAGACGAATACAATCAGAGTCATATTAAAAAATCCTGGCTCTTCCCAGCTTTATAATGGCACTGAATTGCAATTATCAGTTTGAAGCTCAAAAAAGTGAATCTATACATTCTATAACACTCTTCTCTCTCTCTCTCTCTCTCTCTCTCTCTCTCTCTCTCTCTCTCTCTCTCTCTCTCTCTCTCTCTCTCTCTCTCTCTCTCTCTCTCTCTCTCTCTCTCTCTCTCTCTCTCTCAGCGATCGGGGCGACACACGGCCAGCAGTTCCCATGAGTCCTTCAGCATTCAGGCTGATAAAAAGGAGAAAACCCGACACAATCACTTCATCAAGACGGCTCAGCCCTACAAGCCCAAGGTAACGCGGGGGGTTCGTGAGTGTGTGAGTGAGTGAGAGAGTGAGTGTGTGAGAGAGTGAGTGTGTGAGAGAGTGAGTGTGTGAGAGAGTGAGTGTGTGAGAGAGTGAGTGTGTGAGAGAGTGAGTGAGTGTGTGAGAGAGTGAGTGTGTGAGAGAGTGAGTGAGTGTGTGAGAGAGTGAGTGAGTGTGTGAGAGAGTGAGTGTGTGAGAGAGTGAGTGTGTGAGAGAGTGAGTGTGTGAGAGAGTGAGTGTGAGTGTGTGAGAGAGTGAGTGTGTGAGAGAGTGAGTGTGTGAGAGAGTGAGTGTGTGAGAGAGTGAGTGTGTGAGAGAGTGAGTGTGTGAGTGTGAGTGTGAGAGAGCGAGTGTGAGTGTGTGAGAGAGTGAGTGTGTGAGAGAGTGAGTGTGTGAGAGAGTGAGTGTGTGAGAGAGTGAGTGTGTGAGAGAGTGAGTGTGTGAGTGTGAGTGTGAGTGTAAGTGTGTGAGAGAGTGAGTGTGAGAGAGTGAGTGTGTGAGAGTGAGTGAGTGTGTGAGAGTGAGTGTGTGAGAGTGAGTGTGTGAGAGTGAGTGTGTGAGAGTGAGTGTGTGAGAGTGAGTGTGTGAGAGTGAGTGTGTGAGAGTGAGTGTGTGAGAGAGTGAGTGTGTGAGAGAGTGAGTGTGTGAGAGAGTGAGTGTGTGAGAGAGTGAGTGTGTGAGAGAGTGAGTGTGTGAGAGAGTGAGTGTGTGAGAGAGTGAGTGTGTGAGAGAGTGAGTGTGTGAGAGAGCGAGTGTGAGAGAGCGAGTGTGAGAGAGCGAGTGTGAGAGAGCGAGTGTGAGAGAGCGAGTGTGAGAGAGCGAGTGTGAGAGAGCGAGTGTGAGAGAGCGAGTGTGAGAGAGCGAGTGTGAGAGAGCGAGTGTGAGAGAGCGAGTGTGAGAGAGCGAGTGTGAGAGAGCGAGTGTGAGCGAGTGAGCGAGTGAGTGAGCGAGCGAGCGAGTGAGTGAGTGAGTGAGTGTGTGAGAGAGTGAGTGTGTGAGAGAGTGAGTGTGTGAGAGAGTGAGTGTGTGAGAGAGTGAGTGTGTGAGAGAGTGAGTGTGTGAGAGTGAGTGTGAGAGAGTGAGTGTGAGAGAGTGAGTGTGAGAGAGCGAGTGTGAGAGAGCGAGTGTGAGAGAGCGAGTGTGAGAGAGCGAGTGTGAGCGAGTGAGCGAGTGAGCGAGCGAGTGAGCGAGTGAGTGTGTGAGTGTGTGTGTGTATCTCTGCTCTAACCGTCTGGTCGTCCCTCAGCCGGACTCGGCGTCAGAGCAGCAGAAGAAGAAGAGCCGAGAGGAGGTGGTGGACATCGACGATCCCGAGACTCGACGCTTCCCGTACCCGTTCAACGAGCTGCTGGTGTGGGCCGTGCTCATGAAGAGGCAGAAGATGTCCCTGTTCTTCTGGCAGCACGGAGAGGAGTCCACCGCCAAAGCCCTGGTGGCCTGCAAACTGCTGCGCTCCATGGGCTACGAGGCCAAGAAGAGCGACGTGGTGGACGACACCTCGGAGGAGCTGAAGGAGTATTCCAAGTGAGTCACGGTCGGGGCTGGGAATCGAAAATACTTGAGGTCAGGAATCGGATACTTGTTATAAAATTAACATTTCGATTCCTCTTATTGATTCCTCTGTGAACATTTCAGTTTGACTTTAAACCACTTAAGCGCGAGAGACTCTGTTTTCTGTGTTTTTCACAGATGTGTATCAGTATATTGGATCCGTGCAGCTCTTAAAGTGACAGCAGAATTAATTACAGAGTGTTTACTTGTCTTTAATGAAGCTTGAAGTTTATATTAGTTCGGCTAGTTGTTTTTCTAGTGTGTTTTCACAGGCAAACGCTCCTTGTGTAAGTGTTCTTTAGCCTGTTGATTTTTGTTTATGATATTCAGCAACAATTAAATCTTTTGCAATAAGACTAAATGAAAATTACATCTACGTTTTTTTTTAAATCTTAGGGTTAGGAATCGATAAGCAGAATCAAAATCGGAATCGTTAAAATTCAAGCCCTTCCCAGCCCTAGTCACGATCAGTCCGAGAATCAGAGTCAAATGCTGGAAATGAAGCTCAAAGTGAATCTGACCTGTGGTGTCAAAAACTTGAACAGAATCGATCTGAATTGTTGCCTTTTTTCGTCTTTGTCGCCACTGGTATATATATATATATAAATGAACATTAATAACTTTTTCACAACAAAAATGAAACATCACTGAACTTACTTAAGCTGGACTGTGATGCTATTTTCCTCTGGAAACAAACTTTGTTGCATTATTATCTCTGTAAAGCTGCTTTGAAACTCTCTGTGTTGTAAAAAGCGCTATAGAAATAACCCTGACTTGAATAATGACTCTATTGTCTTTCAGAGCTGCTGAATCTGAATGATCTCATATCTGATGATGTGCATTATTGATTCTGTTCATTACTGTGAAGCTGTACGGTATGAAGTGCTGTAGTGATGACTGTGTGTGTGTGTGTGTGTCAGTGAGTTCGGCACGCTGGCGGTGGATCTGCTGGAGCAGTCGTTCCGGCAGGACGAGACGATGGCCATGAAGCTGCTGACGTACGAGCTGAAGAACTGGAGCAACTCCACGTGTCTGAAGCTGGCGGTGTCGTCGCGGCTCCGGCCCTTCGTGGCTCACACCTGCACACAGATGCTGCTGTCCGACATGTGGATGGGGCGCCTCAACATGCGCAAGAACTCCTGGTACAAGGTACAGCGCGCTGATTTCTGGTAGGGTTGCACAATTAATCGCAATGAAACCGCATGCGATTTGGCAAAGGCTGCGATTATTTTATGCACGGCTGATCGGTAGTAAACGCTGCTCCATCTGAACACCAGGGGGCCACACACACACACACACACCACATATCCCTCTGAACACCAGAGGGCGTCACACACACACACACACACACCACATATCCCTCTGAACACCAGAGGGCGTCTCACACACACACGCCAAATATGCCCCGCAGAAGTACGATAAAACACATAATTTTCTGGTATTCATTGCGATAACAATATCAATGACGATATAAATATAGTACCGTTCACGACTGTGTTTGGCTACAAGTGATGCTGCATGCAATCATGAGAGCCTCAGAAACACAAACATTGATCTAAAGTAAAACATACCCATCATCAAATAGGCTCCTATAATATACCAATTACATAAAAGAATAAAAAAACAGTACAAATCCAAACTCCAGCCCTTGCCGAAATGGAAAAGTTGCAGATATACGTTTATTCTGTAGAAGTGCAGAGAAACACCAAGAAGAATTCAACTTAATTACAAGTTTGAAATGTAAAAAATGAACTATAATACTGATGATAATAATACGCATCCCTGTTTAGCAGACGCCTTTATCCGAAGTGTAAGAATGCATTGGTTTATGTGTGTGTGTGTGTGTGTGTGTGTGTGTGTGTGTGTGTGTGTGTGCAGGTGATCCTGAGCATCCTCGTTCCTCCTGCCATCCTCTTGCTGGAGTACAAGACCAAAGCGGAGATGTCCCACATTCCCCAGTCTCAGGACGCCCACCAGAGCATGGAGGACAGCGAGCACAACCTGCAGAACCCCGACGACATACAGATGGTAAACGCAAACCCTGAGGAGATGTTTAACACACTCCACGTCTGATAACGTGCCTTGGCCGTCGCTCTGCCCACTGATCCTCAGAAAACTGTCAATCTTTACACAAGTGTGTGTGTTCAAGTGTTCTTGCACAATCGCACTGGAACAAATCATCTGTGTTTCTGTCTCGTTTTCCAGCACGAATATCTAAACATTCTTATATCAAGATACATTTACTGGAGAACCAAAATGAAGGAAGATATTAGGACTTGTTTACTGAGAAAATTGTACAAATTTAGTGAGTTTAGGTTTAAAACAAGAACTAATATCTGCCAATGTCAGAAACATAATCTTGTTTTCCCTTTAAATTAAGTTTATTTTATTTTTCTGACCCCACTCACAGATATTAGCTCTTGTTTTAAGCATTAACTCACTTTTTTCAGTAAACAAGACTTAATATCTTCAGTCATTTCGCTTCTCCAGCTAATGTGTTAGGTATTTAGATATTAGTGCTGGAAACCGAGACCGAAACACTGAGGAAGAACGTCACTGAGCCTTGTTTACTAAAAAAAAGTTTGTGCTTAAAACAAGAACAAAAATAATCTTGTTTTCCCTTTGAATTAGGTTTATTTTTCTGACTCCACTCACAGATATTAGTTCTTGTTTTAAGCACAAACTTAATTTTCATAAATTGTTCAATAAACAAGACGTAATATCTTCAGTAAATGTGTCTTGATTTAATAATTTGTATGTATTTGTGCTGGAAAACGAGGCAGAACCCCTGAGGAAGAACATCTGCATTGCAGTGTTTTGACAGCTGTGTGTGTGTGTGTGTGTGTGTGTGTGTCAGGATGTGTTTAAGGAAGTGCGTCTGAACGAGAACGCAGAAATGAAATGTGAATCGGAGGTCCACGTCCGCTCGCGCCGATTACCCATCACTCGCAAGTTCTACGCCTTTTACCACGCGCCCATCGTCAAGTTCTGGTTCAACACGGTACGTATGACTCTTTTCTCACGCTCTCTGTGTGTGTGTGTGTGTGTGTGTGTGTCTGTCATGTCCAACTCTTTAATAAGTGTTCTGGATTGTTGTTCCCATGCGATAGTATCAGAGACACTCGTTCCTGCATAAACTCACTGTGTTACACAGATAAACATCTCAGAACTAGTGGAAGGTTTACTAGTGACATTTCAACCGTGTGTGTGTGTGTGTGTGTGTGTGTGTGCGCGCAGCGCTGGTTGATCATTCATCTGTTGTTTCTCATAAGCTGAAGTGTGTTGAGGTGAATGTGAATTAAAGATTTTCTGAAAAGCAAATGATTGTTGTGTGTGTGTGTGTGTGTGTGTGTGTGTGTGATATGATTCATCATGACTCTTTGATCGCAGTAAACAATTCTTGAGCAACTGTGCAATCGGGTCAAACACACAACTGATACCTAGAGTTCTGTGATGCAGAAAATCTAGTCATAGAATTTACTGTAAAGCAAAGGTCACAGAATTTGGCCATTTTTGGATTAATAAATCAAAAGTACATTAAATCTAATACACAGAAACTCACTTCTTCACTAGAAACCACAGAATAAATGATTGGTTTAACTTGAAAAAATTATGACAGAAATGCAATGCACTATAGTAAAGGAATTGTTTCATTTGGTTATAATTTAAAATAGTTATTGAATTCATTTGATTATCACCGTTTTTTTGTTGACTATCATAAAACACAGAACACAGAAAAATTAACACAGAATTTGGTGACAAAATCAAATGGATTTCATAGACATTTGATCTAAATCCAGGAGACTATGATGCGGTCTGTGTTTACTTTATTCCCCGTCTCTCTGTGATTCTTGATTGTGATAATATTAGTCTCTGTAAACGGTATGATTGACCCTTCATGAAGACTGACTGAACGTGATCTGCTGTGTGTCTGTGAGGAGGTCTGAGCCCTAGTGAAGCTTCACTCTTCATGCTCAACACTGTTTTCATATGATAGTTTTGTGTGTTGCAGCTCTTTTATATCGGGTTCCTGATGCTGTATTCATTCGTGGTGTTGGTGAAAATGGAGCCCCTTCCGTCTCCTCAGGAGTGGATCGTCATTCTGTACATCTTCACGCTCGCGGTGGAGAAGATACGAGAGGTCTGTGTGTGTGTGCTCAGATGTTTGAGTGGGGCAGATCAGAAATGTTTCAGCTGAGCGTTAACCCTGCCTTCTGATGATGGTCTGTATTGTGTGTTTCCTCTCTAGATGTTCATGTCTGAAGGAGGGAAAATCAGTCAGAAGATTAAAGTGTGGTTCAGTGACTACTTCAACATTTCTGACTTCCTGGCCATCCTAATGTTCTTCGTGGGCTTCGGTCTGCGCTTCGGCGATCCTAGCGTGTCTGTCGCGGGCCGGATCGTTTACTGCTTGAACATCATCTTCTGGTACGTGCGGCTGCTGGATATTCTGGCTGTCAATCAGCAGGCGGGGCCGTACGTCATGATGATCGGGAAGATGGTGAGCGCTTGTGAAGAGTGTTGTGGGTGTTGCGTTACAAGTAATGGCATTATGTAATCAGATTACTTTTTTAATGTTACAAGTAACGGCCATTACGTAATAAGATAACTTTTATAATGTAACAAGTAATGTATTACAAGTAACAGCCGTTACGTAGTCAGATTACTTTTTTATGTAACGAGTAACGCATTACAAGTAACGGGCATAATGTAATCAGATTATTTATTTAATGTAACAAGTAATGCATTACATGTAACAGGCATTACATAATCTGACCACTTTTATAATGTAACAAGTAACGCATTACAACAGTATCATAACCTTACTTTTTAAAAATAACTTTCCCCATCACTGCTGGTGAGCTCATGCGTGTTGTCGATCGGCGTGTTTGTTCGCTCTTTGCACAGGTGGCCAACATGTTCTATATCGTGGTCATTATGGCTGTTGTGCTGCTGAGTTTCGGAGTTCCTCGTAAAGCCATTTTGTACCCAAATGAGGAGCCTTCATGGACTTTGGCCAAAGATGTGGTTTTCCAGCCCTACTGGATGATGTACGGTGAAGTTTATGCGTACGAGATTGACGGTAAACCCCTGGAGACTCGCACACAGAACAACACAAAACTAGCGTTAACACAACATTTATCTAACATTACAATCAAACACTTTTAAACCCTTTCCAAATTCTCGTGACTGTAACGGGGGGGAAAAACTAACCAACCCTAACCAACCCGAACCCTAAGATCTGCTAAAACATCATTAAATTAACGGAAAACACTTTATAATAAGGTTTAATTTGTTAACATTAGTTAACTCTCATGAACTAACAATGAAAAATACTTCTACAGAATTTATTCATCTTAGTTGATGTTGATTTCAGCATTGCTAAAATGAAAAGTTGTATGTAGCACATAGTAATGCTAGTGATGTCATCAGCCTCAGTTACATGTGACGTGTGTGTTTGCAGTGTGTGCGAACTCGAGCGAGGATCACGCTAAGCAGCTGTGTGACACGGGAGTGTGGCTGACGCCGCTGCTGCAGGCCGTCTATCTGTTCGTCCAGTACATACTGATGGTGAACCTGCTCATCGCCTTCTTCAAGTGAGTGACCCGCCGCTACGCCCGCCCGCGCGTGTTCTCCATTCGTCATGATAACTGACCGTGCCGTTTCTCTGCAGTAACGTGTACCTGCAGGTGAAGTCCATATCTAACCTGGTGTGGAAGTATCAGCGCTATCACTTCATCATGGCGTATCACGACAAGCCCATTCTGCCGCCGCCGCTGATTCTGCTCAGCCACATGGCGTCGGTCCTGTCGTCCATCTGCAGGAAGAGGAAGAAGGACAGCAGCACCTACGGACCAAGTAACGTGTCTAAAACTAAGTTACACGAGTTAGACTGACTGTTACACTGACTGTTGTACTGTTACACTGACGGTTACGCTGTTACACTGACAGTTACACGAGTTACACTGACAGATATGCTGTTACACTGACGGTTACATGAGTTACACTGACAGTTACGCTGTTACACTGACAGTTACATGAGTTACACTGACAGTTACATGAGTTACAGTGACAGTTACGCTGTTACACTGACAGTTACATGAGTTACACTGACAGTTACATGAGTTACAGTGACAGTTACGCTGTTACACTGACAGTTACGCAAGTTACACTGACAGTTACATGAGTTACACTGACAGTTACGCTGTTACACTGACTGTTGTACTGTTACACTGTTACACTGACGGTTACGCTGTTACATGGACTGTTACGCTGTTACACTGACAGTTACATGAGTTACACTGACAGTTACGCTGTTACACTGACTGTTGTACTGTTACACTGACGGTTACGCTGTTACACTGACAGTTACGCTGTTACACTGACAGTTACACGAGTTACACTGACAGTTACGCTGTTACACTGACTGTTGTACTGTTACACTGACGGTTACGCTGTTACACTGACAGTTACGCTGTTACACTGACAGTTACACGAGTTACACTGACAGTTACGCAGTTACACTGACGGTTACACTGACGGTTACACAGTTAGACTGACTGTTACACGAGTTACACTGACAGTTGCGCTGTAACACTAACAGATATGCTGTTACACTGACAGTTACACGGGTTACACTGACTTACACGTACAGTTACACGGTTACACTGATAGTTACATGGACAGTTACACTGTTGCACTAACGGTTACGCTGTTTCACTGATGGTTACACTGTCTAATGTGTCCTCTAAAACTCTTAAATTAATCTGTATCAGTCTTAAATGGTATAACAATAGTCTTAATTATCATTTCAGGATATCTGAAATTTGCGGTTCAAAAACCAGGAATCGCGATATAGCTTGATGTCAATATTAAATTTCAAAAGGCAATGATTTAATTGATTTGGCCATATGGTATTCAAAGAAAAGCTTTAAACGTGATGCCCTGTTTGCCCGCAGAGCTCTTCCTGACCGAGGAGGACCAGAAGAAGCTGCACGATTTCGAGGAGCAGTGCGTAGAGACGTACTTCCACGAGAAAGACGATCAGTTTCACTCTGGGAGTGAAGAGAGAATCAGACTCACGTCCGACAGGTCTGGGAGATTTGTACAGAAGACAATATGTCATTACTCTTCAGATTAATTTAGTCCACGTTTTGTTCTCATCTGATAATTAAATCAATAATATTACTGAATATTAAGTTGCTTTTAAACTGTAGAACTTTAATATGGTGAAAGTAGATTTGGAGAAGAGTCTACATGAACATAAATATGTGTGTGTGTGTTTCAGGGTGGAAACGATGTGTGTGCAGCTGAAGGAGGTTGGAAACAAGGTGAACTTCATCAAGCGCTCTTTGCACACGCTGGACTCTCAGATCGGACACCTGCAGGACCTCTCGGCGCTCACGGTGGACACGCTAAAGGCGCTAACAGCCCAGCGCGCGTCTGAGGCTAGCAAAGTGCACAACCAGATCACGCGTGAGCTCAGCGTCTCCAAGAACCTGGTGCCCGACCTGACGGGACACTCGAAGTCGAGCGCGCTGGTGCGCTGCAGTGTGGGGTTCCTGCCGCCCGCCGCTAGCATAGCAGAGTCGCTGTTCGGGGGCGGAGCCGAAGGGCTTCAGGGGGCGGAGCTTCCTTTGAGCCTGGATAGACGCGCTCCGTTCCCGGTCGAGTTGGGATCCTCCAGCTGCGCCTTCCCACAGTCGCTAACGCGCTTTCACTCGCACAGACGCTCCATTCGCTCAGACACGGGTCATGGCAGCCTCGTTAGCGCTCCAGCGGCATCGGCTACGTTCTTTGTCAGCACGCCGACACAGCTCGCAGACTCCAGGCACTCGCAGACGGAGCCATCGCACAGCGCCGTGGAGTTCGGGGCCTTCGTGGGTGAGTATGAGGAGAGTGTTGATGAAGGCCTGCCAGTGCTGGTCATAAGTGAGCCCGGGTGTGAGGGATACGTGAATCATGCCTTCTCTGATGATGAGGATGATGATGATGATGATGAGGTTAGAGAGCAAGACCTCACCCCTGACCGGCCCGACAGAAACACGCCGCTCCCGGGTCTCCCTCGGGCCCCTGAGCTCCGGCCCCGGCGCTTCACGAAGGACGGCCGCTGCAGACGTGCGCTACACAGGCTCAGGCAGAGAACCGGAGGTTTGGCTTCGGTCCACCACTGGGAATCGGGGATAAATGACGCATAACCCCACCCTAACCTTGACCCTTGACCCTCTGCATGCCCCTGTGTGTGTTAAGGCCCCGATATACTCACGCCGAAGTTCTTTGCTTGTGGTTAAAAAGAAGTTTGAAATACCTTAGCAACGATATACTGTTAGCGAACATCCCAACGCCTTCCACATTTAGATGAATATGTCAATATGTGCGGCGCTCTCCTCTGAGTAACTATATAAACACACAGTAGCGGTTGAGACAGCATCTGATCATCTGGTCACGTTTATTTATACAACAGTTTATACAATAGATTGCTTTAAAGCAGCAGATTTATAAATAGTGTCAGTGTTGCTTTTAGTTAGAATTACAGCTTCAGATTCTTCTATAAAGTGGTCACACAAGCAACATGCATTATGTAATCAGACAACTTTTACTAGCCTAACCCTAACCCTATTCTGAATGTTCTGATCCAATCTGACCTCTGACCTGTAATGCTGCCTGCATCATAATCACACACCGTTCGCTGGTTGGCCAGAGGAGAACTGAGACTGAGTCTGGGTTCACGAGAGTTTTTCCTCCATTCTGTCACTGATGGAGTTTCGGTTCCTGCCACTGTCGCCTTGGCTTTTGGCTTGCTTAGTTGGGGACACTTAATATTTAACAATATTATTGAGGGCACAGTTTACGCCCAATTCATTGCTATTCTGATAAACTTGACATAGTCGATCTACATCGAGAAAATTGTTTCTGGGTCAAACAATTGGTGCAGGAAATAGATCTATAACACAGGATCGAGCTTCTTCAGTAAAAGCCATACCTCCGCCTACTACCATTAAAACACTCGGATCATTTTTAGGAACAGCAGGTTACTGTAGACCTTGGATTGAAGACTATGCCTCGATTGCGCAGCCACTCTATGACTTGTTGAAAGGTCATGTTTAAAGATTCTGATACTATTTGTATGGAAGAACTTCATTTCAAAGCTTTTCAATGATTTGAAGAGAGCACTATGTCAAGCTCCAGCAAATCTGATAGACCCTTTGTGCTTTATGTCCATGAACACTTGGGCTTCATGACTGCATGTCTAATGCAAGATCTGCCTTACTTAAGGAGGACGATGACGCAATTTTCTTCTAGAAACAAACTTTGTTGTATTATTTCCATGTTATCACGAGCCGCATTTCCATTACCCTTCAGATTGCGCAAATTGCGAATTGAAAATGCGCCCAATGGAAACACGTCAATTTCGCAAAAACTCCCATTTATCGCAAAAAAGTTTTTCCGCTCGCATGAGGGGGTGCACAACTGCAATGGAAACAGTTTTTGCGCATTTACAGGTCAGCTGACGTAGATGAGGAGGTGTGTTTGGACAGAATACGAGACAGAGCTCTTTATTAAATTCACAAAAGATCAAATAATTACAGGAATAATGGATTCTAAACCTCAAATAAATGCCACAATCAAGAGTGAGAAACACCCAGAAACACCCTGTGCCGCTCACAAGTATAATAAGGGTCGTTCCTCACCATTAATGCTTGGAAAATACACACATCTCCTTCTATTAATAATAATGGCCAGTGCAGTGGCTGCTGGGATATAGTGCATAATCCTACTAACGTCCGTTGCCATGGTTTTTGGAATGATTTTACTGATCGCGAGAGGAAAAAATGTAGTTTAAGTCGCATAACATCGTTAATGGAAACGGCGTCATTTCGCAATCGTTTTTTGTCGACATTTAGAAAGAAATCGCAGAAGTTTTGTGCAGATCTATAATGGAAACGCCCCTATTGTGAAGCTGCTTTGATACAGTCTCTATTGTAAAAAGCGCTATATAAATAAAGGTGACTTGACTAACAAGTAACGCATTACAAGTAATGTTCATTACGTAATCAGATTACTTTAATGTAACGAGTAAAGTAACGCATTGCTTTATAAATTTGCCTTCCACGTTTAGATGAATATGTAAATATGTTGAGCAGTTGAGATCATCCGTCTGATCATCTGGTCACATTTATTTAAGACAACACTTCATACAATAGATTGCTTTAAAGCAGAAGATTAAAAGTATTAAACATGAGAAACTCCAAATGAATTCGTTCTGTCCTGATTTTGTAGGAAATGACATCACAGCAGTTAGGGTCAGGGATTTCGTCTGAAGTGTATCGGGGCCTTTAGAGAGGGTGAGGCGGGTGACCTCTGACCTCAGGTGGTTTCATCTCAACCGGTCGCTTTTTACTAAACGTCCCTCGGGAGTGAATAAAGTGCTGTCGTGTGTGTGTGTGTGTGTGTGTGTTAGACTCCACTAACCCGGGCTGGTGCTGGTTTGGGGTTTGGTTAGAGATCAGTGTCACCAGAGGGAAACTTTGACATGGTGACTGTAATCCACTGATCAAGTGTTTAAATGCCTTTGGACTCATTCTGCCATTTTTGTCTAAAGGTCACAAGGACGAGCCTGAGGGTCAGAGGTCGTTCCCTAAAGAGAGTGCGGTGAGCGGCCGTCAGTCGAGTCCGTCCAGAAAGGCTCGAGATGTGGTCAGTGTAGTTCTAAATGCTAAAGATGCCACGGTTCCCTCAGGAGTGTCCCAATCCCGATGGATGTTGTGTGTGTTTTTCCGCAGCCGGGGTCGCAGGGTCACATGAGGACGGTGAACTCGTACGCCGGATTCACAGAGTTCGACAGAAACCCTTCCTTCTTGCATCCAGAGTCCAGTGAGTTGCACACACACCAGTGAACGCTGTAAACGGCAGCTCGCTGATGACATCATGAGCACAGATCTCACGCTGAACTCCTTTACACACTCATTTTAAAGGAGTCGTTCACTTCAGAAATAAAATCTCCTGATAATTGACTCCTCCTCGTCATCCCAGATGTTCATGTGTTTCTGTCTTCAGTGGAAAAGAAATGCAGGTTTTTGAGGAAAACACTCCAGGATGTTCCTCCATATAGTGTCTTCAATGGGGTCCAACGGGTCGAAGGTCCAGATGTGAGTTTCAGTGCAGCTTCAAAGTCTCGATCCAGCCGAGGAATAAGAGTCTTATCTAGACAAACCAGCGGACATTTTACAACATATAAACATTTATGTACTTTTAACCACAAATGCTGGTCTTGCTCTCGCTGTGATGCGACACACATTACATGATCAGGTTGAAAGGTCAAGTGTGACGTAGGCGGAAGAACAGACCCAGTGTTTACTAAGAGAACCTGCAAAGACTGAGTTGGACCCCATTGAAGTCACTATATGGAGGAACATCCTGGAGAGTTTTCCTCAAAAACCTTCATTTCTTTTCCACTGAAGACAGAAACACATGATCATCTGGGATGACGTGCGGGAGAGTACACTATCAGGAGATGTAAACTCTGAAGTGAAATAATCCTTTAAGTGTGCGTCCGATCTCTTTATGTGTGTGTGTGTGTGTGTGTTTCAGCGCTCAGTAAGCAGGAGAGGACGCGTGTGTCGCTGGAGGACGTCTCGCGCTACGAGGATCTGCTGTCGGTCAGTCAAACACTCAATCACGATCTTTAAGGGAAAAATAACTATTGGTTTAGACAACATTTACATCCAGAAATTGCTAGTAAATTTTTTTATTTAATTTCAAAGTAAACAAATGTTTAACTGATATATTTAAAAATGTACTATCTTAATGTCTTCTATTAATTTTTCTTTCTATTATGCTTTTTTGGACCTTTAGTGTTGTAACGGTAATTCAGTCTCACGTAGGTTTGTAACTAATTAGCATAATGCCAGCCTCTGGTCCTCATTGGCTGAGCAGCGTCTCTTAGCTCCGCCCTCAAACACTGTAGCGTATCTGAGACTGGGAGAGTTTGGTTCGTGTTGTTCATGTGGAGAAGACGTTTTTTTCTGAGATTGATACGGTAAAACCCACGCCATCGTTACTGTTCGTATCGCTGAGATCAAGAGCTGAGATTCAGATATGCTAATGAGCGTTTGCTTTCTGACCAATCACAGCAGAGCAGCTCTCAGAGAGGCGGAGCTTAGAGAGACTGAATCCTTGATGGAAGCGTTTCAGAGAAAAGAGCTGAAGCTGCAGTGGAGATTATGAGGACATTACAGTGTTTTTGACCTTGGATGAATGTGAACCTGTTGTAGGAGACGCCAAAACAACATTAGGAGCCTTTAAAATAGCATATACAACTATTTGTTATAGTTTTGTATTGGTCACTTTGGTCTCGCCTCGTTCCTGACATGACGTGTAAAAAAATAAATAACAGCAAGTAACACATTGAATTAAATGTGAAATTTTGAAGTAGAAAGACAAATAGAATTTTCTTATAAAACATACTTCAATAATCTTTATTTACAACTTTGATAAATGATTTATACAGTGTACATGTACACACACACACTCACACACGCTGTTTGTCTTTTATTCTCAGGGTAAATCAGCTCAATCCAGCAAACTGTGAGTAACTGTCCTTGTGACATCATTGTGTGTGAAACTAATTAACTCATGCAGTGATTGTGTTTTTATAAATGATTGTTGCGGTCACTCACTAGAACTCCGCTTACTCTAGTCATTAATGTTTTTCTTGCTTTTCTCCCATTGTGTTCAGGAGTCCAGGAGACGACATCTCGAACAGTGAGTGTTTCATCTAATGATCAGCCGATGCAGAAACATCCTGACTGAACATGTCTAACCGCTGTGTGTGTGTGTGTGTGTTTCAGCTGCAGCGGGTCTGTACGCCGCCCGTCACACACACCTGGGCGCACGCAAGGACTGTAAGTCTGACCCCTGCTGGACCGTCTCAGCGCTGCACACACTCACTGGCTGCGTTTACATGCAACCAAATAATCCGTTAGTAATGGGACTGACGGCTCAATCGCACTGAAAAGCCTTCATGTAAAGCGCCTTAATCGACCCGACTGAGCTCGATCCCAATGACATTTCAATCAGATTGAAAGGGGTTTATTCCTTTTCTAATCCAATCGAGAGAACATGTACACACTAATGATGCTAAACAGTAATGATGTAGAAAAAAAGCGTGATGTATAGAAATATCGTAATGACGTTGAAATAGCGTAATGACGTAGAAATAGCGGAATGACATAGAAATAGTGTAATGATGTAGAAGTAGCGTAATGACGTAGAAATAGCGGAATGACATAGAAATAGCGGAATGAAATGGCATAATGACGTAGAAATAACGTAATGACGTAGAAATAGCGTGATGAAGTAGAAATAGCGTAATGAAGTAGAAATAGCGAATAGTGTAATGACGTAGAAATAGCGTAATGACGTTGAAATAGCGTAATGACGTAGAAATAGCGTAATGACGTAGAAATAGCGTAATGACGTAGAAATAGCGCAATGACGTAGAAATAGCGGAATGAAATGGCATAATGATGTAGAAGTAGCGTAATGACGTAGAAATAGCGTAATGAAATGGCATAATGACGTAGAAATAGCGGAATGACATAGAAATAGTGTAATGATGTAGAAGTAGCGTAATGACGTAGAAATAGCGGAATGACATAGAAATAGTGTAATGATGTAGAAGTAGCGTAATGACGTAGAAATAGCGTAATGACGTAGAAATAGCGGAATGACATAGAAATAGCGGAATGAAATGGCATAATGACGTAGAAATAACGTAATGACATAGAAATAGCGTGATGAAGTAGAAATAGCGTAATGAAGTAGAAATAGCGTAATGAAGTAGAAATAGTGTAATGACGTAGAAATAGCGTAATGACGTTGAAATAGCGTAATGACGTAGAAATAGCGTAATGACGTAGAAATAGCGTAATGACGTAGAAATAGCGCAATGACGTAGAAATAGCGGAATGAAATGGCATAATGACGTAGAAATAACGTAATGACGTAGAAATAGCGTGATGAAGTAGAAATAGCGTAATGAAGTAGAAATAGTGTAATGACGTAGAAATAGCGTAATGACGTAGAAATAGCGTGATGAAGTAGAAATAGCGTAATGAAGTAGAAATAGCGTAATGAAGTAGAAATAACGTAATGACGTAGAAATAGCGTGATGAAGTAGAAATAGCGTAATGAAGTAGAAATAGCGTAATGAAGTAGAAATAGTGTAATGACGTAGAAATAGCGTAATGACGTTGAAATAGCGTAATGACGTAGAAATAGCGGAATGACGTCAAAATAGCGGAATGAAATGGCATAATGACGTAGAAATAGTGTAATGACGTAGAAGTAGCGTAATGATGTAGAAGTAGCGCAATGACGTAGAAATAGTGTAATGACGTAGAAATAGCGTAATGACGTATAAATAATGTAATGACGTATAAATAGTGTTATGACGTAGAAATAGCGTAATGACGTTGAAATAGCGTAATGACGTAGAAATAGCGGAATGACGTCAAAATAGCGGAATGAAATGGCATAATGACGTAGAAATAGTGTAATGACGTAGAAGTAGCGTAATGATGTAGAAGTAGCGCAATGACGTAGAAATAGTGTAATGACGTAGAAATAGCGTAATGACGTATAAATAATGTAATGACGTATAAATAGTGTTATGACGTAGAAATAGCGTAATGACGTATAAATAATGTAATGACGTATAAATAGCGTAATGAAGTAGAAATAGTGTAATGACGCTGAAATAGCATAATGACGTAGAAATAGCGTAATGAAGTAGAAATAGTGTAATGACGCTGAAATAGCGTAATGACGTAGTAATAGCGTAATGACGTGTGACGCGCTGAACGAGCTGTTCTCCTGTTGAATAAAGTGTGGTATAAACGAGTGTCTCGTCCTCCTATAATCCTCCTCTTCTGCGTGTGTGAAGTGGAGCAGGACAACGGCCCACCAGTGCTGCTTCAGACTCTCATCCACACACCACTGGTTTTGGCCATTTTTACTGTGTGATCAATATAAGCAGCGGCACAACGGCTCATACGTCCATTATCTCCTAATTATGACCAGAAATGGATAAATATTAAGTCTGCTGTTTAAAACAAATAAAGAACTGTAGGAGAATAGTTATTATGCGCAGACATCAGGAAACTCTGTATATTCGTGCAGTGAGCGCATGACAAACTATTTATTCTGATTTGAAGCTTGTGATATAAACACACACATCAACCAGATCTCATGTTCAGCGTTCATGCTAACACTACGCTCAGATTTATCAATCGGAATGAATTCAGTCCAATTAAAAAAAACAAAAGTTGTGCATGTAAACGTAGCCACTGATTCACACAGACACAGAACTGCGCCTGATAGGATCGGGACCGTGATGATGTCATGGTGTGTGTGTGTGTGTGTGTGTGTGTGTGTTGTGTTGTAATGCTCACTCTCTGCTCTGTGTGTTTGGAGCAGCGATCGGGTCCCCGTTCAAGCCCATGGAGAGCTATCAGTACTCAGGTCAGTCTCTGTCCATGTCCTGAAAGCATAAACGTGTCCTGATTTAAACCCGACCCACAATGCCTCACTCTCTT
>NC_140213.1:50158881-50218881 GCF_951802725.1 Rutilus rutilus
CAAACACACACAGGCGCCAGTGTGTGTTCCAGTGTGTGTTGTGCCTGAAGCCAGTGTGTGTTCTAGTGTGTGTTCTAGTGTGTGTTCTAGTGTGTGTTCTAGTGTGTGTTCTAGTGTGTGTTCCAGTGTGTGTTGTGCCTGAAGCCAGTGTGTGTTCTAGTGTGTGTTGTGCCTGATGCCAGTGTGTGTTGTGCCTGATGCCAGTGTGTGTTCCAGTGTGTGTTGTGCCTGATGCCAGTGTGTGTTGTGCCTGATGCCAGTGTGTGTTGTGCCTGATGCCAGTGTGTGTTGTGCCTGATGCCAGTGTGTTCTAGTGTGTGCTGTGCCTGATGCCAGTGTGTGTTCTAGTGTGTTGTGCCTGATGCCAGTGTGTGTTCCAGTGTGTGTTGTGCCTGATGCCAGTGTGTGTTCTAGTGTGTTGTGCCTGATGCCAGTGTGTGTTCCAGTGTGTGTTGTGCCTGATGCCAGTGTGTGTTGTGCCTGATGCCAGTGTGTGTTGTGCCTGATGCCAGTGTGTGTTGTGCCTGATGCCAGTGTGTGTTGTGCCTGATGCCAGTGTGTGTTCTAGTGTGTTGTGCCTGATGCCAGTGTGTGTTCCAGTGTGTGTTGTGCCTGATGCCAGTGTGTGTTGTGCCTGATGCCAGTGTCTGTTGTGCCTGATGCCAGTGTGTGTTCTAGTGTGTGTTGTGCCTGATGCCAGTGTGTGTTCCAGTGTGTGTTGTGCCTGATGCCAGTGTGTGTTCCAGTGTGTGTTGTGCCTGATGCCAGTGTGTGTTGTGCCTGATGCCAGTGTCTGTTGTGCCTGATGCCAGTGTGTGTTCTAGTGTGTGTTGTGCCTGATGCCAGTGTCTGTTGTGCCTGATGCCAGTGTGTGTTCTAGTGTGTGTTGTGCCTGATGCCAGTGTGTGTTCCAGTGTGTGTTGTGCCTGATGCCAGTGTGTGTTCCAGTGTGTGTTGTGCCTGATGCCAGTGTGTGTTCCAGTGTGTGTTGTGCCTGATGCCAGTGTGTGTTCCAGTGTGTGTTGTGCCTGATGCCAGTGTGTGTTCTAGTGTGTGTTGTGCCTGATGCCAGTGTGTGTTCTAGTGTGTGCTGTGCCTGATGCCAGTGTGTGTTCTAGTGTGTGTTGTGCCTGATGCCAGTGTGTGTTCTAGTGTGTGCTGTGCCTGATGCCAGTGTGTGTTCTAGTGTGTGCTGTGCCTGATGCCAGTGTGTGTTCTAGTGTGTGTTGTGCCTGATGCCAGTGTGTGTTCCAGTGTGTGTTGTGCCTGATGCCAGTGTGTGTTCCAGTGTGTGTTGTGCCTGATGCCAGTGTGTGTTCCAGTGTGTGTTGTGCCTGATGCCAGTGTGTGTTCCAGTGTGTGTTGTGCCTGATGCCAGTGTGTGTTCCAGTGTGTGTTGTGCCTGATGCCAGTGTGTGTTCCAGTGTGTGTTGTGCCTGATGCCAGTGTGTGTTCTAGTGTGTGTTGTGCCTGATGCCAGTGTGTGTTCTAGTGTGTGCTGTGCCTGATGCCAGTGTGTGTTCTAGTGTGTGTTGTGCCTGATGCCAGTGTGTGTTCTAGTGTGTGTTGTGCCTGATGCCAGTGTGTGTTCTAGTGTGTGCTGTGCCTGATGCCAGTGTGTGTTGTGCCTGATGCCAGTGTGTGTTCCAGTGTGTGTTGTGCCTGATGCCAGTGTGTGTTCCAGTGTGTGTTGTGCCTGATGCCAGTGTGTGTTCTAGTGTGTGCTGTGCCTGATGCCAGTGTGTGTTGTGCCTGATGCCAGTGTGTGTTCTAGTGTGTGTTGTGCCTGATGCCAGTGTGTGTTCTAGTGTGTGCTGTGCCTGATGCCAGTGTGTGTTCTAGTGTGTGTTGTGCCTGATGCCAGTGTGTGTTCCAGTGTGTGTTGTGCCTGATGCCAGTGTGTGTTCTAGTGTGTGCTGTGCCTGATGCCAGTGTGTGTTCTAGTGTGTGTTGTGCCTGATGCCAGTGTGTGTTCCAGTGTGTGTTGTGCCTGATGCCAGTGTGTGTTCCAGTGTGTGTTGTGCCTGATGCCAGTGTGTGTTCCAGTGTGTGTTGTGCCTGATGCCAGTGTGTGTTCCAGTGTGTGTTGTGCCTGATGCCAGTGTGTGTTCTAGTGTGTGCTGTGCCTGATGCCAGTGTGTGTTGTGCCTGATGCCAGTGTGTGTTCTAGTGTGTGTTGTGCCTGATGCCAGTGTGTGTTCTAGTGTGTGTTGTGCCTGATGCCAGTGTGTGTTCTAGTGTGTGCTGTGCCTGATGCCAGTGTGTGTTCTAGTGTGTGTTGTGCCTGATGCCAGTGTGTGTTCTAGTGTGTGTTGTGCCTGATGCCAGTGTGTGTTCTAGTGTGTGCTGTGCCTGATGCCAGTGTGTGTTCTAGTGTGTGTTGTGCCTGATGCCAGTGTGTGTTCTAGTGTGTGCTGTGCCTGATGCCAGTGTGTGTTCTAGTGTGTGTTGTGCCTGATGCCAGTGTGTGTTCCAGTGTGTGTTGTGCCTGATGCCAGTGTGTGTTCCAGTGTGTGTTGTGCCTGATGCCAGTGTGTGTTCCAGTGTGTGTTGTGCCTGATGCCAGTGTGTGTTCCAGTGTGTGTTGTGCCTGATGCCAGTGTGTGTTCCAGTGTGTGTTGTGCCTGATGCCAGTGTGTGTTCCAGTGTGTGTTGTGCCTGATGCCAGTGTGTGTTCCAGTGTGTGTTGTGCCTGATGCCAGTGTGTGTTCTAGTGTGTGTTGTGCCTGATGCCAGTGTGTGTTCTAGTGTGTGCTGTGCCTGATGCCAGTGTGTGTTCTAGTGTGTGTTGTGCCTGATGCCAGTGTGTGTTCTAGTGTGTGCTGTGCCTGATGCCAGTGTGTGTTGTGCCTGATGCCAGTGTGTGTTCCAGTGTGTGTTGTGCCTGATGCCAGTGTGTGTTCCAGTGTGTGTTGTGCCTGATGCCAGTGTGTGTTCTAGTGTGTGCTGTGCCTGATGCCAGTGTGTGTTGTGCCTGATGCCAGTGTGTGTTCTAGTGTGTGTTGTGCCTGATGCCAGTGTGTGTTCTAGTGTGTGCTGTGCCTGATGCCAGTGTGTGTTCTAGTGTGTGTTGTGCCTGATGCCAGTGTGTGTTCCAGTGTGTGTTGTGCCTGATGCCAGTGTGTGTTCTAGTGTGTGCTGTGCCTGATGCCAGTGTGTGTTCTAGTGTGTGTTGTGCCTGATGCCAGTGTGTGTTCCAGTGTGTGTTGTGCCTGATGCCAGTGTGTGTTCCAGTGTGTGTTGTGCCTGATGCCAGTGTGTGTTCCAGTGTGTGTTGTGCCTGATGCCAGTGTGTGTTCCAGTGTGTGTTGTGCCTGATGCCAGTGTGTGTTCCAGTGTGTGTTGTGCCTGATGCCAGTGTGTGTTCTAGTGTGTGCTGTGCCTGATGCCAGTGTGTGTTGTGCCTGATGCCAGTGTGTGTTCTAGTGTGTGTTGTGCCTGATGCCAGTGTGTGTTCTAGTGTGTGCTGTGCCTGATGCCAGTGTGTGTTCTAGTGTGTGTTGTGCCTGATGCCAGTGTGTGTTCTAGTGTGTGCTGTGCCTGATGCCAGTGTGTGTTGTGCCTGATGCCAGTGTGTGTTCTAGTGTGTGTTGTGCCTGATGCCAGTGTGTGTTCTAGTGTGTGCTGTGCCTGATGCCAGTGTGTGTTCTAGTGTGTGCTGTGCCTGATGCCAGTGTGTGTTGTGCCTGATGCCAGTGTGTGTTCTAGTGTGTGTTGTGCCTGATGCCAGTGTGTGTTCTAGTGTGTGCTGTGCCTGATGCCAGTGTGTGTTCTAGTGTGTGCTGTGCCTGATGCCAGTGTGTGTGCCAGTGTGTGCTGTGCCTGATGCCAGTGTGTGTTCTAGTGTGTGCTGTGCCTGATGCCAGTGTGTGTTGTGCCTGATGCCAGTGTGTGTTCTAGTGTGTGCTGTGCCTGATGCCAGTGTGTGTTCTAGTGTGTGCTGTGCCTGATGCCAGTGTGTGTTGTGCCTGATGCCAGTGTGTGTTCTAGTGTGTGCTGTGCCTGATGCCAGTGTGTGTTGTGCCTGATGCCAGTGTGTGTTCTAGTGTGTGTTGTGCCTGATGCCAGTGTGTGTTCTAGTGTGTGCTGTGCCTGATGCCAGTGTGTGTTCCAGTGTGTGTTGTGCCTGATGCCAGTGTGTGTGCCAGTGTGTGTTGTGCCTGATGCCAGTGTGTGTGTTGTGTGCAGGTTCCTGGAGGTGTTCCTGCTGTACTGTCACTCTGCGGGTCAGTGGTTCGCTATAGAGGAATGTATAACTGGAGATTTCCGCAAGTTTAATAACAACAACGGGGATGAAATCGTCCCGACGAACCTCCTGGAAGAAACCATGCTGGCCTTCAGCCACTGGACGTATGAATACACACGCGGAGAGCTGCTCGTGCTCGACCTGCAGGGTGTGTGAACCCACACTTCTCAGACGAGTTACCACTCACATTACAGCATTCTGACTTAATAACTTGTCTAAGTGCTCTCTGGTGCTCTCGGGTGCTCTCTGGTGCTCTCTGGTGCTCTCGGATGCTCTGCGCTCAAAAATTTTACATTTTTATTTTTAACATGTTTTACTTCATCAGAATGGTACGAAACTTGGCAGTGGTTTTGGCACTTGCTGTGAACGCAAACAAATCATGGACATTAGAACAGGTTAAATGGTCCTGAAATGAACAGTCACGCTTGTGCTCCTCGCGGTCAATAATGAGCGCATTGGAAATGAACGGCAGACGAGTCTCTAGTGGAAGCGTTTGGTACTGCAGCCGAACACACTCTCACTGAAAGATCATACTGAGATATCAGGCTCAGATTTGGAGCATAGCTTGTTTAGATTTATGGCTTTGATTTTCTTGCAGTTTTAGAGTAAAACGTGATTTTGAAAATATATATTTCATATAAAAATTAAATAGTGTTTTTGTGCATTTTTCATAACAATACACGTAATATTCTGTTACTTTTTTAAAACTTTTTTTACTTCAGCAATAATCTGCCAAGTGTCGTCTTTGAAAATAGATCTAAAGCATCCAAGATTTACCACAGTATAATTTGGAAATAAAATGTTCAGGTCTATGCTCAAAAAGTGAATAAATGGATTGATTATTTATATATTTATATATATATATATATATATATATATATATATATATATATATATATATATATATATAGCACAAATATAATTTAGTATAAAAAAAAATCCCCTAAAAGTACAAAATATTAAAAATAAAAAACATTATCAAACTAAAACATAGTACATTAATTTCTTTAAAAATAAAATAAAAAAGAATAAAATTTGGTCATTTTTGGCCGACACAGGAAGAGCACCAGAGGGTTAGACAGCAGTAGGAGCTTGATGTTTGTGTTAGACCTGTGGAACGGCGTGTTCTGCTACAGAGTGTGTCTGTAAACTGCTCTCTCTCTGCAGGAGTGGGCGAGATACTGACAGATCCGTCCGTCATCAAGAGCGGAGAGAAAGGGTCAGTTTTCCAGCAACTGAAGTGGATCTCAGAAAATAAAGCTTATTTTAAGATCTTTAAAACTTATGATATAATAGTTTATTCATTTACTTTTTTGTATTTGAATACGTCAGGTCTTATGACATGATCTTTGGCCCCGCGAACCTCGGAGACGACGCCATTCGAAACTTCCGCGCCAAACATCACTGTAACTCGTGCTGCCGAAAACTCAAACTTCCAGGTGAGAATAATGCTGGATTATGACGGATTTATGAGTGATGTTTTCGGGACATCCATAACTCCACACTTTCAGGTTTTTTCCCCTAGCTGATGAGCAACTGAAACATTGACAGCCAATCAGAATCCATCTTGCTTGGATTAACCTGCAGCCCGCTTATAATAACCTGTTCTGGGTGTCGGTGTGAAGGTCATTATTCTCCTTGGTGTGAACTAGGGCTGTCAAACTAAAATTCTCATTTCTAATATTCGTCGAATTTAAAAAGAAAAGTGCACATTCGAATACAAAAACTGTGCATTAGAATTTTTGGCGCGTGAGACATGATGATGACATCACTGACACGGTGTGTTTCTGTTAGCTTATCCAGTACAGCGGTGTGACTGCGTTGCTAATGTGAGAAATGGAGAAAGATCAAGAGCGTCTGGTGTTTGTGATGATCAATCTGTAGATGTAGAGAGTAGAAGAGAGTGTGTGTGTGTGTGTGTGTGTGTGTGACAGCACTCAGTACTCACTCAGATCAAGAGCGTCTGGTGTTTGTGATGATCAATCTGTAGATGTAGAGAGTAGAAGAGAGTGTGTGTGTGTGTGTGTGTGTGTGACAGCACTCAGTACTCACTCAGATCAAGAGCGTCTGGTGTTTGTGATGATCAATCTGTAGATGTAGAGAGTAGAAGAGAGTGTGTGTGTGTGTGTGTGTGTGTGTGTGTGTGTGTGTGACAGCACTCAGTACTCACTCAGATCAAGAGCGTCTGGTGTTTGTGATGATCTATATGTAGATGTAGAGAGTAGAAGAGAGTGTGTGTGTGTGTGTGTGTGACAGCACTCAGTACTCGCTCAGATCAAGAGCGTCTGGTGTTTGTGATGATCTATATGTAGATGTAGAGTAGAAGAGAGAGTGTGTGTGTGTGTGTGTGTGTGTGTGTGTGTGTGTGACAGCACTCAGTACTCACTCAGATCAAGAGCGTCTGGTGTTTGTGATGATCTATATGTAGATGTAGAGAGTAGAAGAGAGTGTGTGTGTGTGTGTGTGTGACAGCACTCAGTACTCGCTCAGATCAAGAGCGTCTGGTGTTTGTGATGATCTATATGTAGATGTAGAGTAGAAGAGAGTGTGTGTGTGTGTGTGTGTGTGTGTGTGTGTGTGTGTGTGTGTGTGTGTGTGACAGCACTCAGTACTCACTCAGATCAAGAGCGTCTGGTGTTTGTGATGATCTATATGTAGATGTAGAGAGTAGAAGAGAGTGTGTGTGTGTGTGTGTGTGTGTGTGTGTGTGTGTGTGTGTGTGTGTGTGTGTGTGTGTGTGTGTGTGTGTGTGTGACAGCACTCAGTACTCACTCAGATCAAGAGCGTCTGGTGTTTGTGATGATCTATATGTAGATGTAGAGAGTAGAAGAGAGTGTGTGTGTGTGTGTGTGTGACAGCACTCAGTACTCGCTCAGATCAAGAGCGTCTGGTGTTTGTGATGATCTATATGTAGATGTAGAGAGTAGAAGAGAGTGTGTGTGTGTGTGTGTGACAGCACTCAGTACTCACTCAGATCAAGAGCGTCTGGTGTTTGTGATGATCTATATGTAGATGTAGAGAGTAGAAGAGAGTGTGTGTGTGTGTGTGTGTGTGTGTGTGTGTGTGTGTGTGTGTGACAGCACTCAGTACTCGCTCAGATCAAGAGCGTCTGGTGTTTGTGATGATCTATCCACCTTATTCTGCTCTAAACAATGCGCGCTGCCATGACGACGACTCCGGTTGCCTACTTCCGGTTCGTAGCGCTTGACCTGTCCTAGCAGCGAGAGAATGAGTTCAAGCTCCTCATGTGCTGTTGTTGGTTGTTTTAACAATTCAAAGAAGATTTCAAACTTTTTAGAAACTGAGTGTTTCGAGCATAAGAAGGAGATAATGCCCATGTCTGGTTCCGTATCAGATACATTCAATAAAGTAAACGTTTAGAGTGGTTAGCGTTAAAACTGAACTCATTCTCTCGCTGCTAGTACAGGTCAAGCGCTACGAACCGGAAGTAGGCAACCGGAGTCGTCGTTATGGCAGCGCGCATTGTTTAGAGCAGAATAAGGTGGATATGTAGATGTAGAGAGTAGAAGTGAGTGTGTGTGTCTAGTTCATTACGCTGTGTGTTGAAGTGTGTTTTCTCTGATGCACAAACACAGTTTCATGCACTAGTGTAACCTAATTTTCCTTGCATTACATTAAGGAAATTATATTTAATTTAAGAACAATTGTTTCAAAAGTAAATGCACTTTAAAAAGATGCTTGATTTGGTATTTGCTCATTGCGCTCGCTTGCGCCCTCTTGTGGACACAGGAGATGATACAAAACTTTTTTCCTCTAACATCAAGAATTGCCTTTAGAATACGAATATAATTAGAATTTCGTTCATATTTAATAAAGAAATTCAAATTTAGCTTTTCAGCCATTTTGACAGCCCTAGTGTGAACGGCACTTTATTCTGTATCTGCTGTTTTAAAGGAGGTTTTTGTGTGTGTGTGTGTGTGTGTGTTGTCAGACCTGAAACGCAACGACTACACCCCAGATAAGCTGACGCTGCACGACTCCTCCGAGGGCCCGTCCCACTCGCCGCCTGCAGGGGGCGCCGCTAAAGACCCGCGCCCGTCGATGCGCTTAATGCTGTGAGCCGCGCACGACTCGCCGACGGAAACGGTCCCGGGTAGCGCATGATAAAGAAACTAAGACACAATGCGTGTTGTGTGTGTGTGTGGTGGACACAAGCGTTAAGTTTAATGACGTTAATGTCTCCTGAACAAAAGAACAGATGCAACTTAGAGATGTTTTAACTAGTCAGTTTATCCTGTATGATTATAACAGGATCGTCATCTTTTAAAAGTATTTTTTAAGATTTTTATGTCTATGAAATTATAAAGTGGTTAATAACTGGTACAATATCACTGTATAGAGTTAAATATTTATTCTAAACTACAAGTTGCCTTGTATAATATAAAAGCAATTTTCATGTGATGTCCGTCACTTTTTGGAAAGAACACTTGCTTATTATTATATACTATTATCAGATTTTGTACAGAGCTGTATGCCAACAGAATGTTTGTATGTACAGAGAACCACACTGTATGAATGCATTTATGTTTCAGACTTCATCTATGTTTGAATCTCGTGTAGATTAAGGGCAGATTGCAATGCAAATGACAGCGCAGTGTGTGTGATTTCACTGCGCTGACCACTGAAACCAGTCCACACAATCAAGACTCGCGTTTATATGTTACAGCGGTACTTCTGTCATGTACGGTAGCTGGAGTATCGTGTGAGGGTGTTAATCTAGTGTATCTCATAGATACATTTATCTGGCACGATTCTGTCGGCTGAAACATGAGAATATTTGATGCTGGGGATGTTAATGGATCTGTAAACATTTTTTACTGTATATTTAATAAAACACTGAAAAATCATCATGTCTATTTCCTCTCACTGTAAGACTCTTAGTTTTGGTGTGATTTTTCTGTTTGTGTGTTTAAAAGCTCCAAGAACAGCAACACTTAATCGTTATAGTACTTATTGTTACATGGCTCTTGGTGGGAACTAACTTTTTAAGCCCTTCCACGCCGAGAACGATAAAGACAGTACTAAACATCGGTAAAAGAATAGCAGTCCACAACTATAACGGAACTGAGGAACGATATCGTTGGAATCGCTTTCCCAGCAGTAGAAGGATAACAACATTGACAGCCAATCAGAATCCATCCTGCTATAACGAGCTCATGCATTTAAAACTAAAAATAATTTTGGCTTTAATAAGATTTTCCTCAGTTAATAGGCAATAATAAACCCGGTGGCTCCTGTTCTTTCCGACAACAAAGCACTTGAATGAGACTTCAGATGTGGGAAGTAGGACATTTCGACAACATAAGAGCTTAATTAGCTGGTTCAGGTGTTTAATTACTAAATGACTGGCAGTACTGATGGAAAACACAATCAACAGAATTAAAAGAAAGTCAAACAGGTGCGCGCGAATAGTTCCGTATCCATAGCGACCGTAGACGTCGTGAGCGCTGTCCGTTGATCAGAGACCGTGAGTTATTGGGGTTAGAAAATATCAGAAAATATTAGAGCTGTCGTTATTTATTTATTTTAGTGCGTTGTTTAAAAGTACTTTGTGTGAACCGACGATTAGCCAAGGTCCGCTTCATTGTGAGAGACCTCAACAGTTACTCAACACAGAATCCCGCTTTGAAAGTCGTTGTGTAACTAGTAAACCGCATCAGACATCCGGCGTTAACATTGTTGTTATTACTTATTACTGTTATTTTTTTTATTTTGTGAAGTATAAGTTGCTCACCTCAGAGAAAATCCCGTCAGAAGAATCGGTGTTCCTGCGATCGACGGGTAAAACCACCCGCCATTTTACCTCAAGGAGTCACGCGATCGATCATCTTCAACGGACAAAATCCAGTCACGTGAGTGTCGGATTTTTAAATGTAGTATTCATTGTAATTAATGGGTATATTATTCAATAATTCCATGAATTAGATGTACATTTCAGATATTAGCTTTTTACTCAAACTAGTAATTGTGTAAAATCTCATTTGATTTCATAGTGTTGCAATCATGACATATCTTCAGTTTAAAATAGGGGCAATTAAATATGTAAACCTTTCAGATGAATCTTTTACTGGGATTTATGGTAAAAACTATTTTAAATGAAATAGTATTTTGACATTAATGACGCTTAAAATATGTAGGCTATAAATAATTCTACAGATATGATGGTGGATGAGTGTGGAAGTCATGTGACAAGATCAGATGAATTAGCATAACTGTTTGAGAAATGTAATATTTTGGCACATAAATAGAATGCATATCAAACTTTCACATCGGCTTGTCCAATCAGATCATCAGTTTTATCAATCCTGTTCAACACGTGACAGAAAACCAGTGTTAGAACTGAGGGAGTCCGAAGCCTCCCATAAGACCCTGGCTTTCATTAAAACTACAATTCTAGAAACATAATATACAATAAAAAAACTTTTTTCTATCAAATTGTTGCACAGCCGCTCCCAATTTTATAAGAAGCGACTCTAAATTAGATTTGCTCGAGTGCGCCACACGCTGTTCTCTGAAGGACTGGCAGAAGATCCTCATGTTCACCTCACGATAATTGTAAGGTATACATTTTCTTTGTTTTATGATTGTTTAACTTACTGATACTGAATCACTAGATTATTATAATCTTGATCTGCGAGTCTTTATCTTAAACCCACAATCCCGTTGAGATAGTCATATTACAAACACACACAGTCAGTGTTAGACAGAAGACTCAAAGCACACGTGTGTTTATGCCTTTATTTATGCATGTATAATGTTTATAAGCTAATACATGGATTTAAAGAATGCACTTAATATGATAAGAAACCAGGTGAGAGATTGACACATCCCTCAGAATCTTGAGAGCCGTTTCCATCATGTGACGTGTGTGTGTGTGCGCATCACTACACACTCGATCCAGAGCAGTATTAGTACAGAGATGATACACATGTAGTGCGTCACTGATCGGGTTTGATGAATGAGGGTTATTGCACTGATTAGCGGATCACTAGCCTATAGCACAGGGCCGACGCGTAGGAAGATTTCCACTGTAGTTTAGTGAGTGATTTAATGTTAATGTTAAACGGGAACGAGTCGGGATCGGGTTCTCCCGGATCTGGCATCACCAGGACTGCATGATTTGGTCACCGTATAAATAAATTAAACGCGTCTCTAAGCAGCGGATGCACGTCTAATGAGCGGTTTGGATTATAGTGCGCGTATACTGACGGCTAATCTCACACAGGTCCGTCTAAATCACGTCACGTGACACATCAGGCCGACGCTCCGAATGCGTTGGGATTCCTGTTACAATCCTACAGGATTACTGTATCGCCCAGAGAGAGAGAGAGAGAGAGAGAGAAAGAGAGAGAGAGAGAGACGCGATCCATCAGCAGAGGTGTCAATAAGTGTCAGCTCCGCCCACAGTGTGTCAATCACCCGGTCGCCACGGTGACGAGCTGTCGCTCTCCCATCACAGGGAGGAGTAGAAGAAGATGTACGCGGCGGCCGAGCGAACGTTGGCGGCCGAGATCTCGGAAACCTCGTGATCGTCGAACTTGAACCAGCGCTGCTTGAGCGGGTTCTTGCAGTACGCCGTGTAATGGCCGCCGTCCATCCCGCCGTAGTGATTCTGCGGAGGAGAACACACGTTACAGCGTCCGGAACATGTTCGCGTGTGTGTGTATATGGGGTGAGGTCGGGTACTCACAGATACGCCGTACAGGTTGTACTTCTTCAGGTTGTGTTTGGGCCCGATGACGTACTGCGACAGGTCCAGATTATCCAGCGGGAAATCCACCAGCGTCTGCAGCTTCTCACGCCACCGGCCGTCGTACTTAAACCTGAAACACACAAGAACACGTTTCACACGTCTGGTTTTTGACCGAAAGGGTTCGGGGTCAATTATTTAATTTTTTTCGGAATCGTACAGAACTTGGTAAAGATTCTGGCACTTGCTGTGTGAACACACACACACACACACACACACACACAATCATGGACATTAGAACAGGTTAAATGGTCCTGAAACGAACAGTCACACTTGTGCTCCTCGTGATCAATAATGAGCGCATTGGAAATTAATGCGAGACGAGTTTCCTCGTTTTTTACATATCAGGCTAGAAATTTTAACACAACTTGTTTAGATTTATGGCTTTGATTTTATCACAGTTTTAGAGTAAAACATATTTCTGAAAATATGTATTTCATACAAAATTTAAAATAGTATTTTTGCAAATTTTTCATAACAATAAACGTAAAATTCTTTGTTCACTTTTTAAAACTGTTTCCACTTCAGCAATAATCTGCCAAGTGTCGTCTTTGAGAAGAGATCAAACTTCAGTCTGTCGCTCTAAAGCGTTCAAGATTTACCAGTTTAAGCTGGAAATGTAATTGTCAAATTAAACTGTTAGCCCCATGTGTGCCCGACACTTTAAAGCCCCGACACTACGAGCCCAGAGGGTTAGAGCCCCGACACTACGAGCCCCGAGGGTTAGAGCCCCGACACTACGAGCCCCGACACTACGAGCCCAGAGGGTTAGAGCCCCGACACTACGAGCCCCGAGGGTTAGAGCCCCAACACTACGAGCCCCGAGGGTTAGAGCCCCGACACTACGAGCCCCAAGGGTTAGAGCCCCGACACTACGAGCCCCAAGGGTTAGAGCCCCGACACTACGAGCCCCAAGGGTTAGAGCCCCGACACTACGAGCCCCGAGGGTTAGAGCCCCGACACTACGAGCCCAGAGGGTTAGAGCCCCGACACTACGCGCCCCGAGGGTTAGAGCCCCGACACTACGAGCCCAGAGGGTTAGAGCCCCGACACTACGAGCCCCGAGGGTTAGAGCCCCGACACTACGAGCCCCGAGGGTTAGAGCCCCGAGGGTTAGAGCCCCGACACTACGCGCCCCGAGGGTTAGAGCCCCGACACTACGAGCCCCGAGGGTTAGAGCCCCGACACTACGAGCCCAGAGGGTTAGAGCCCCGACACTACGAGCCCAGAGGGTTAGAGCCCCGACACTACGCGCCCCGAGGGTTAGAGCCCCGACACTACGAGCCCCGAGGGTTAGAGCCCCGACACTACGAGCCCCGAGGGTTAGAGCCCCGACACTACGAGCCCCGAGGGTTAGAGCCCCGACACTACGAGCCCCGAGGGTTAGAGCCCCGACACTACGAGCCCAGAGGGTTAGAGCCCCGACACTACGAGCCCCGAGGGTTAGAGCCCCGAGGGTTAGAGCCCCGAGACGGAGACGGCACGCACCGCTTCAGGTGCACCAGCAGGATGGGCGGAAGCTTCCAGATCTGCATCTTCTTAATGGCGTCTCGGTGTGTCTTACAGTGGCGGCAGTAGAAGCGGTTGCTGTCGGTCAGACGCTCCTCTTTATGGAACAGCTTCAGACAGTCCTGGACACACACACACACACACGTGTTATCATGACATAATATGCTAATCAATGACTAGAAGATAGTTAACTACACATCAGATACATAAATTCATCAACTAACTATTCAGAAATGTCCTGTTGCTCTACATGTTGTCTCTTCTTCTTTCTGACTCCGGTTTGAACATAAAAGGCTAAAAGTTTTAGAAATGTTCAGTGTGTGCGAGGTAAAAGGACACAAGCTCTTGAAGCTCCGCCCCCTGTGCCGGGAGCAGTGGCTCATTTGCATTTAAAGTGCAAACACCTGTGTGTGTGTGTGAGTGAGTGAGTGTGTGTGTCAGACCTGCAGAGAGCACTTGCTGCTAGCCGTCATCTCCAGCGTGAGGTACATGAAGGTCTCGAAGGTGCGGGACTTGTGCTGGCAGCTCATGCACTGGACCGTGGACTTGAACTGGCCCTGGAACAGAGCCACGATGATGGACTCGTTCAGGAGCTTGTGTTTGGACCAGGCCAGATCCGCAGCGCTCACGTCATCCAGGTGATCGATGTCCTCCTCCTTATAACCCCTGCGCTTATCCGCCTGACAGAGAGAGAGAGAGAGAGAGAGAGAGTGTGTGAGAGTGTATGTGTGTGTGTGAGAGTGAGAGAGAGTGTGAGAGTGAGTGTGTGAGAGTGAGAGAGTGTGTGAGTGAGAGTGAGTGTGTGTGAGAGAGAGTGAGTGTGTGTGTGAGAGAGAGAGTGTGAGAGAGTGTGTGAGAGTGAGAGAGAGTGTGTGTGAGAGAGAGAGTGTGTGTGTGTGTGTATGAGAGAGAGAGAGAGAGTGAGTGAGTGAGTGTGAGAGAGAGAGAGAGTGTGTGTGAGAGAGAGAGAGAGAGAGAGTGAGAGTGAGTAAGTATGACAGGCTTTAGTGTCTTTCTGTTCAACATGACACATTTTTTTTCCTGGCGTTCCCATCAAACATTATTTGTGTGTGTCTGTCTGTGTGTGTTCCTGGCGTTCACACACACCTTGTTGAGGTCCTCGTGCAGTCCGTCCATGAGGAACAGCAGCAGCTCCTGTGAGTCCTGATGCTCGAAGCTCGAGAAGCGGCTGTTGATTTTACAGATTGTTCCTTTAAAGTCCTGCGGGCTGATGATCTTATACTGACCCGACCACAGCGCCTTCATGAGCACGCTGAACTCCTCCGCCACCTCGCCCTTGTGGCCCAGGATATTAGCCCTGCAGACACACACACACACACACACACAGTGTCACGTTCCTCTGGATTCACACTGACTGTGATGATGTAATGCAGACCTGACTAGTGTTGTCAAAAGTACCGACATCAGAACCAAGTCGAAACTGAAATTGAAAAAATGTGCCGCTGTTGAGCGGGATCATAAACACCTCTGATTGGCCGTTGTGTTCACGAGCTCATCGGATGTCTGTGATTGGCTACAATGATCAGCGCTTCAACTTTACCAGCTACACGTGTGTGCACTACTTGCTTTATCCAAGCACTATATAGGATTTACCCTATTACACTTTATCAACACACACTGATAGGTCAAACAGCCACTGTCTTTGAGTTCACATGAACAACGGTTAAACACACACACACACACACACACACACACACACAGAGCGCTGCAGGACCGCTGATGCTCTCAAACACTCCCGTGCGCTGATCATTGTAGCCAATCACAGACATCCGATGAGCTCGTGAACACAACGGCCAATCAGAGGTGTTTATGATCCCGCTCAACAGCGGCACATTTTTTCAATTTCAGTTTCGACTTGGTTCTGATGTCGGTACTTTTGACAACACTAGACCAGAGTGATGTCATCATACCTGTTGATGTCGTCCTGATAGTAGTTCCTGTTGAAATACTCCGCCATGGCAACGGTGTTACACAGACACTGGAGGATGGAGTTCATGTAGCAGGTGTTGCCAAGGTTACGGAGGCCCGTTAGTAGCGGCCCCTGACCCCCGAACACCGGGTTCAGGTTCCGGATCTTAGCAGCAGACGGGCGGGAGATCTCCACTGTCTTATAGGAGGCCGTCAGAGGCCTGACACACACACACACACACACACACACACACACACACACTCAGCATGGGTTTACATTTTACATGCAATTTTAAAAATAAGGTTGCTGTGTGTGTGTGTGTGTGTGTGTGTGTGTATGTGTATTAGTGTGTGTACAAGTGAGTGTGTGTGTGTGTGTGTGTGTATTAGTGTGTGTACAAGTGAGTGTGTGTATGCGTGCGTGAGAGTCTGTGTGTGTGTGTGTGTGTGTGTGTGTGTACACGATTGTGTATGTCCATGAGTGTGTGTGTGTATTAGGCTTGCTACAATAGTCTGTGTTACTGGTGTTCAGAAGCAACACCGGCTTCATCACTTGCGCACCGCGGCACCGCACGAGAGAGTCGCAGCACAGATCAGCAGGAGTCAGATCTCATCAGCGCGAGGGCGAGGGCGAGGGCGAGGGCGAGGGCGAGGGCGAGGGCGAGGACTGACTGACTAGATGACGGAGGAACATTTGGTGTCAAAGCGAAATGTAAAAGCATCTATTTAATCACTAATTTGAAAGTGAAACTAAAATGCGCACGTCCGCACGGGCATTCATAGCGGAGCGCGTCCACGCCGCGAGCAGGACAGAGCGAACGCTTACAGTTCATCCCTATGGTAGGAATTGTTTGGGAACTCTCGCTCCGCCCCGTTATGAACACCCGTACGAACAGACGTGTGTGTGTGTGTGTGAGAGCGTGCTCGTACCTGTTCTCTCTGTTGACAGTGGGCACGAGTGTGTGTGTGTGTGTGTGTGAGTGAGTGTGTGTGTGTGTGCTCGTACTTGTTCTCTCTGTTGACAGTGGGCACGAGTGTGTGTGTGTGTGTGTGTGCTCGTACTTGTTCTCTCTGTTGACAGTGGGCACGAGTGTGTGTGTGTGTGTGCGTGCTCGTACTTGTTCTCTCTGTTGACAGTGGGCACGAGTGTGTGTGTGTTTGTGTGTGTGTGTGTGTGTGTGTGTGTGCTCGTACTTATTCTCTCTGTTGACAGTGGGCACGGCTGCTGGTCTCCTGGTCTCGTTGAGCTCCTGGCTGATGTCTGGAGATGAGTACGAGCGCTTGAGTTTAGACTGATCTCTCTCTCTCTCCCTCTCTCTCTGCTTCTCTCGCTCCGTCTCTCTCTCCGGCTCCGGCTGGGCTCCGGCTGAGCTGGGCTGGATCGGGCCCTGAGGCGCGTTGACCTCGGGAGGGTACAGGTGCACGCGGTTGGTGGGCGAGTGGTAATACCTGTAGGTGCCCGTCACCGTGTCCAGAAACTGCAGAGCAGAACATCAGCGTTACACACACACACACACACACACACACACACACACACACACACACTTGCTGCTGTTTCCTCTTACCTTCATCCAGCCGTCCGGCAGCCCAGGTACGGTTCGGCCCATCTCCTCACTGTGTGCTCTCAATAGAGACTCCCTCTGAAACACACACACACACACACACACGCACGTTACCTCCTGCTGAAGTGTTGTGAAATCGTTCATTTTACTAACACTCCGAGACGTTCATAAGATTGTCCCTAAGTGTGTATAGGCCTATGTCACACTTCCTGCTTCCGGAACGCGGAGTAGGGATTCAGAACTTCCGGTCAACAGTATTTCTCCATAAGGATTTAGATTATCAGCCATAATGTCTAAACCATCCGAGGTAGACTGACCACGAGCTATGAGGTTGTGAAACGAATGTTTTTGCTCCTGTAGAAGCTATACGTTCGTATGAAATCAACCCTGTTTTAAGAAAAACATGTTTTATCCGCGATCTTATGAAAAAAAACTACACTACCCACAATCCTAAGCGTAGCAGCAACGTCTGCTGATTGGTCCAACTCGCTGTTACCATAGAAACGTTTACCTTACTGACGAACAGCCCGCCGCTGTTGTTGTAGTGTACCGGGTTGCTCTGCGTCAGGACGTAGACAGCCATTCCTCAGCTTTCACGCTTTTCCATTTGAGAGTTTTCATTTACCATCCGAACCACATCGTCATATTTGACTTCAGGCAGGTTGCGGAGAGATTTGGTCCAGCAGTATCTATCGGACTCCGCCATTGTAAAAAGCTAACCGGAAGAGCCGTATCCCTACTAAAAGACGTACTTCCGGTCTTCAATTTTTTCGTGACATAGGCCTATTGTAAATCTTCTGTTTTCTCTAGAGAAGAATGTCAGGCTTTGGTATCGTGTGGTTCTGTGTGCAGAAGTAAAGGCGCCCTGCGTACGAGTTTAGGTTTAGGGGTAGGGTTAGTGTGTGTGTGTGTGTGTGTGTGTGTGTGTGTGTGTGTGTGAGTGTGAGTGTGTGTGAGATGGGTAGGTTTAGGGGTAGGGTTAGTGTGTGTGTGTGTGTGTGTGTGAGTGTGAGTGAGATGGGTAGGTTTAGGGGTAGGGTTAGTGTGTGTGTGTGAGTGTGAGTGTGTGTGAGATGGGTAGGTTTAGGGGTAGGGTTAGTGTGTGTGTGTGTGTGTGTGTGTGTGTGTGTGTGTGTGTGTGTGTGTGTGTGTGTGTGTGTGTGAGTCACTCACAGCACTCGAGGGCACATGTGAGTCCAGAGACATGCTCTTCATGGCAGGGTCAAGTGTGACGTCCTTCTGTGTTCTCCTGCTCTTCTCCTTCTCGTCTCGATCCACTCGATCTCCCGGATCCTGCTCTTCCTCTGCTTTCTGTCTCTCCAGCCTCTTCCTCTTCTCCTCCTCATCCTCCTGTTCCTTCTGTTCCCGCTGGTGTCTCTCGGCCGCCTCTCTCTCCCTCTCTCTCCTGCGCTGCTCCTGCTCTCTCCGGGCCGTCTCCATCAGGCTGAGGGTCTTGGCCTGGATCTCCCGGCGCTCCTCTTCGCTCAGGGCTCGGGACGGGTCGCTCAGGGGTCCGGTGGGTCCGGTGGGTTTGGTGGAGCGGTCCGGCAGAACCAGGCCGTTGGGCACCGCAGGGCCGTCGTTAACCGGAGGCTCGTCGCTGGTCTTCACACTCGCCGGCGGCTTCACCGAGGGCTTCTTCGTGCGGTCCACCTGAGGAACGGTTGAGGTGTGTGAGAGAGAGAGTTAGTGGTGCAACCGATCACAAAACTCACAGTTCGGAACATTTATGCTTTTTGAGCCACGGATCGGATCTTTTTTCAGATCAGCAAAAAATAAATAATAATAATTATATATATACATATTATGTAACTTCTATGAGTGTGTGAAACTAAAAAAGTTCAAACATTATTTAAGACAAGTGAACAGTCAGTGATAAAACAAGAACAAATACACAAATTACAAGCAGAGATGAAGATTACATAAAGTAAATAACAGTAGTATTCAGGTACAGGAATTAATAATTAAGCCTAATTAAAAAATGTCTGCGGCGCGAATGAGTCAAGTTCGGGCGAGTTAAGCGCGAATGATTTTATTTAGTGCTTTTTGTGCATTCACACATTTGATGCGAATTCGCGTCTGCCGCCCGAGTTGAAAAATCTGAACTTTGGTGTCAGTTCGCGCCGCGTTAACCAATCAGGAGCCTGCTTGCTGCTGTCATGTGGTGAAGTAAAAACAAAGGTAAATCTTCTATCACATAAAAACTTGATTTCAATATATTAGACGTATTCATTTTGTATTGAATGCTATTTATTCCATATCTAAATCCAGATTATATGAAACATGTAAAGACAACCAATATGTTTTAGTGTGTAAGAACATAGCTCGTGTCTGGACAGTGTTGTGTGAGAAAGAAAAAAACAGAAAAAAAAAAAACAGGACAGGTTAATTACTTTAGGAGGATGGCTCCATTTATCATCAATACAAAAATAAATGACAGATTATGTGGGTGAGGGTGATCCTCGCTCCGATGCGGGACAGCAGGTCATCAAACTGGGTGCGGGACAGGCGGAAGCACCGCTGAGAGCGGCCGTCATCCAGGCACAGCTCCTGGGGGAAATGGGGAAACTCGCCAAACTGGGTTCGCCTCCGAAGGGTCTCAGTGGACCTAAATACGGCGACAATGACCCCTACGCCACTGTCCTGCTCTCCAGAGCAAATACAGAGCAGTGACTCTCTCAAGATAAATGATCGATCAACATCAGACATCTTGTAAAAAGATGGCCGCCAACGGGTTTAGAAACTTTTGCCTCTGACGCGCGTAAATTTCGCTTCAAACTTTTGTTTTTACGCGCGTCAATTTCGCTCTTGACGTGCGAATGGACACAAAGTGGTCAAGCGTATAACTAGACGCGGCAGGCGTGAATTTGACGCGCTATTCGCGTCCGGTGTGAACACACAGTAACCGACAGCACGGACCGGATATACGGACACACATCCGGTTTCTTCCTCAACTGTTCATTTATGACATAACCGAGAGAATACTTGCCGAGACGGATATTTAAACATTCCTTTTGGCAAGGAAACGTTCAAGGACGCCTCGGGTGTGTGTGGCTGTGCGCACAGATAATGCGCGAGTCACGATTTTCGCCTCGTCTTCCGCTTGTAAAATAGTTTGAATGTGTAAATTGGCAAGACAAAACACGTCCAAATTATAAACTTTAAAATAATAGATTAATGTGAGTTAATAATAATCCTATTTGTGAGTGTCTGTGTGAATCAGTGGCTAAGTTTACATGCACAACTTTTATATTTTACGGCAATAATTGGACTGAATTCATCCCAATTGATGAATCTGAATTAGCATGTTAATTGTGTTAGCATGAACGCTAAACATGAGATCTGGTTGATGTGTGTGTTTATACCACAAGCTTCAAATCAGAATAAATTGTTTGTCATGCGCTCACTGCACGAATATACAGAGTTTCCTGATGTCTGCGCATAATAACTATTCTCCTACAGTTATTTATTTGTTTTAAACAGCAGACTTAATATTTATCCATTTCTGGTCATAATTAGGAGATAATGAACGTATGAGCCGTTGTGCCGCTGCTTATATTGATCACACAGTAAAAATGGCCAAAACCAGTGGTGTGTGGATGAGAGTCTGAAGCAGCACTGGTGGGCCGTTGTCCTGCTCCACTTCACACACGCAGAAGAGGAGGATTATAGGAGGACGAGACACTCGTTTATACCACACTTTATTCAACAGGAGAACAGCTCGTTCAGCGCGTCACACGTCATTACGCTATTTCTACATCATTACATTATTTCTACATCATTACGCTATTTCTACGTCATTACGCTATTTCTACGTCATTACGCTATTACTACGTCATTACGCTATTACTACGTCATTACGCTATTTCCACGTCATTGCGCTATTTCTACGTCATTGCGCTATTTCTACGTCATTACACTATTTCTACGTCATTACGCTATTACTACGTCATTACGCTATTTCCACGTCATTACGCTATTTCTACGTCATTACGCTATTTCTACGTCATTACGCTATTACTACGTCATTACGCTATTACTACGTCATTACGCTATTTCCACGTCATTGCGCTATTTCTACATCATTACGCTATTTCTACGTCATTACGCTATTTCTACGTCATTACGCTATTACTACGTCATTACGCTATTTCCACGTCATTGCGCTATTTCTACGTCATTACGCTATTTCTACGTCATTACATTATTTCTACATCATTACGCTATTTCTACGTCATTACGCTATTTCTACGTCATTACGCTATTACTACGTCATTACGCTATTTCTACGTCATTACGCTATTTCTACGTCATTACGCTATTACTACGTCAATACGCTATTACTACGTCATTACGCTATTTCCACGTCATTGCGCTATTTCTACGTCATTGCGCTATTTCTACGTCATTACACTATTTCTACGTCATTACGCTATTACTACGTCATTACGCTATTTCTACGTCATTACGCTATTTCTACGTCATTACGCTATTTCTACGTCATTACGCTATTACTACGTCATTACGCTATTACTACGTCATTACGCTATTTCCACGTCATTGCGCTATTTCTACATCATTACGCTATTTCTACGTCATTACGCTATTTCTACGTCATTACGCTATTACTACGTCATTACGCTATTTCCACGTCATTGCGCTATTTCTACGTCATTGCGCTATTTCTACGTCATTATGCTATTACTACGTCATTACGCTATTTCTACGTCATTACGCTATTACTACATCATTACGCTATTTCTACTTCATTACGCTATTTCTACGTCATTACGCTATTTCTACTTCATTACGCTATTTCCACGTCATTGCGCTATTTCTACGTAATTTCGCTATTTCTACGTCATTATGCTATTTCTACGTCATTACGCTATTTCTACGTCATTATGCTATTTCCACGTCATTGCGCTATTTCTACGTCATTATGCTATTTCTACGTCATTGCACTATTTCTACGTCATTACGCTATTTCTACATCATTACGCTATTACTACGTCATTACGCTATTTCTACATCATTACGCTATTACTACGTCATTACGCTATTTCTACTTCATTACGCTATTTCTACGTCATTACGTTATTTCTACTTCATTACGCTATTTCCACGTCATTGCGCTATTTCTACGTAATTTCGCTATTTCTACGTCATTATGCTATTTCTACGTCATTACGCTATTTCTACGTCATTATGCTATTTCTACGTCATTACGCTATTTCCACGTCATTGCGCTATTACCACGTCATTGCACTATTTCTACGTCATTCATTGCGCTATTTCTACTTCATTACGCTATTTCTACGTCATTATGCTATTTCTACTTCATTACGCTATTTCTACGTCATTACGCTATTTCTACTTCATTACGCTATTTCCACGTCATTGCGCTATTTCTACGTAATTTCGCTATTTCTACGTCATTAGGCTATTTCTACGTCATTACGCTATTTCTACGTCATTATGCTATTTCCACGTCATTGCGCTATTTCTACGTCATTATGCTATTTCTACGTCATTGCACTATTTCTACGTCATTACGCTATTTCTACATCATTACGCTATTACTACGTCATTACGCTATTTCTACATCATTACGCTATTACTACGTCATTACGCTATTTCTACTTCATTACGCTATTTCTACGTCATTACGTTATTTCTACATCATTACGCTATTACTACGTCATTACGCTATTTCTACTTCATTACGCTATTACTACGTCATTACGCTATTTCTACATCATTACGCTATTACTACGTCATTACGCTATTTCTACTTCATTACGCTATTTCTACGTCATTACGCTATTTCTACATCATTACGCTATTACTACGTCATTACGCTATTTCTACTTCATTACGCTATTTCTACATCATTACGCTATTACTACGTCATTACGCTATTTCTACTTCATTACGCTATTTCCACGTCATTGCGCTATTTCTACGTAATTTCGCTATTTCTACGTCATTATGCTATTTCTACGTCATTACGCTATTTCTACGTCATTATGCTATTTCTACGTCATTACGCTATTTCCACGTCATTGCGCTATTACCACGTCATTGCACTATTTCTACGTCATTGCGCTATTTCTACGTCATTGCGCTATTTCTACTTCATTACGCTATTTCTACGTCATTATGCTATTTCTACATCATTACACTATTTCTACGTCAATTTGTATTTCTTCGTCATTCCTTTCAGTTTCGGTTTCAATCCGATCCAGTGTGTACATGTTCTCTCGATCGGATTAGAAAAGGAATAAACCGCCCCTTTCAATCCGATTGAAATGTCATTGGGATCGAGCTCAGTCGCATCGATTAAGGCGTCTTACATGAAGGCTTTTCAGTGCAATTGAGCCGTCAGTCCCATTACTAACAGATTATTTGGTTGCATGTAAACGTAGCCAGTGAGTGTTGGGAGTGTGTGAGACTCACCTGTGGAGTGTGTCTGGGTGAGGCGGCGGCGGTGGCGTCAGTGGCAGCGGGCTGAACGAGGGGTGTGTGTGGTGTGTGTGTGCTAGCGAGCGGTTCTGCGGGCGGGTCCTCGGTCACAGTTGAGCCGTTGATCTGCGTAGGCTCAGGCTCTACACACTCGATCACAGGCTTGGGCTCCTCCAGCGACGGGTACGTGAAGTTCACTGAAATCACAGCAAACACAATCAGGGTTAAAAATGTACTTTTTCACTCACCGGCCAATTTGGCTACTAAATGTTTAAGTTACCGGCCATTCAGAACTTCTACTAGCCAAAAAAAAAGAAAAAAAGAAATGAACCAGATTAACTACGTCACAGCTTATACAGTATATAACCTATGTTTATTTATTTATTATGAAATTTGAATTTCATACATTAATTTCTTATTCAAATAAAGTCCTGTCATCCAGCATCTCCTCTTCCTCTTTCATCCTCATGCTTTCCACCAAAAATGTGTTTTAGGTGCACAGATCAATACAGTACAAAGAACATTAAAAAAACAATTAGGAAGTTGGAAAATAATGTCTTTTCTGTTCACCAAATGCTTTTTAATCTGCGCTATTGCTTCAATGCAAATGAACAAGCGCTCCGATATTTATTGTGTAGTGATGAGTATGTTGAAGTGAGCAGATATGAGCAGATTCTGTGCAATACGCTGTATTATATATCATGAGTCATGAGTATTTGTGCTAAATCTGTGCAGATTTGTCTTACACTAACTTCCCAGCGAAGTGAGTAAACATTATAAGTAACGCCAAATTGGCTCGTGATTTGACAGCGTTTCCCGCCACAGTTGATTTATACCTGCATCTGGCAGGTTGGCGTGTGTTTATTTCAAACCCTGGTTATAACTACTACATATCTAAGCGTTTTTGAAGGGTGTTGCATCAAGACACAGTATGAAGTGTGTGAGACTCACGCTGGGGCAGAGACAGTATGGAGTGTGTGATGGAGTGTGTGAGACTCACGCTGGGGCAGAGACAGTATGGAGTGTGTGATGGAGTGTGTGAGACTCACGCTGGGGCAGAGACAGTATGGAGTGTGTGATGGAGTGTGTGAGACTCACGCTGGGGCAGAGACAGTATGGAGTGTGTGATGGAGTGTGTGAGACTCACGCTGGGGCAGCGCGCTGGACTCCTGCTGTCTGGGCGGCTTGACTTTAGCGTTGCTGGTGTACATCGGGTAAAACAGCAGCCAGTTCTCGTACCCTCCCTCCAGCACCAGCGGCTCACTGCGCAGGATCGTACTGCTGTCCCACTGCACACACACACACACACGTCAGGCACACACACACCAGACATGCACACGTCAGCCACACGCCGCGCACACGTCAGGCACACGCCACGAACACACCAGGCACACGTCAGCCACACGCCACGCACACGTCAGCCACACGCCAGGCACACGCTACGTGCGTGGCACGCACACGTCAGCCACACGCCGCACACACGCCACGCACACGTCAGCCACACGCCACGCACACGCCAGGCACACGCCACGCACACGTCAGCCACACGCCACGCACACGTCAGCCACACACACGTCAGCCACACGCCACGCACACGTCAGCCACACGCCAGGCACACGCCACGTGCGTGGCACGAACACGTCAGCCACACGCCGCACACATGTCACGCACACGTCAGCCACACGCCGCACACATGTCACGCACACGTCAGCCACACGCCACGCACACGCCACGCACACGTCAGGCACACACCATACACAGGGAGCTGCAGTGCTACAGTACCTTATAGAGAGCATCCTTCAGACTCTGTAAAGTGGTTCCCAGTCTGAGATCAGAGACGCAGCTGAACCAGTCCAGCAGAACCAGGTAATCCACGAACCCTCTGCGCTTCCAGTCCTCCAGAGACGCTGCTGGGAGCTTCAGCTCGATCTGATTCACCGTCACCCTGGAGATTACCAGCACATCTGAGTATTAATGTGAGCAGGAAGGGCTGGTGATGAAGCTGATAAACTAATCAAAAAGTATGTACTTGCTCTCTCTTAAAGTCACCATGAAATCAAAGTGACAGCTCTTGTTTTTCTAATGGAATATTTTCAGTATTTATTCTAAATGATTTATGGGTGCACATCAATATTGTGTTAATAATCCTGAGTCAGAATATCTTCCTCTTGCAGCGTCTCTTCTCTTCTCTGATGACGAGGGCGGGGCTTTAACCTGTCACTCACATGAGATCAGCCAATAGCAAACCACAACCATCTAACCAATTCCCCAGAGACACAATCAAGCCCCGCCCACATTTGTTCTTGCTCCTGAAGCGTTTCACTCGATATACGACACAATAGAGGAGAAAATACCATTATCATTCAGTTTAATGATAATTTCAATGTGCATATTTTGTTTAATCATGTCAAATGACCCAACAGCCATCATAGCCAATTAGCAGCAATTTATTTACCTAATTATTTTTTTAAAGCGCAATGTAACAGATTTTTTCTTCCGTATTGTGACGTACGCAAGTGAAACACATTACAGAAAACAAAAAATGTAGGACTGGTTATGTTCATCAGTTGTTGATTGGATGTAGAGACGTATGTGTGGCACTCAAAAGAAGGCAGCGCTTTGAGTGGATTGAAAGAAAGGGGTTTAACAAGACCAACAGGTTTAACAAGGTCAAAAACATTTTAAAAAAAATACAAAAAACATGCATGAATGAATCCTTCACGATCAGACTATTGTGATATATTTATTTCATGCTGACTTTATGGAACATGTAAAATGCTATTATTTCAGATGGCCAAATGTGTGTGTGTGTGTGTGTGTGTGTGTGTGTGCGTGCGCAGGAGACCCACCCCGGGCTCACGGCCTCCTCCGGTACGCTGATACACGTCTGCGACGGGACAAACATCTGCGACTCCTGGAAGTCCTGACTGGGTCGAGTGTCCATCACCAACACACTGATACTGGGATCCTTCATCATCCGGAACAATCCCTCGGCGCTGATGCTTCCTGACGGGAGAGAGAGAGACAACCCTCACACACACACACAACACAGAGGAGTACGAGAATCCAGCAGGACGCATGTGAGTGTGTGTGTGTGTGTGTGTGTGTGTGTGTGTGTGTGTGTGTGTGTGTGTGTGTGTGTGTGTGTGTGTGTATGTATGTGTGTGTGTATGTGTCGTGTCAAGTCACCTTTATTTATACAGCACTTTACAACACAGAGTGTTTCAAAGCAGCTTTACAGAGATAACAGGAAAATAATGCAACAAAGTTTCTAGAAGAAAATAGCGTCACAGTCCAGCTTAAGGAAGTTCAGTGATGGTTCATTTCTGTTGTAAAAAAGTTATTAATTTAGTTCATATATATATATATCTATATCCGCTCTGGAGAAAGCCGTGATGTCATCGTCCAGTTCAGTTCAGTTATAATGGTGTCAGTGCAGGAGATCAATAATATTGTTGAATATTAAATTAAATGTCCCCAACTAAAGACAAAAGCCAATGGTGACAAAAAAGGTGTGTGAGAGAATCTGTGTGTGTGTGTGTGTGTGTGTGTGTGTGTGTGTGTGTGTGTGTGTGTGTGTGTGTGCTGATGCTTCCTGATGGGAGACAAACATCCCTCAAACACACAACAACACAGAGGAGTACAACAATCCAGCGGGACGTGTGTGTGTGTACGGTACCTTTATCACATCCAGTCTTACTGCTGTTGGGCTCCTCTTTAATCTGCCGTAAAACACACAAAGGCTAAATTAATTATTAACGCATCACTTCAAAACATGCATGATGATGATGATGTCTATGAACTTTGAACTTTGAGCTGTTAGTTAAACTACCAAACCAGGCTGTCAATGACTGGAGGAAATCTGTGATAAGAACTATTATATATTGCTAAGGCATATTCATATTGTCTTCTGTAGTCAGATTCAGTGTGTGAGATTCAGTGTGTGAGAGTGTCAGTGAGTGAGAGTGTCAGTGTGTGAGATTCAGTGTGTGAGAGTGTCAGTGTGTGAGAGTGTCAGTGTGTGAGAGTGTCAGTGTGTCAGTGTGTGAGAGTGTCAGTGTGTGAGAGTGTCAGTGTGTGAGAGTGTCAGTGTGTGAGAGTGTCAGTGAGTGAGAGTGTCAGTGTGTGAGAGTGTCAGTGAGTGAGAGTGTCAGTGTGTGAGAGTGTCAGTGTGTCAGTGTGTGAGAGTGTCAGTGTGTGAGAGTGTCAGTGTGTCAGTGTGTGAGAGTGTCAGTGTGTGAGAGTGTCAGTGTGTGAGAGTGTCAGTGAGTGAGAGTGTCAGTGAGTGAGAGTGTCAGTGTGTGAGAGTGTCAGTGAGTGAGAGTGTCAGTGTGTGAGAGTGTCAGTGAGTGAGAGTGTCAGTGTGTGAGAGTGTCAGTGTGTGAGAGTGTCAGTGTGTGAGAGTGTCAGTGAGTGAGAGTGTCAGTGTGTGAGAGTGTCAGTGAGTGAGAGTGTCAGTGTGTGAGAGTGTCAGTGTGTGAGAGTGTCAGTGAGTGAGAGTGTCAGTGTGTGAGAGTGTCAGTGAGTGAGAGTGTCAGTGTGTGAGAGTGTCAGTGTGTGAGAGTGTCAGTGAGTGAGAGTGTCAGTGTGTGAGAGTGTCAGTGAGTGAGAGTGTCAGTGTGTGAGAGTGTCAGTGAGTGAGAGTGTCAGTGAGTGAGAGTGTCAGTGTGTGAGAGTGTCAGTGTGTGAGAGTGTCAGTGTGTGAGAGTGTCAGTGAGTGAGAGTGTCAGTGTGTGAGAGTGTCAGTGAGTGAGAGTGTCAGTGTGTGAGAGTGTCAGTGTGTCAGTGTGTGAGAGTGTCAGTGTGTGAGAGTGTCAGTGTGTCAGTGTGTGAGAGTGTCAGTGTGTGAGAGTGTCAGTGTGTGAGAGTGTCAGTGAGTGAGAGTGTCAGTGAGTGAGAGTGTCAGTGTGTGAGAGTGTCAGTGAGTGAGAGTGTCAGTGTGTGAGAGTGTCAGTGAGTGAGAGTGTCAGTGTGTGAGAGTGTCAGTGTGTGAGAGTGTCAGTGTGTGAGAGTGTCAGTGAGTGAGAGTGTCAGTGTGTGAGAGTGTCAGTGAGTGAGAGTGTCAGTGTGTGAGAGTGTCAGTGAGTGAGAGTGTCAGTGAGTGAGAGTGTCAGTGAGTGAGAGTGTCAGTGTGTGAGAGTGTCAGTGAGTGAGAGTGTCAGTGTGTGAGAGTGTCAGTGAGTGAGAGTGTCAGTGTGTGAGAGTGTCAGTGTGTGAGAGTGTCAGTGTGTGAGAGTGTCAGTGTGTGAGAGTGTCAGTGTGTGAGAGTGTCAGTGTGTGAGAGTGTCAGAGTGTCTGTGTGTGAGAGTGTCAGTGTGTGAGAGTGTCAGTGTGTGTCAGTGTCAGTGTGTGTCAGTGTGTGAGAGTGTCAGTGTGTGAGAGTGTCAGTGTGTGAGAGTGTCAGTGTGTGAGAGTGTCAGAGTGTCAGTGTGTGAGAGTGTCAGTGTGTGAGAGTGTCAGTGTGTGAGAGTGTCAGTGTGTGAGAGTGTCAGTGTGTGAGAGTGTCAGTGTGTGAGAGTGTCAGTGAGTGAGAGTGTCAGTGAGTGAGAGTGTCAGTGTGTGAGAGTGTCAGTGTGTGAGTGTCAGTGTGTGAGAGTGTCAGTGTGTCAGTGTGTGAGAGTGTCAGTGTGTGAGAGTGTCAGTGTGTGAGAGTGTCAGTGAGTGAGAGTGTCAGTGTGTGAGAGTGTCAGTGTGTGAGAGTGTCAGTGTGTGAGAGTGTCAGTGTGTCAGTGAGTGAGAGTGTCAGTGTGTGAGAGTGTCAGTGTGTGAGAGTGTCAGTGTGTGTCAGTGTGTGAGAGTGTCAGTGTGTGAGAGTGTCAGTGTGTGAGAGTGTCAGTGTGTCAGTGAGTGAGAGTGTCAGTGTGTGAGAGTGTCAGTGTGTGAGAGTGTCAGTGTGTGAGAGTGTCAGTGTGTGTCAGTGTGTGAGAGTGTCAGTGTGTGAGAGTGTCAGTGTGTGAGAGTGTCAGTGAGTGAGAGTGTCAGTGAGTGAGAGTGTCAGTGAGTGAGAGTGTCAGTGTGTGAGAGTGTCAGTGTGTGAGAGTGTCAGTGTGTGAGAGAGTGTCAGTGTGTGAGAGTGTCAGTCAGTGTCAGTGTGTGAGAGTGTCAGAGTGTGAGAGTGTCAGTGTGTGAGAGTGTGTCAGAGTGTCAGTGTGTGAGAGTGTCAGTGTGTGAGAGTGTCAGTGTGTGAGAGTGTCAGAGTGTCAGTGTGTGAGAGTGTCAGTGTGTGAGAGTGTCAGTGTGTGAGAGTGTCAGTGTGTGAGAGTGTCAGTGAGTGAGAGTGTCAGTGAGTGAGAGTGTCAGTGTGTGAGAGTGTCAGTGTGTGAGAGTGTCAGTGAGTGAGAGTGTCAGTGAGTGAGAGTGTCAGTGTGTGAGAGTGTCAGTGTGTGAGAGTGTCAGTGTGTGAGAGTGTCAGTGAGTGAGAGTGTCAGTGAGTGAGAGTGTCAGTGTGTGAGAGTGTCAGTGTGTGAGAGTGTCAGTGAGTGAGAGTGTCAGTGAGTGAGAGTGTCAGTGTGTGAGAGTGTCAGTGAGTGAGAGTGTCAGTGAGTGAGAGTGTCAGTGTGTGAGAGTGTCAGTGTGTGAGAGTGTCAGTGTGTGAGAGTGTCAGTGAGTGAGAGTGTCAGTGAGTGAGAGTGTCAGTGAGTGAGAGTGTCAGTGTGTGAGAGTGTCAGTGTGTGAGAGTGTCAGTGTGTGAGAGTGTCAGTGAGTGAGAGTGTCAGTGAGTGAGAGTGTCAGTGAGTGAGAGTGTCAGTGAGTGAGAGTGTCAGTGAGTGAGAGTGTCAGTGAGTGAGAGATTCAGTGTGTGAGAGTGTCAGATTCTCCCCTACATTAAAAAGCCACTAGCAGGTTTTTTTCCAGACTGGATTTAGAAGAGTGTGTTTGCACTGATACACTCCTGCACTAAAGCCACATCGCTGCACCTTGTTGTCCTTCTTCTCTGAAGCTCTCGCTGAAGAACGTCCATCTTTCTCAGTTCGTTCTTCTCGTCTCTTTTCCTCCTGTCTGTCTTTCTCCTCCAGCTGTTTACGCACCTCCATTTCCTCATACCTGAGAGACAGAAGAACACGCGTTAATGAGACACACACACACACACTCACTCAGATTCTCTTTCACACACTCACTCAGATTCTCTTTCACACACTCACTCAGACTCAGTGTGTGTGTCAGAGTGTGTGAGAGTTTGAGTTTGTGTGTGTGAGTCTGAGTGTGTGTGTGAAAGAGAATCTCTGTGTGTGTGAGTTTGTGTGTCTGAGAGTGTGTGAGTCAGGGGGGGGGGGGGTGTGTGTGTCTGAGAGTGTGTGAGCCAGAGTGTGTGAGTGAGTCTGAGAGTCTGAGTGTGTGTGTGTGTGTGTGTGTGTGTGTGTGTGTGTGTGTGTGTGTTCCAGCTCTTCAGCGTCTGATCCGTGAGTGTGTGTGAGAAACACTGACCGGAGCTTCAGACTCTCTGATAGTTTCTCTGCCTCCTCGATGGCCTTCTTAAAGCTGTTTGGTCCGAGCATAGAGAGGAAGAACTCCTGAAACCAATCAAACAAGAGCAGTGACCGTCACACACACCTACACACACGCGTATAATACACACACATCCTCAGCTCCGTTAGAAGCTCCCACAATGCACTGCAGCTGTACCTGCTGCTGCTTGAAGTCGGGTCTCTTCTTGATGAGGTCATAGACCGTCAGATACTTCATGTAAAGGACGTACGCTTTCTCCTCGTCTCGATGCAGACGACTCTCCTCCGCAGCCTTGAAGATCTTACAGGCGCTCTGGACATAGCTAGAACACACACACACACACACACACACATGGATCAGACGCTGAAGAGCTGGAACACACACACACACACACACACGGATCAGACGCTGAAGAGCTGGAACACACACACACACACACACACACACACACACGGATCAGACGCTGAAGAGCTGGAACACACACACACACACACACACACACACACACACACACACACACACACACATGGATCAGACGCTGAAGAGCTGGAACACACACACACACACACACACACACATGGATCAGACGCTGAAGAGCTGGAACACACACACACACACACATGGATCAGACGCTGAAGAGCTGGAACACACATACACACACACACACACACACACACGGATCAGACGCTGAAGAGCTGGAACACACACACACACACACACAGACAGATCAGATGCTGAAGACCTGGAACACACACACACACACACACACACACACACACACGACACACACGACACACACGACACGGCCCAGATCCGGCCCACTCTCTGTCCCTCTGGGTTTATGATGATCTGTATATCATGGTTTCTGCGGCTCACACACACTTTCTGGTGCTGGTCTTCTCCGGTTTGACTTCCGCTTTCTTGTTGAGTTCCCTCAGTGACGAGGACAGGTACAGATCCTTCACTCCGCTGGACACAGACGGCATCTCAGCTCATATTCCTGCAGAAACACCATCATATTCACATCATCGTATCATAACATCATCATATTCACATCATCTTCAGATTCACTACATCATCATATTGTCTACTTCAGTAAAACAATGACTAGGCGAATCAGTAAACTCGACAGAACTCGACCCACCAACTGACTGTTTAAATATTAATAATAACTGAATAATCATGTCAAAATAATCAGTCAAAACAGAATAAATAGAGACATTATAGTTATTAGACCAATAACCTGATAATCTGACTAACAATACAATAATCTGACCCTGACAGAACACACTGATTACATATGACAATCCTCAGACTGTAAACAGAAGCAGGTCTGATGATCAGATTCATTACACATCAGTATATCAATAACCGGGTGTGTGTGAGTCCTCCACGGTGGAGCTCGACTCACCCGAACACACACACAGCTGGAGAGATCCCGGAGTCCACACACACACCGCGGGTCCGCTCGGAAAACTCGGGTTTATCCACTATAATGACAGTAAACACTGAAAACTGCTCGATCAAACGCGGAAGTCGAAGCATTCAAAGACCGGAAGCTTTATTTAAACACACACTGCGCACAAACAGAAATTTAGATGTCAACACACACACACTCGCATGATGTCTGCGTCACCTCTGTGTGTTTAAAATCAGTCTTACTCATTAGACACTGATTTCTATATTTTTTACACTTCCATATGTTGTTCGTGAACTGGAGTGTTATTAATATCAGTCTCTCGGACTCAGTGTTACTGAGGAGATTATTACTGAAGTGATCGGGTTCTGTTGCGCACTTCAGTCAGCTGACTGGCTCACAGCACTGCGCATGCGCGCTGCTTTTGCAGCACTTTTGTTTTTTTAAAGAAATAAATCACAATAAAATATACAATACAAAAATATATATAAATATAATATAAACATAAAGATCAATAGGCCTCTCTGAAGCAGAGTGTGGGTGACGTGTTCATATTTTATTGCGCGTATTCTGTATGTTCTGTCATCGATCGCGCTCGTGCCCGGCGCTCGTGCCCGCTGCGGTATTATTGTCATCTGGGTTTGTTTTCAGGGTTCGGTTCTGCGGGTTCTGCGGGTTCTGATCTCTCACGGTAAGATGCACAGAACTCTGCGTGATCGGTTCCGCCGGATGTGGAAGTTGATGAGTTTGAGTTATTAATGTTTCCTCTTCCTCCGGAACAACAGCGAGTTCCTGTTTATTGCGTTTAACGGGCCGCGCGCGCCGCTGCATATCACCGACAATAATCATAACGACGACGATGATGATGATGATGATGAAGAAGCTCTTCTTCACATCTGATGTTGATATAAAGCAGTTTCTGCTGGAGAACTGATTAGTGTCTGTTCTATCATCTGAAGAATAGATTTAAGATTATACAATACATCATTTTAGTTTCGTGAAATGAGGTGTTGTACATTATTGGACTCTGATACCATGATGACGTTTTTACAGTAATTGTTGTGTAGCCATTTACCAGCTAGAGTTATTTATTATTAAAAACTAGTAAAACTGTGGTTGCTGTAATTATAAACGACTGATATAAACTCCTCAAACACATTTAGAAACTAGAAATGCGATTATATCCTCAGCGATACTAGAGTAAAACCAGGGTAAACTATCACTTTACTGCCACACAGTGGATCTGAAGCAGTTTCAGTGTTAATGTTCATAGAAACAACATTAACTGTACATTAGAGAGACATGATGACAAGTTTTACTCAAAAGTAAAAATAAAAAAGTACCAGCCATAAGTACTTTAATGATAGTAAAGAAGAATCCACATCTAACTGTACTGAAGTGTGTGAAAGCTAACCATAACCCTAAAGCATAAGCCTAACCCTAACCCTAACCCTCAAGCATAACATAACCCTAAAGCATTTTTTTTTAATGGTTTTACCTTTGAAAACAAGACAGTAGAGATTGCCTCATTTTAGTGTTTCAGAAACATTGCATCTAAATCAATTCAATTCAAAATTGCTTTATCTAAAATTGCATTAAATCATCTGTAGTCATAATCGCTGTATTCTCGCGGCTCTGGTGATGTGCGATGATGAACTGACACATGAATATCTTCAGCAGATTTACAGACGTTGATTATGTTTGTAATGCAGGATTGGAATGAAAACGATGGTGGGAAACGCTAAAATAAACGTCACCAGCTGTTTAAAATTGATCTGAGCAGTCTCTGTAAATGCACTATAAGGAGTGTGTGTGTGTGTGTGTGAGAGAGAGAGAGAGTGTGTGTGTGTGTGTGTGTGTGTCTGATGTTATGTGTTGTGACGCTGCAGATGTCTCTGGTGGATTTGGGAAAGAAGCTCCTGGAAGCGGCTCGCTCCGGTCAGGATGACGAGGTCCGGATCCTGATGGCCAACGGAGCTCCATTCACCACAGACTGGGTGAGTGTGTGTGTGTGTGTGTGTGTGTGTGTGTGTGTGTGTGTGTGAGTGAGTGAGTGTGTGTGTGTTTTGGTTTATATTACATTGTGGGAACCAAATGTCCCCACAAGGATAGTAAAACCTGAGATCACCTCCATTGTGGGGACCAGCCAGCGGGTTAGGGTTAGCCAGCGGGTTAGGGTTAGCCAGCGGGTTAGGGTTAGCCAGCGGGTTAGGGTTAGCCAGCGGGTTAGGGTTAGCCAGCGGTCCTCATGAGGGGAATGGGTAAATAAACATACTAAATTATATTTTTTTGAAAATGTAAAAATGCAGAAAGTTTTCTGTGATGGGCAGGTTTAGGGGTAGGGTTAGTGTAAGGGGACAGAATATAATAATAATAATAATAATAAGCTTTATTTTATAAAGCGCCTTTAAAAGGGGCTTCTCAAAGCGCTGAACATAAAATCACAATCCACCAAAAAGCGGAAATTAATAATAACATAAACAGCAAAAATTAATAATAAAAGCTACAATACACCAACCGCAAAGGCATCAACAATCAAATGCATGCTTAAAAAAATAAGTTTTGAGAAGAACTTTAAAATATACAGTTTGTACGGTATAAAAACCATTACGTCTATGGAGAGTCCCCACAAAGATGTGTGCGCCTGTTTGTGTGTGTGTGTGTGTGTGTGTGTGTGTGAGAGTGAGTCTCTTGACTCCAGTCTCTCCTGCTTCACTCTGGATCTGTTAGTGAAGTCTGTGTGTGTGTGTGTGTGTGTGTGTGTGTGTGTGTGTGTGTGTGTGTGTGTGTGTGTGTGTGTGTGTGTGTGTGTGTGTGTGTGTGTGTCAGCAGCTCGGCACGTCTCCTCTACACCTGTCGGCTCAGTTCGGTCATTACTCCACCACTGAGGTTCTTCTGCGTGCCGGAGTGAGTCGAGACGCCCGAACGAAAGTGGATCGAACGCCGTTACACATGGCGGCCGCTGAGGGTCACGCGCGCATCGTGGAGCTGCTACTCAAGGTGAACACACACCTATACCAGAGCAAACTTTAATCAACCCATTATGCTGGGTTAAATTAACCCAACATGCATTCTGTCCTATATTTACCCAGCCTTAGGGTTGAAAACAACCAAAATTGGGTTGTTTTTAACCTAGTGTTTTTTAGAGTGTAAATATATGCAGGACTGATACGTCGAGTCTCCTTCATTTATACACAGATGTTTCACAGCAGCTCTACAGTGATAACAGGAGATTACAGTAACAGAGATTGTTTAGGCTTTACAGCAGCTCTAGAATAAAGTTATTGTCCAGCTAAAGTTAGTTTTGATTGATTCACTTCTGTTGTAAAGATCATTAGTTATTAACTTAGCGGCCGCAAACACACACCGCTGTCACAGGAAACAGAAACTTTAATGTGTTCTGGAAATTGTGAAAAACGTGATCATCTCTGTGTAAACTTAAAAAACATAAATCTGTGAAAACGGTGACGGCTTGCTCATGAATATTACGTGTTTAGTCTCTCACTGAACACTGAAGTAAACTGCAGTTCATCCACTGGCCACTAGAGGCTGCAGAAGAGGGTCATTACCCATAAACCCCTGTGTTAAAGTGCCCAACTTTACAGCAGAAACACACGTTTACAGTCTGGTGCAAAAACTGGTTTTGGTCTATAAAGCTGATGTTGCCCTTCATGACGAATGTGAGGGGGTGAATTCTTATATAACTCATCCGTTTAAATTATATTAAGCCTAAAAGTTCTGCATAATTAACGGCGTGGCCTCTTGAGTGACAGGTGGATTGCCTCTGATGTCACTGCTAGCCGTTTGTCTGCTGTCTGTTAGCGTCACCTCAGCTAATCCGCCTCGCTGCACATTTTCGTTTGTCCGAGAGTGACGCGCGGCCAAGATGGCGACGGCCGGCTCCGCCCACTTTGGGCTTCAGAAACGCTCTTCAGAAACTTCAACGTCACGAACACTACGCCCATATTTATTTACAGTCTATGGTTTGAATATATATGTGCGCAGGCGTGTATTCCTTCTTTACAAATTGACCTCACCAAATTACTTGTCTGGCCTGCATAATACAGACTTTTGTTGTTGTTCCGCGTATCCATGCGAACTGGAATCATTCTGATAAGGTTTTATCTGTACAGCGGTAAAGGAGTCTAGCTGACACGCAGGTCTTTGATGTTCGCCGGTAATTTTCCACTTTAAGTGTCTCCTTTCATCATCCGGCGGAGCCACAATGCATGTGTGTGTGTGTGTGTGTGTGTGTTCTGCAGCACGGTGCGGATGTGAACGCGAGGGACATGCTGAAGATGAGCGCGCTGCACTGGGCCGTGGAGCACCGACACACACACGCCGTGGAGCTGCTGCTACGCTTCGGTGCCGATGTTCACGCGCAGAGCAAGTTCTGCAAGAACCCGCTGGACATCGCGCTGGACAACAGCAGCCTCGAGCTGGCCGAAGTCCTGCAGGTACAACACCTGACAGTCCTCTGAGGGCTCGGGTCCTGCTTCTGGACACGTGTGTTTAGAGCAGCGCCACCTACTGATACAAACACACATGAGAATCACTTACATAAAAAACAACTTAAGTAAAGGTGAAATATTATGCCCCTTTTCACAAGATGTAATATAAATCTATGGCGTCCTCAGAATGTGTCTGTGATATTTCAGCTCAAAATACCAGATCATTTATTATAGCTTGTCAAATTTGACCCTTTTTGGATGTGAGCAAAAACACGCCGTTTTTGTGTGTGTCCCTTTAAATGCAAATGAGCTTTAGCTCCGCCTCTGTTCAGAAGAGGGCGGAGTCTTTACACACCCCGGCAATAACAAAATAGGCCAATCTCACTCATCCAGAATCCCAGAATCACCAGTAGCGAGTGCAGCCTTACGGAGAGACTCAGGAAGAGCTTCTGAATGTTAGTGGAGACATTTCTGTAGTTGTTGTGGAGTTACATTGATCATCTCATCATCATGTTGAACTTCTCCACAGGTGTCCACCGTTCCTGAGGTGTTTATAAGACAGCGGTGACATGTTCTGGTCAATAGTGTTCAGTGCTCGTCTGTGCTCAACCACAGAACAGTTTCAGGCTTTGCTGGATCTTTATCATTGCGTTAGAACTGGTCTCTGTTGTCGCTTGTCGTGTGTGTAAACGTGCAGATTAAGGGCCGGTAATATTATAAGATCCTCTTCATACGTCAGAAATCTGATCAGCTTATTTTTTTACTCTGCATTTCCCTCAGCCTGAGGCGTATTCATTTCACTTCTGGTGTGAAAGGGCCGTAACATTTGTCAAAAATAGAACTTTTTGTTGTTGTTTTTAAAAAACTAACAAGCCCAGCCCAGCCCAGCCCAGCCCAGGTGAGAAGGAGTGACGCAAAAGTAATGTAACGCATTACTTTTCATAAAAAGTAACGAAGTGATGCAATTAGTTACTTTTTGGGGGAGTAACGCAATATTGTAACGCATTACTGTTAAAAGTATCTTTCCCCAACACTGGTGACGTGTTCCTGTGTGTCAGGTGGCGATGCAGAACCAGATCAACACAAACCCCGGGAGTCCCGAGACTCTGACCATCCACACGTCCACTCCGCAGTTCATCATCGGCCCGGGAGGAGTCGTGAACCTCGCCGGGATCGTCTCGCCGGGACACAGCAGCAAACACACAGGTGACGCCGGATCCTGAGCTCGATGAAAGACGCCTTTGTGCACACACACACTTGATCTGACGCATGACATGATTGTGCGTTTGCCCTCCGCACAAGAAAATTGCTGTTATTTGCACAAACAGAGGATCATCAAAGCCTGTGATTAGAATGAGCTGATGTTCCTGATGCTGCTGTTCAGAAGAAGTGCATTTTGAGTGGAAATATTGAGCATCTCTCTCTCTCTCTCTCTCCTCTCGCTCTCTCCTCTCTCCTCTCTCTCTCGCTCTCTCTCTCTCGCTCTCTCTCTCTCGCTCTCTATCTCTCTCCCTCTCTCTCCTCTCCCTCTCTCCTCTCCCTCTCTCCTCTCTCTCCTCTCCCTCTCTCCTCTCTCTCTCTCTCTCTCTCTCGCTCTCTATCTCTCTCTCTCGCTCTCTATCTCTCTCTCTCTCTCTCTCTCTCTCAGACGAGCTCATCACTGCAGACACAGTGGACGGGGCCATCCAGCAGGTCGTGAGCTCTGGAGGTCAGCAGGTCATCACCATAGTAACAGACGGCATTCAGCTGGGCAACCTGCAGACGGGCACGGGCATCAGCCAGCCCATAATAGTCACAATGCCTGATGGGCAGCAGGGTGAGTGACACGGAAGAGCTCGATATCTGGATTCTCATCTTCGTCTTTTAGATGCGGTGTTCAGCTGATGAACGACTGAAACTTCACTAAACGATGTCTGCAGCTTATGCCATCCCATAATCGCAATAAGCTACGATACTTTTGATATGAAAGAAAGTCTCAGCTTTCAATTTCTGTCAGTTTCATAATGAAGTTCAGTCAGTAAATATGTGTTTGTGTCTCTTTAATGTTGAACTGATCAACTGTTGCTCTTTACTACTAGTTACAGCAGCAAATAAACATGATGAACATCAGAAGGAATGTTGAAAGATACAGAACAACTTCCTGAAATCAATCATGTCTCAAATAATCCATCAATCAGTGTTTCAACCGCTGAAAAAGTATGAGTGAGTGATTGTCAGTGTGTGAGTGTTATTGTGAGTGTGAGTGTGTCACGTCAAGTCACCTTTATTTATATAGCACTTTTTAGTGTTTCACAGCAGTTTCACAGCAGCTTTACAGAGATAACAGGAAAATAAGGCAAAGTTTGTTTCTAGAAGAAAATAGTGTCACAGTCCAGCTTAAGTAAGTTCAGTGATGGTTCATTTCTGTTGTAAAAAAGTTATTGATTTAGTTCATTTATGAATTTCTTTTTTTTTAACCCAAATCAAAACTCCATCAGTGACAGAATGGAGAAAAAAACCTTGGGAGAAACCAGACTCAGTCGCTCAGTTCTCCTCTGGCCAACGAACGAACAGTGTATGATTATGATTATGATTATGATTCAGGAGCATTACAGGTCAGAGGTCAGATTGGTTTGGAACAATCAGAATATTATCCAGTTCCATCTGGTTGTAGATCGGAGTCACGCCGGTATGGAGACGAGTTTGTTGAGGATCAGTGCAGATGGCTGTCTGGATGAGTTGTGGTCGTGTCTAGGCGCAGGTCCATCATCTGATCTGGATACGGCCCGGATACGGCTGACTACATCATGTGTTGTGGTCGTGTCTAGGTGCAGGTCCTCCATCTGATCTGGATACGGCCCGGATCCGGGTGACTACATCATGTGTTATGGTCGTGTCTAGGCGCAGGTCCACCATCTGATCTGGATACGGCCCGGATACGGCTGACTACATCATGTGTTGTGGTCGTGTCTAGGCACAGGGCCATCATCTGATCTGGATACGGCTCGGATCCGGCTGACTACATCATGTGTTGTGGTCGTGTCTAGGCGCAGGTCCTCCATCTGATCTGGATACGGCCCGGATCCGGCTGACTACATCATGTGTTGTGGTCGTGTCTAGGCGCAGGTCCACCATCTGATCTGGATACGGCCCGGATCCGGCTGACTACATCATGTGTTGTGGTCGTGTCTAGGCGCAGGTCCACCATCTGATCTGGATACGGCCCGGATCCGGCTGACTACATCATGTGTTGTGGTCGTGTCTAGGCACAGGTCCATCATCTGATCTGGATACGGCTCGGATACGGCTGACTACATCATGTGTTGTGGTCGTGTCTAGGCACAGGTCCATCATCTGATCTGGATACGGCTCGGATACGGCTGACTACATCATGTGTTGTGGTCGTGTCTAGGCACAGGTCCACCATCTGATCTGGATACGGCCAGGATCCGGGTGACTACATCATGTGTTGTGGTCGTGTCTAGGCGCAGGTCCACCATCTGATCTGGATACGGCCAGGATCCGGGTGACTACATCATGTGTTGTGGTCGTGTCTAGGTGCAGGTCCATCATCTGATCTGGATACGGCCAGGATCCGGGTGACTACATCATGTGTTGTGGTCGTGTCTAGGCACAGGTCCATCATCTGATCTGGATACGGCCAGGATCCGGGTGACTACATCATGTGTTGTGGTCGTGTCTAGGCACAGGTCCATCATCTGATCTGGATACGGCCAGGATCCGGGTGACTACATCATGTGTTGTGGTCGTGTCTAGGCACAGGTCCATCATCTGATCTGGATACGGCTCGGATACGGCTGACTACATCATGTGTTGTGGTCGTGTCTAGGCACAGGTCCACCATCTGATCTGGATACGGCCAGGATCCGGGTGACTACATCATGTGTTGTGGTCGTGTCTAGGCGCAGGTCCACCATCTGATCTGGATACGGCCAGGATCCGGGTGACTACATCATGTGTTGTGGTCGTGTCTAGGTGCAGGTCCATCATCTGATCTGGATACGGCCAGGATCCGGGTGACTACATCATGTGTTGTGGTCGTGTCTAGGCACAGGTCCATCATCTGATCTGGATACGGCCAGGATCCGGGTGACTACATCATGTGTTGTGGTCGTGTCTAGGCACAGGTCCACCATCTGATCTGGATACGGCCCGGATACGGCTGACTACATCATGTGTTGTGGTCGTGTCTAGGCACAGGTCCATCATCTGATCTGGATACGGCTCGGATACGGCTGACTACATCATGTGTTGTGGTCGTGTCTAGGCACAGGTCCATCATCTGATCTGGATACGGCTCGGATACGGCTGACTACATCATGTGTTGTGGTCGTGTCTAGGCACAGGTCCATCATCTGATCTGGATACGGCTCGGATACGGCTGACTACATCATGTGTTGTGGTTGTGTCTAGGCACAGGTCCACCATCTGATCTGGATACGGCTCGGATACGGCTGACTACATCATGTGTTGTGGTCGTGTCTAGGCACAGGTCCATCATCTGATCTGGATACGGCCAGGATCCGGGTGACTACATCATGTGTTGTGGTCGTGTCTAGGCACAGGTCCATCATCTGATCTGGATACGGCCAGGATCCGGGTGACTACATCATGTGTTGTGGTCGTGTCTAGGCACAGGTCCATCATCTGATCTGGATACGGCTCGGATACGGCTGACTACATCATGTGTTGTGGTCGTGTCTAGGCACAGGTCCATCATCTGATCTGGATACGGCTCGGATACGGCTGACTACATCATGTGTTGTGGTCGTGTCTAGGCACAGGTCCACCATCTGATCTGGATACGGCCCGGATCCGGCTGACTACATCATGTGTTGTGGTCGTGTCTAGGCACAGGTCCATCATCTGATCTGGATACGGCTCGGATACGGCTGACTACATCATGTGTTGTGGTCGTGTCTAGGCACAGGTCCATCATCTGATCTGGATACGGCTCGGATACGGCTGACTACATCATGTGTTGTGGTCGTGTCTAGGCACAGGTCCACCATCTGATCTGGATACGGCCCGGATCCGGCTGACTACATCATGTGTTGTGGTCGTGTCTAGGCACAGGTCCATCATCTGATCTGGATACGGCTCGGATACGGCTGACTACATCATGTGTTGTGGTCGTGTCTAGGCACAGGTCCATCATCTGATCTGGATACGGCTCGGATACGGCTGACTACATCATGTGTTGTGGTCGTGTCTAGGCACAGGTCCACCATCTGATCTGGATACGGCCCGGATCCGGCTGACTACATCATGTGTTGTGGTCGTGTCTAGGCACAGGTCCATCATCTGATCTGGATACGGCTCGGATACGGCTGACTACATCATGTGTTGTGGTCGTGTCTAGGCACAGGTCCATCATCTGATCTGGATACGGCTCGGATACGGCTGACTACATCATGTGTTGTGGTCGTGTCTAGGCGCAGGTCCTCCATCTGATATGGATACGGCCCGGATCCGGGTGACTACATCATGTGTTGTGGTCGTGTCTAGGCGCAGGTCCACCATCTGATATGGATACGGCCCGGATCCGGCTGACTACATCATGTGTTGTGGTCGTGTCTAGGCGCAGGTCCATCATCTGATATGGATACGGCCCGGATCCGGCTGACTACATCATGTGTTGTGGTCGTGTCTAGGCGCAGGTCCTCCATCAGATCTGGATACGGCCCGGATCCGGCTGACTACATCATGTGTTGTGGTCGTGTCTAGGCGCAGGTCCTCCATCAGATCTGGATACGGCCCGGATCCGGCTGTGTGAGTATGTTACTCGCTGGTCTCACTCAGTGTGTGTTCCTGCAGTGCTGACGGTGTCGGACACAGAGGTCGCAGAGGAAACGGTGATCAGCGACGAACCGTCAGTCAAACGGCAGCGAGTGAAAGAAGAAGACGAGGATCAGACGATAGAAACACAAGACATTCAGATCCAGCAAACGCTCTCGCTGGAGGACTTCCAGGTGCGACACACACACACACACACAGCCCACAATCCCTGTCACACCAGCATCTGACACATAACATGTACATGTTTTATCCAGTGATGAACATGTAAACAGTCTGACTGTGTGTGTGTGACAGGAGAAAGTGTCTCTTCTGAAGCAGCTGGAGGAGGCGAACCGTGAGGCGCAGAAATACCGACAGCAGTTCCTGAAGAAGGAGCAGGAGGCCGAAGCGTACCGGCAGAAGCTGGAGGCCATCACACGCCAGAGCGGGAAGAAACACACCTAACACACACAATACACACACACAGCAGAGCGGGAAGAAACACGCCTGAAACACACACACTCACACACATACACACACTGGACACACTGTGCTTTCTGTGCCCAGATCAGTGTCGTTCATTAGGGGCCGAGCTCTGAAGGTGTGTGTGTCGTATCTGTCAGTATTCTCATCATTACTCTTCCCTCTTCTGCTCCTGACCCCATCGAACTGCTTACAGGAAATGATGTAATTTGGCACACAGATGGAGGACAGTCTCATCATTAACTCCCTCTAGCGCCACTATTCATGTTTATTCTAATTACTTGTGAATATTAACTAAATTCTTGGCTCAAGATGTCTTTTTCCGTCATTTAGAATTTTACGGAAAAAAAAGGGTCAGGGTTAAGGTCAGGGTTAGGGTCAGGGTTAAGGTTAGGGTTAGGGTCAGGGTTCATGTCATCACAAGCATGAACTGAGGAGATATGAAATATGGATATTTTTGCTTTTAACTTCTGAACGATATGCCCAAAAATCATAAAGTCTCTTTTAATTAAGTGCAATTTACCGAGTTGAATGAAACCCAATTATTGCATGTCAACTAGTTTATTTTTTAATTTTGTTGTAAAATGCTGTAATTTTCACATGCATTAGCGTATCAGAACTCGGTGTGTGTCATGGCCTGAAGGTACTCGAAAGGTTTTGCCTATTTTAATGAAACCGTTGGTCAGATTATCTTCAGCCCATTCCAGCACAAACGTATGAAAAGTTTTTGATAGACCAAACTGTAATTGCATCCAACATCAATGAAATTGTTAGCATGATGCCAAAATTATTGAGTGTGTTATTGTCCTCACACTGACCCACCTCAGTTTGGTCACAGCGCCACCTATTGGTCAAAAGTCATAACGATTAAATCAAATTGAAAGTGACTGTATTTGTGATTTTTTTTTTTTCATCTATTTTGACTAAAATAAACAAAAAATCTCTTTAATGCAGTCATCGTGCCTCTTTCTACTTGACCCCTCATCGCCGCTTGCAGCTATATTTCACTGTTTCAGTTCTCGTTAAATATACATAAATCAAACGCTCTTGTGTTCATAGCTTCCACATGCCTGTTGTTTGTGATGCAGTATTTCTGTAAAGATTATTATATTTAAAAGATAAACTGGATGGATTTTGTTTCTTTGAGGAGGATCTCAGCTTCACTCAAACTGACTTTTGCTATGTAAAAATGCTGAATAAATGCACAATAAAATGTTTTTACAGTATTCCAGCATCTGTAAGAGTCTGTAGAGGGAATATTGTTGTTGGGATTGTTCAAACACACATATTGTAGATATGGATTGATGTTTCCTCAGTGCTCATAAAGATCTGTGTTTGACGGACACTCACCTACAGCCTGAATCAATGGTGTCTTTGTGGAGTGTGTGTGTGTCGGTTTACGTCAGCGGGGCAGTGGCTATAAGAGTGTGTGAGAGCTGGAGCGGCTCACACACACACACACAGCGCATCTTCCTCTGACCTACGGGATGCAGGAGCAGGAGTACATGCAGAGAGGTAATGAACCTCTAATAATTATACAAGAATGGCTTTATATTAGTTTTGCAGCTATAATAGAGTTTAGCTTTAAGGACTGCTGGTTATTTCCTGAACATCTGACATTGAGGACTTTTTATCACTTTAAATTGTTTGCATGCTATTGTTATCTTCTGAAGTATTTTAAGGTCATTTTCTTGCATTAAATTAGATTTTATATTGATGTTCTGCTGTAATATGTGTGTGTCTGTACTCTTCATCTATTGTTTTATTACTTTTCTCTAATGTTGTTCAATCTTGTACTGGCCGTGACCTCAGGCTCACAGTGCCCAGCAAGCAATTTTGCGTTTAAAAGACGTCTAATAGGCATCTAATATTTGTTTAATTGCTAAATCGTGACTACTGATTGACCATGACATGAAATGACACTTGTTGATATTATTGACATTGGCAACATGATGGGATATCAACCATCTCATGCGCTGATTGGCCAAAAACTACAATGAATCAGTTTTGACTATAAGTGGGCTACAAATAGCATAGAAATTAAATAAAACCAATCACTTGGTTGACTTAGCTTACATGATGGAATATCATTTATCTCACAAGGTATTTTGGCAAAAACGACATGTACCCAATTCAAGTTTTTTTGTTTTTTTTTGTCTAGAAGTGTGTTACTCATAGCCAGACTATATCGGGTCTAGTTAACAGAGACGGTGAAATGACGGCTATTGCTTGCTGGGCATGTTTGTTTTAATGTGTTGATTGGCTGCACGATGTATCGTTTAAGCACCGATATCGCGATGTACGAATCCACGATAGTCACATCGCAGGATGTGTGATGTCAAGAATAGGTAGGTTATCGTAGTTGATCCGTGATTCACTATCCGTACGGGCCAGCTGCTCCCCGGCCCTTGACGCATGTGATTCGCGGATTAATTGCAGTTTAACCATCACAGAGTGAAAGTTTATCATTTGCATGTGTTTTTAAGTCCTGTCAGTTTAACAGGGCATATATAAGAACGAGCAGAGAGAGAGAGAGGCCCGGCCGCGCGCGCGCACTCACCTTCACCGTCTTCTAACAACACGAGCGCTGTCTTGCTCTCTCTCTCTCTCTCTCTCTCTCTCTCCCTCGCGCATTTTAATCAAAATCAATTGACACGATGATCGAAAAAAATCTTTTTTGATGGTCGAAAAAAAACTCCAGTGATGAAATGTTTTCTGTGTTGGCAAATCTTGTGCGATATCCTAAACTGCCGAGATAATTGCGTAACGCGTGCCGTAGGCTGCACGTCCGATTCGCGACCTAATGACTCCTTTGAACCGATTCACTTTAATGAATGGTTTAAACAACTGATCTGTCCAACACTGAACTCACGAGACGTCTGAATCGGTGTATAACAAATTGGTAACACTTTACAATAATGTTCTATTTATTATACTCTAGTTAACTACATTAGTTAATATTTACTATTAATAAACTGCACTTCTAAAACATTGTTAATGTTAATTTCAACATTTAGGCTATAGCCTACATTATTGAAATCAAAAGTTGTATTTGTTAACATAGTTATTAATGCACTGTGAAGTAACATGAACAAACAATGAACAGCTGTTTTTTTATTAACTAAGATAAACAAAGATTAATAAATACAGTAACAAAAGTATTGCTCATGGTTAGTTCATGTTAGTTATTAACCTAATACATTAACTAATGTTAACAATTCAAACCATATCCTAAAGTTACAAACAAATCATTTACTCAGAGCACCTCTTAAAATGAGCATGTAAGTGTGCTTACCCCATTTTTGTTTGTAAGAGAAAATTAGATTAGATTTCATATCGCAATATATATCGCAGAAAAATAAAATATCGCAATGTCATTTTTTCACAGTATCGTGCAGCCCTAGTTGATGTTCCTCTATTGTGTGTGTGTGTGTGTGTGTGTGTGTGTGTGTGTGTGTGTGTGTGTGTGTGTAGGGAAGGAGATGGTGGACTTCATACAGCAGTATCTCACACGGATCCGTGAGCGGCGGGTGGTTCCGGATGTTCAGCCGGGATTCATGCGTCCTCTTCTGCCCAGCAGCGCCCCGTACGAGCCTGAGGACTGGAGCCGCATCATGCAGGACGTGGAGAACATCATCATGCCCGGGGTCTGCCTCTGTGTGTGTGTGTGTGTGTCTATCTATCTATCTACACTATATTGCCAAAAGTATTGGGACACCCTTCCAAATCATTGAATTCAGGTGTTCCAATCACTTCCATGTGGCACAGTTGTATAAATCAAGCACTAGTGTATACAAGCTATATAAGCACTATAAGTGCAATCTAAAGCGTGGGATGCAGTGGTGGAAAGCTTGGGATGCAGGGACATAAATTGTGGGATGCAATGGCGTAAAGAGTGGGATGCAGTGGAGTAAAGCCTGGGGTGCAGTGGAGTAAAGCGTGGGATGCAGTGGAGTAAAGCCTGGGGTGCAGTGGAGTAAAGCGTGGGTTGCAGTGGTGTAAAGCGTGGGATGCAGTGATGTAAAGCGTGGGATGCAGTGGCGTAAAGCCTGGGGTGCAGTGGAGTAAAGCCTGGGGTGCAGTGGAGTAAAGCCTGGGGTGCAGTGGAGTAAAGCGTGGGATGCAGTGGTGTAAAGCGTGGGATGCAGTGGAGTAAAGCGTGGGATGCAGTGATGTAAAGCGTGGGATGCAGTGATGTAAAGCGTGGGATGCAGTGGTGTAAAGCGTGGGATGCAGTGGTGTAAAGTGTGGGATGCAGTGGAGTAAAGTGTGGGATGCAGTGATGTAAAGCGTGGGATGCAGTGGTGTAAAGCGTGGGATGCAGTGATGTAAAGTGTGGGATGCAGTGGAGTAAAGTGTGGGATGCAGTGATGTAAAGTGTGGGATGCAGTGGTGTAAAGCGTGGGATGCAGTGATGTAAAGCGTGGGATGCAGTGGTGTAAAGCGTGGGATGCAGTGATGTAAAGCGTGGGATGCAGTGGAGTAAAGCCTGGGGTGCAGTGGAGTAAAGCCTGGGGTGCAGTGGAGTAAAGCGTGGGATGCAGTGGTGTAAAGCGTGGGATGCAGTGGAGTAAAGCCTGGGGTGCAGTGGAGTAAAGCCTGGGGTGCAGTGGAGTAAAGCCTGGGGTGCAGTGGAGTAAAGCGTGGGATGCAGTGGTGTAAAGCGTGGGATGCAGTGGAGTAAAGCGTGGGATGCAGTGATGTAAAGCGTGGGATGCAGTGATGTAAAGCGTGGGATGCAGTGGTGTAAAGCGTGGGATGCAGTGGTGTAAAGTGTGGGATGCAGTGGAGTAAAGTGTGGGATGCAGTGATGTAAAGCGTGGGATGCAGTGGTGTAAAGCGTGGGATGCAGTGATGTAAAGTGTGGGATGCAGTGGAGTAAAGTGTGGGATGCAGTGATGTAAAGTGTGGGATGCAGTGGTGTAAAGCGTGGGATGCAGTGATGTAAAGCGTGGGATGCAGTGGTGTAAAGCGTGGGATGCAGTGGTGTAAAGCGTGGGATGCAGTGATGTAAAGCGTGGGATGCAGTGATGTAAAGCGTGGGATGCAGTGGTGTAAAGCGTGGGATGCAGTGATGTAAAGCGTGGGATGCAGTGGCGTAAAGCGTGGGATGCAGTGGGGTAAAGCGTGGGATGCAGTGGTGTAAAGTGTGGGATGCAGTGGGGTAAAGTGTGGGATGCAGTGGGGTAAAGTGTGGGATGCAGTGGTGTAAAGTGTGGGATGCAGTGGAGTAAAGTGTGGGATGCAGTGATGTAAAGCGTGGGATGCAGTGGTGTAAAGCGTGGGATGCAGTGATGTAAAGTGTGGGATGCAGTGGAGTAAAGTGTGGGATGCAGTGATGTAAAGTGTGGGATGCAGTGGTGTAAAGCGTGGGATGCAGTGATGTAAAGCGTGGGATGCAGTGGTGTAAAGCGTGGGATGCAGTGATGTAAAGCGTGGGATGCAGTGGTGTAAAGTGTGGGATGCAGTGGGGTAAAGTGTGGGATGCAGTGGGGTAAAGTGTGGGATGCAGTGGGGTAAAGTGTGGGATGCAGTGGTGTAAAGTGTGGGATGCAGTGGAGTAAAGTGTGGGATGCAGTGGTGTAAAGCGTGGGATGCAGTGGTGTAAAGCGTGGGATGCAGTGGTGTAAAGCGTGGGATGCAGTGATGTAAAGCGTGGGATGCAGTGGTGTAAAGCGTGGGATGCAGTGATGTAAAGCGTGGGATGCAGTGGCGTAAAGCGTGGGATGCAGTGGGGTAAAGCGTGGGATGCAGTGGTGTAAAGTGTGGGATGCAGTGGGGTAAAGTGTGGGATGCAGTGGGGTAAAGTGTGGGATGCAGTGGGGTAAAGTGTGGGATGCAGTGGTGTAAAGTGTGGGATGCAGTGGAGTAAAGTGTGGGATGCAGTGGTGTAAAGCGTGGGATGCAGTGGTGTAAAGCGTGGGATGCAGTGGTGTAAAGCGTGGGATGCAGTGATGTAAAGCGTGGGATGCAGTGGTGTAAAGCGTGGGATGCAGTGATGTAAAGCGTGGGATGCAGTGGTGTAAAGCGTGGGATGCAGTGGCGTGGGATGCAGTGGCGTAAAGTGTGGGATGCAGTGGGGTAAAGTGTGGGATGCAGTGGGGTAAAGTGTGGGATGCAGTGGGGTAAAGTGTGGGATGCAGTGGGGTAAAGCGTGGGATGCAGTGGGGTAGTGGTGTAAAGCGTGGGGTGCAGTGGTGTAAAGCGTGGGATGCAGTGCCGTAAAGCGTGGGATGCAGTGGTGTAAAGCGTGGGATGCAGTGGTGTAAAGCGTGGGATGCAGTGGTGTAAAGTGTGGGATGCAGTGGTGTAAAGTGTGGGATGCAGTGGCGTAAAGTGTGGGATGCAGTGGTGTAAAGTGTGGGATGCAGTGGGGTAAAGTGTGGGATGCAGTGGGGTAAAGTGTGGGATGCAGTGGGGTAAAGCGTGGGATGCAGTGGGGTAAAGCGTGGGATGCAGTGGTGTAAAGTGTGGGATGCAGTGGTGTAAAGCGTGGGGTGCAGTGGTGTAAAGCGTGGGATGCAGTGCCGTAAAGCGTGGGATGCAGTGGTGTAGTGTGGGATGCAGTGGTGTAAAGTGTGGGATGCAGTGGTGTAAAGTGTGGGATGCAGTGGTGTAAAGTGTGGGATGCAGTGGTGTAAAGTGTGGGATGCAGTGGCGTAAAGTGTGGGATGCAGTGGTGTAAAGTGTGGGATGCAGTGGGGTAAAGTGTGGGATGCAGTGGGGTAAAGTGTGGGATGCAGTGGTGTAAAGTGTGGGATGCAGTGGGGTAAAGTGTGGGATGCAATGGGGTAAAGTGTGGGATGCAGTGGTGTAAAGTGTGGGATGCAGTGGGGTAAAGTGTGGGATGCAGTGGGGTAAAGTGTGGGATGCAGTGGGGTAAAGTGTGGGATGCAGTGGGGTAAAGTGTGGGATGCAGTGGGGTAAAGTGTGGGATGCAGTGGTGTAAAGCGTGGGATGCAGTGGGGTAAAGTGTGGGATGCAGTGGGGTAAAGTGTGGGATGCAGTGGGGTAAAGTGTGGGATGCAGTGGGGTAAAGTGTGGGATGCAGTGGGGTAAAGCGTGGGATGCAGTGGCGTAAAGTGTGGGATGCAGTGGCGTAAAGTGTGGGATGCAGTGGCGTAAAGTGTGGGATGCAGTGGTGTAAAGTGTGGGATGCAGTGGCGTAAAGCGTGGGATGCAGTGGTGTAAAGTGTGGGATGCAGTGGCGTAAAGCGTGGGATGCAGTGGTGTAAAGTGTGGGATGCAGTGGTGTAAAGCGTGTTCTCTGGAGTGTCTAGCAATCCAATGGATGAGTCTGTGTTTGGCGGTTGCCAGGAGAACGGTACTTGCCTGACTGCATTGTGCCAAGTGTAAAGTTTGGTGGAGGGGGGATTATGGTGTGGGGTTGTTTTCAGGGCTTGTCCCCTTAGTTCCAGTGAAAGGAACTCTTAATGCTGGCATTCCAAGACATTTTGGACAATTTCATGCTCCCAACTTTGTGGGAAGAGTTTGGGGATGTTCCTGTTCCAGCATGACTGCGCTCCAGTGCTCAGAGCAGGACCATAAACACATGGATGAGGAGTTTGGTGTGGAGAAACTGGACTCCTGCACAGAGTCCTGAGCTCAACCCGATAGAACAGCTTTGGGATGAATTAGAGTGAGACTGAGAGCTTCTCCTCCAACATCAGAGCCGGACCTCACTAATGAGAAGAATGGTCAAAAATTCCCATAAACAACCCCTAAACCTTATGGAATGATTATCTATTATCTATCATCTGTCTGTCTGTGTGCCTGTGTGTGTTATTAATTGCATGTATGATGTGATGCTCCTGTATGTGCTGTAGGTGGTGCACTGGCAGAGTCCTCACATGCATGCGTATTTCCCTGCGCTCACATCATGGCCGTCGCTGCTGGGAGACATGCTGGCAGACGCCATCAACTGCCTCGGCTTCACCTGGGTAATGCACTCACTCACTCACTCACTCACTCACTCACTCACTCACACACACACACACACACACACACACACACTCACTCACTCACTCACTCACTCACACACACTCTCTCTCACACACACAAACACACTCACTCACACACACTCTCTCACACACACACACACACACACACACACACATTATGTCAGCCTTATGCATTATGTTGAATTGTGTGTGTGTGTGTGTGTGTGTGTGTGTGTGTGTGTGGGGCAGGCCTCGAGTCCAGCGTGCACTGAGCTGGAGATGTGTGTGTTGGACTGGTTGTGTAAAGCACTCGGGTTGCCAGATCACTATTTACACCATCATCCACAGAGCAATGGAGGAGGAATACTGCAGGTACACAAACACACAACACAACTCTAAAGTTCCCTGCACACTGAGTCCGAAGTTTTCGTGTGTGTTTTTTCGTATTCGTGATTCGGTGGCTCTGAACTGTCAAAACTCCTCTCGAACTGCTTGAGCTACGGATGCGAAAAACGCAGAAAATCGAACCCGATCGGAATATTTGACATGCCGGATGAAAGCTTCGGAGGCAGTGTGTAACCGTGATTGACACAACGTGAGGTTGCATTTATTTTTTAACATGCAAAAATTTCGCTTCCAAGCTTTATAATGGCAGTGAATGGCCGTTTCTGTTTTGAAGTCCATAAAAGTGCATCTGTTGTGTGTAGAGTACAGTCAAGAGTGTGTGTGTGTGTAGAGTACGGTCATCAGTGTGTGTGTGTGTGTGTGTGTGTGTAGAGTACGGTCAGTGAGTGTACGCTGGTCGCTCTGCTCGCCGCCAGGAAGGACCGGATCCTGCAGATGAAGAGCGACTTCACACATGCCGACACCGACGAGTCCGTGCTGAACTCCAGACTCATCGCGTACGCCTCCGATCAGGTGATGATGATGATGAGGATGAGGATGATGATGATCGCTTCTGTGGGTTATGATGATGATTGATCTGTGTGTGTGTGTGTGTGTGTGTGTGAAGGCTCACTCGTCAGTGGAGAAGGCTGGTCTGATCTCTCTGCTGAAGATCAGGTTTCTAGAGACTGACGAGGCGTTTTCTCTGCGTGGAGAAACTCTTCAGCGCGCCGTCGACGAGGACCGGAGGAGAGGCTTCGTTCCTGTGATGGTGACGCAACTCACACTCGCCTGATGTTTGATTAACGCTCTGCTGCTGTTCGCTCATTTTTAACAGAAATATATTATGTTTTTGTTTTGTTTTCTTTTTTTACTACATCGGAATGGTACGAAACTTGGTAATGGTTTTGGCACTTGCTGTGTGAACACACAAAAAAATCATGGACATGATTCGAACAGGTTAAAACAGTCATACTTGTGTTCCTCGCGGTCAAAAATGAGCATATTGGAAATGAAACAAATGTCCAAATTTCTAGTGGAAGTGTTTGGTACTGCAGCTGAACAACATCTCACTGATAGATCATTTTTTGTGATATCAGACTCAAATTTGGAACTTGTTTAGATTTATGGCTTTGATTTTCTTGCAGTTTTAGATTAAAACGGGATTTTGAAAATATATATTTCATATAAAAAAATGTAATAGTATTTTTGTCCATTTTTCATAACAATACACGTAAAATTCTGTTATTTTTTTAAGTTCACTTTTTAAAACTTTCTTTTACTTCAGCACTAATATGCCAACTGTCCTCTTTGAAAAGAGATCAAACTTCAGTCTGTGCTTTAAAGCATTCAAGATTTACCACAGTTTAAGTTGGAAATTTTTTCAGGTCTATGCTCAAAAAGTGAATAAATGGATTATAAATACAGCGTCAATATAATTTAGTATAAAAAATCCCCTAAAAATACAAATATTAAATAAAAAACATCAAACTAAAATATAGTACATTCATTTCATGGTCCTTTTGACCAACGCGCGAAGAGCACCAGCTGTTTAACGCGAAGTAACTGTGTGTGTGTGTGTGTGTGTGTGTCCATCCTGCAGCTGTGTGCGACGCTCGGCTCCACCGGTGTGTGTTCCTTTGACCGTCTGGATGAACTCGGCCCCGTGTGTAAGTCGTAACATAAAGCGTGTGTAACTGCGTGTGTGTGAGTGTGTCAGTGACGGTATGTGTGTGTGTGTGTGTGTGTGTGTGTGTGTGTGTGTGTGCAGGCGCGCGCGAGGGTCTCTGGCTGCACGTGGACGCGGCGTACGCTGGATCTGCCCTCATCTGTCCTGAACTGCGCTATTTTCTCAACGGGATTGAGTTTGCAGATTCATTCGTCTTCAACCCATCGAAGTGGATGATGGTTCATTTCGACTGTACAGCATTTTGGTGAGAGACACATTATTTCCTTCTATATTTATAGACTGAAATATAGATTTACAGTTTTTGTTTTTCAGGATTCTTTGATGAACAGAAAGTTCAAAAGAGCAGCATTTATTTGAAATAGAACATTATAAATGTCTTTAGTTTCACTTTAAATCAGTTTAATGTGTCTGTAATGAATAAAAGCATTAATGAATGTTGTGAAGACTGTGTTTGAGAAGACTGAGTTTGTGAAGACTGTGTTTGAGAAGACTGTTTGAGAAGACTGTGTTTGTGAAAGACTGTGTTTGTGAAAGACTGTTTGAGAAGACTGTGTTTGTGAAGACTGTTTGAGAAGACTGTGTTTGAGAAGACTGTGTTTGAGAAGACTGTTTGAGAAGACTGTGTTTGTGAAAGACTGTTTGTGAAAGACTGTTTGAGAAGACTGTGTTTGTGAAGACTGTTTGAGAAGACTGTGTTTGTGAAAGACTGTTTGAGAAGACTGTGTTTGTGAAAGACTGTTTGAGAAGACTGTGTTTGTGAAAGACTGTTTGAGAAGACTGTGTTTGTGAAGACTGTGTTTGTGAAAGACTGTTTGTGAAAGACTGTTTGAGAAGACTGTGTTTGTGAAGACTGTTTGAGAAGACTGTGTTTGTGAAAGACTGTTTGAGAAGACTGTGTTTGTGAAAGACTGTTTGAGAAGACTGTGTTTGTGAAAGACTGTTTGAGAAGACTGTGTTTGTGAAAGACTGTTTGAGAAGACTGTGTTTGTGAAGACTGTGTTTGTGAAAGACTGTTTGAGAAGACTGTGTTTGTGAAAGACTGTTTGAGAAGACTGTGTTTGTGAAAGACTGTTTGAGAAGACTGTGTTTGAGAAGACTGTTTGAGAAGACTGTGTTTGAGAAGACTGTGTTTGTGAAAGACTGTTTGAGAAGACTGTGTTTGTGAAGACTGTTTGAGAAGACTGTGTTTGAGAAGACTGTGTTTGTGAAAGACTGTTTGAGAAGACTGTGTTTGTGAAGACTGTTTGAGAAGACTGTGTTTGAGAAGACTGTGTTTGAGAAGACTGTGTTTGTGAAAGACTGTTTGAGAAGACTGTGTTTGTGAAGACTGTTTGAGAAGACTGTGTTTGAGAAGACTGTGTTTGTGAAAGACTGTTTGAGAAGACTGTGTTTGTGAAAGACTGTTTGAGAAGACTGTGTTTGTGAAAGACTGTTTGAGAAGACTGTGTTTGTGAAGACTGTTTGAGAAGACTGTGTTTGTGAAGACTGTTTGAGAAGACTGTGTTTGAGAAGACTGTGTTTGTGAAAGACTGTTTGAGAAGACTGTGTTTGTGAAAGACTGTTTGAGAAGACTGTGTTTGTGAAAGACTGTTTGAGAAGACTGTGTTTGTGAAAGACTGTTTGAGAAGACTGTGTTTGAGAAGACTGTTTGAGAAGACTGTGTTTGTGAAAGACTGTTTGAGAAGACTGTTTGTGAAGACTGTTTGAGAAGACTGTGTTTGAGAAGACTGTGTTTATGAAAGACTGTTTGAGAAGACTGTGTTTGAGAAGACTGTGTTTGTGAAAGACTGAGAAGACTGTGTTTGTGAAGACTGTTTGAGAAGACTGTGTTTGAGAAGACTGTGTTTGTGAAGACTGTTTGAGAAGACTGTGTTTGTGAAGACTGTGTTTGTGAAAGACTGTGTTTGTGAAGACTGTTTGAGAAGACTGTGTTTGAGAAGACTGTGTTTGAGAAGACTGTGTTTGAGAAGACTGTGTTTGAGAAGACTGTTTGTGAAGACTGTGTTTGTGAAGACTGTTTGAGAAGACTGTGTTTGAGAAGACTGTGTTTGTGAAGACTGTTTGAGAAGACTGTGTTTGAGAAGACTGTGTTTGTGAAAGACTGTTTGAGAAGACTGTGTTTGTGAAGACTGTTTGAGAAGACTGTGTTTGAGAAGACTGTGTTTGAGAAGACTGTGTTTGAGAAGACTGTTTGTGAAGACTGTGTTTGTGAAGACTGTTTGAGAAGACTGTGTTTGAGAAGACTGTGTTTGAGAAGACTGTGTTTGTGAAAGACTGTTTGAGAAGACTGTGTTTGAGAAGACTGTTTGAGAAGACTGTGTTTGAGAAGACTGTGTTTGAGAAGACTGTGTTTGAGAAGACTGTGTTTGAGAAGACTGTTTGAAGACTGTGTTTGTGAAGACTGTTTGAGAAGACTGTGTTTGAGAAGACTGTTTGTGAAGACTGTTTGAGAAGACTGTGTTTGAGAAGACTGTGTTTGTGAAAGACTGTTTGAGAAGACTGTGTTTGTGAAGACTGTTTGAGAAGACTGTGTTTGAGAAGACTGTGTTTGAGAAGACTGTGTTTGAGAAGACTGTTTGTGAAGACTGTGTTTGTGAAGACTGTTTGAGAAGACTGTGTTTGAGAAGACTGTGTTTGTGAAGACTGTGTTTGAGAAGACTGTGTTTGTGAAGACTGTGTTTGTGAAGACTGTGTTTGTGAAGACTGTTTGAGAAGACTGTGTTTGAGAAGACTGTGTTTGTGAAGACTGTGTTTGAGAAGACTGTGTTTGTGAAGACTGTGTTTGAGAAGACTGTGTTTGTGAAGACTGTGTTTGAGAAGACTGTGTTTGTGAAGACTGTGTTTGAGAAGACTGTGTTTGTGAAGACTGTTTGAGAAGACTGTTTGAGAAGACTGTGTTTGAGAAGACTGTGTTTGAGAAGACTGTTTGTGAAGACTGTGTTTGTGAAAGACTGTTTGTGAAGACTGTGTTTGTGAAGACTGTGTTTGTGAAGACTGTGTTTGAGAAGACTGTGTTTGTGAAGACTGTTTGAGAAGACTGTTTGAGAAGACTGTGTTTGAGAAGACTGTGTTTGAGAAGACTGTTTGAGAAGACTGTGTTTGAGAAGACTGTGTTTGAGAAGACTGTTTGAGAAGACTGTGTTTGAGAAGACTGTGTTTGAGAAGACTGTGTTTGAGAAGACTGTTTGAGAAGACTGTTTGAGAAGACTGTGTTTGAGAAGACACTGTTTGAGAAGACTGTTTGTGAAGACTGTGTTTGAGAAGACTGTGTTTGAGAAGACTGTGTTTGTGAAGACTGTGTTTGAGAAGACTGTGTTTGAGAAGACTGTGTTTGAGAAGACTGTGTTTGAGAAGACTGTGTTTGAGAAGACTGTGTTTGAGAAGACTGTTTGTGAAGACTGTGTTTGAGAAGACTGTTTGTGAAGACTGTGTTTGTGAAGACTGTGTTTGAGAAGACTGTGTTTGTGAAGACTGTGTTTGTGAAAGACTGTTTGAGAAGACTGTTTGTGAAGACTGTGTTTGTGAAGACTGTGTTTGTGAAAGACTGTTTGTGAAGACTGTGTTTGAGAAGACTGTGTTTGTGAAGACTGTGTTTGAGAAGACTGTGTTTGTGAAGACTGTTTGAGAAGACTGTTTGAGAAGACTGTTTGTGAAGACTGTGTTTGTGAAAGACTGTTTGAGAAGACTGTTTGTGAAGACTGTGTTTGTGAAGACTGTGTTTGTGAAAGACTGTTTGTGAAGACTGTTTGTGAAAGACTGTTTGAGAAGACTGTTTGTGAAGACTGTGTTTGTGAAGACTGTGTTTGAGAAGACTGTGTTTGTGAAGACTGTGTTTGAGAAGACTGTGTTTGTGAAGACTGTTTGAGAAGACTGTGTTTGTGAAGACTGTGTTTGAGAAGACTGTGTTTGTGAAGACTGTTTGTGAAGACTGTGTTTGTGAAGACTGTGTTTGTGAAAGACTGTTTGTGAAGACTGTTTGTGAAAGACTGTTTGAGAAGACTGTTTGTGAAGACTGTGTTTGTGAAGACTGTGTTTGTGAAGACTGTGTTTGAGAAGACTGTGTTTGAGAAGACTGTGTTTGAGAAGACTGTGTTTGAGAAGACTGTGTTTGAGAAGACTGTGTTTGAGAAGACTGTGTTTGAGAAGACTGTGTTTGAGAAGACTGTTTGTGAAGACTGTGTTTGTGAAGACTGTGTCTGTGAAAGACTGTTTGTGAAGACTGTGTTTGTGAAGACTGTGTTTCTGAAAGACTGTTTGTGAAGACTGTTTGAGAAGACTGTTTGAGAAGACTGTGTTTGAGAAGACTGTTTGTGAAGACTGTGTTTGTGAAGACTGTGTTTGTGAAGACTGTGTTTGTGAAGACTGTTTGAGAAGACTGTGTTTGAGAAGACTGTTTGAGAAGACTGTGTTTGTGAAAGACTGTGTTTGTGAAAGACTGTTTGAGAAGACTGTGTTTGTGAAGACTGTGTTTGTGAAAGACTGTTTGAGAAGACTGTGTTTGTGAAGACTGTTTGAAACGCAGGGTGAAGAATAAGATGAAGCTTCAGCAGACGTTCACCGTCGACCCGCTTTACCTTCGACACGACAACTCCGACGCCACTGACTTCATGGTGCGCTCGCAACACACACTCATGATCTGTTTACCCGTGTGTTTATCCATGTGTTTATCCGTGTGTTTATCCGTGTGTTTACATGTTTACCCGTGTGTTTATCCGTGTGTTTATCCGTGGGTTTACATGTTTACCCGTGTGTTTATCCATGTGTTTATCCGTGTGTTTACCCGTGTGTTTACCCGTGTGTTTACCCGTGTGTTTACCCATGTGTTTACATTTTACCCGTGTGTTTACCTGTGTGTTTACCCATGTGTTTACATTTTACCCGTGTGTTTATCCGTGTGTTTATCCATGTTTACCCGTGTGTTTACCCGTGTGTTTACCCGTGTTTACCCATGTGTTTACCCGTGTGTTTACCCATGTGTTTACATTTTACCCGTGTGTTTACCTGTGTGTTTACCCATGTGTTTACATTTTACCCGTGTGTTTACCCGTGTGTTTACCCGTGTGTTTACCCGTGTGTTTACCCGTGTGTTTATCCGTGTGTTTACCCATGTGTTTACATTTTACCCGTGTGTTTACCCGTGTGTTTACCTGTGTGTTTACCCGTGTGTTTACCCGTGTGTTTACCCGTGTGTTTACCCGTGTGTTTACCCATGTTTACCCGTGTGTTTACCCGTGTGTTTACCCGTGTTTATCCGTGTGTTTATCCGTGTGTTTACCCGTGTGTTTACCCGTGTGTTTACCCGTGTGTTTACCCGTGTGTTTACCCGTGTTTACCTGTGTGTTTACCCATGTGTTTACATTTTACCCGTGTGTTTACCCGTGTGTTTACCCGTGTGTTTACCCGTGTGTTTATCCGTGTGTTTACCCATGTGTTTACATTTTACCCGTGTGTTTACCTGTGTGTTTACCTGTGTGTTTATCCGTGTGTTTACCCGTGTGTTTACCCGTGTGTTTACCCGTGTTTATCCATGTGTTTACCCGTGTGTTTACCCGTGTGTTTACCCGGTGTGTTCATCCGTGTGTTCATCCGTGTGTTTACCCGTGTGTTTACCCGTGTTTATCCGTGTTTTTACCTGTGTGTTTACCCGTGTGTTTACCTGTGTTTATCCGTGTTTTTACCTGTGTGTTTACCCGTGTGTTTACCTGTGTTTATCCGTGTTTTTACCCGTGTGTTTACCCGTGTCCGTGTGTTTACCCGTGTGTTCATCCGTGTGTTCATCCGTGTGTTTATCCGTGTGTTTATCCATGTTTACCCGTGTGTTTACCCGTGTGTTTACCCGTGTTTACCCATGTGTTTACCCGTGTGTTTACCCGTGTGTTTACATTTTACCCGTGTGTTTACCTGTGTGTTTACCCATGTGTTTACATTTTACCCGTGTGTTTACCCGTGTGTTTACCCGTGTGTTTACCCGTGTGTTTATCCGTGTGTTTACCCATGTGTTTACATTTTACCCGTGTGTTTACCCGTGTGTTTACCTGTGTGTTTACCCGTGTGTTTACCCGTGTGTTTACCCGTGTGTTTACCCGTGTGTTTACCCGTGTTTATCCATGTTTACCCGTGTGTTTACCCGTGTGTTTACCCGTGTTTATCCGTGTGTTTATCCGTGTGTTTACCCGTGTGTTTACCCGTGTGTTTACCCGTGTGTTTACCCGTGTGTTTACCCGTGTTTACCCATGTGTGTTTACCCATGTGTTTACATTTTACCCGTGTGTTTACCCGTGTGTTTACCCGTGTGTTTATCCGTGTGTTTATCCGTGTGTTTACCCATGTGTTTACATTTTACCCATGTGTTTACCTGTGTGTTTACCTGTGTGTTTATCCGTGTGTTTACCCGTGTGTTTACCCGTGTTTACCCATGTGTTTACCTGTGTGTTTACCCATGTGTTTACATTTTACCCGTGTGTTTACCTGTGTGTTTACCTGTGTGTTTATCCGTGTGTTTATCCGTGTGTTTACCCGTGTGTTTACCCGTGTGTTTACCCGTGTTTATCCGTGTGTTTACCCGTGTGTTTACCCGTGTGTTTACCCGGTGTGTTCATCCGTGTGTTCATCCGTGTGTTTACCCGTGTGTTTACCCGTGTTTATCCGTGTTTTTACCTGTGTGTTTACCCGTGTGTTTACCTGTGTTTATCCGTGTTTTTACCTGTGTGTTTACCCGTGTGTTTACCTGTGTTTATCCGTGTTTTTACCTGTGTGTTTACCCGTGTGTTTACCTGTGTTTATCCGTGTTTTTACCTGTGTGTTTACCCGTGTGTTTACCCGTGTTTATCCGTGTTTTTACCTGTGTGTTTACCCGTGTGTTTACCTGTGTTTATCCGTGTTTTTACCCGTGTGTTTACCCGTGTCCGTGTGTTTACCCGTGTGTTCAT
>NC_140213.1:50226381-50241381 GCF_951802725.1 Rutilus rutilus
GAGAGGCGCTTGTCACGGCCGCGGCAAGTTTAAAAGGCTGCACTGTACGGTTAGTCACAGGATAAGGAGTCCTCGTCGTCGAAAAAGTCCAAAGTAGATCGTAAAAAACGAAACTTGACTGGAGATTACAAAAAACAAGGGCTAATGTCGGGATAGCTTTTTCCAGGTGGAAAGAGCTAATGCAGGAGAAAGCTTTCAAAAGGGACGCTGAAGTCGCCTGCTTTCTTCTCGACAGGTAAGTCAATGTTACGGTCTTAATTACAAGCTTTTTTTCATTGCTTGGTTGTGTACTTTATTATATTGACAGACAGTATAACTCCATGAAGTGCTATTAAAAGACATCCTGTCATAGCTTTATGGTACGTAACGGCTACCGTAGTTGCAACGCGCATTTGAAAAAGCGAGGCGCTGGAGAGCAGTATTCGTTTGAATGCAAAATACAATTTCACCACTAGATGGGAGAAATTCCTACACACTGTCCCTTTAAGAAGTCTGTAATCATATTCATGTTTCTCATCGGTGTCGGTCGGCGTCTCATCAGTTCTTCAATACAATCCCAGCAAGCAATCTTGCGTTTAAAAAGACGTCTAATAGTCGTCCAAATACAGCGAAGGTTTGGGCTATCAGTGAAAATTTATAGACGTCTAACCAAAGAAATGAAACCAAACACCTTGTAATCACTGTTTAGCTTACATGATGGAATATCATGTGTTGCAAGTTAATTTAGCAAAAATGACATGTAACCAACAGTGTTGGGCAAAGTTACTTTGAAAAGTAATGCATTACAATATTGTGTTACTCTCTTAAAAAGTAACTACTTGCGTTACTTAGTTACTGTTTTAGAAAAGTAATGCGTTACGTTTCAGAACCACTTTCACACCAAAAATGAAATAATAATCCTCAGGCTGAAGGAAATGCAGATTCACGCGTTATTCTGGATAACGGAGGAATAGGATGCAGGAGAGAAACGTTTAACACATTTAGGCCGACTTTTACCAATAAAAAAATAAATGAATCTATAGTCATTTTGCTTATGGTTTAACTGAATAATCGAAGGTCAGAAGCAAGTACAATGGTCATTAAAGTGAGATTAAATGCACAAAAAATATTTGTTTTATTTAACATATTTAGTTATTGGAGGTTCTGATTTTGCATTTGACTTTTTTTATTTTTTTTATTTTGAGGAATACTGAATCTTTTTTGTGCAAGTGAGACGAGTAAATGCTAAATGGGTAAATGGGAAATGTGGCTATTGCTTGCTGGGATGTTAGAATGTTGATCCAAACAATCTCAGTCAGAGATCAGAGTTTGATGCGGTGAGATATGATCTGAGATCAGAGTTTGATGCGGTGAGATATGATCTGAGATCAGAGTTTGATGCGGTGAGATATGATCTGCTGGTAGATGTCCGGGCTCAGCGTGACGTACGACCTCTCTCGCTCACACATGAAGAACATGGAGTCCAAGGTCGTGCTGGGATTGAAGCCAGCCTCCACCAGCCCGAGCTTCAGCTGCTTGAAGGTGCCGGTCACGTCCATCGAGCTCTGGAAACAACAACCGCTTTATTCACAAATACCCAATGAGTTAAAGGGCTGGTTGATTATGATTTGACTTCTCTAACTTTAGTTAGTGTGTAATGTTGCTGTTTGATCATAAACAACATCTGCAAAGTTACAGCGCTCAAAGTTCAGAGCAAAGGGAGATATTTGCTTTTACAGAAATCGCTTTTTAAGAACTACAACAAACGGCTGGTAGAGACTACACCACATTCCTCCCGGGTTAGTGACATCACAAACCCTAGAATGTACATAAACCCCGCCCCCTGAACGTGATTTATAGATTATCAAGACAGGATATGCTAATCAATGACTAGAGGATAACTACACATCAGCTACATAAATTAATCAAACGTCCTGTTGCTTCTACATGTTGTCACTTCTTCTTGAGTCTCTCCATCTTTGTCTGACTCTGGTTAGGTAAGCTCTTGAAGCTCCACCCCCTGTGCCGGTAGCAGCAGCTCATTTGCATTTAAAGGGACACACACAAAAACGGCACGTTTTTTCTCACCCTCAAAAAGTGACAATTTTAACATGCTATAAAAGATATCTGGGGGGTGTTTTGAAATAAAACTTCACACACACACTCTGGGGACATCAGAGACTTATTTTCCCTCTTGTGGAAAGGGCATTATAGGAGCCCTTAAATGAAATGCAGTGCTATAGTTGTACCTGAATGCGTATGAAACGAGGTCGAGCGTAAGAGGGCAGGAACCGGCAGACGTGTGTGAACATCGCATCGCGATCAAACTCCATTCCCTCCGTCAGTTTGAGCGCTGCCATCCCGATCCGACCCTCGTGACCTTCACACACACACACACACCAACATTAGCGGCGTCACACCTGGAGAATAAGGCTGCACGATTAATCGCAATTTCCATGTAATCGCTCTTAAACCAGTGTGACTTATTGCGATTTTGAAAGGGGGATATATGGCGCGTGTGTGTGTGTGTGTGTGTGTGTGTGTGAGACGCCCTCAGGTGTTCAGAGGGATATATGGTGTGCGTGCATGTGTGTGTGTGTGTGTGTGTGTGTGTGTGTGTGTGTGTGTGTGTGTGTGTGTGAGAGACTCTGGTGTTCAGAGGGATATATGGTGTGTGTGTGTGTGTGTGTGTGTGTGTGTGTGTGTGAGAGACTCTGGTGTTCAGAGGGATATATGGCGTGTGTGTGTGTGTGTGTGTGTGTGTGTGTGTGTGTGAGAGACTCTGGTGTTCAGAGGGATATATGGCGTGTGTGTGTGTGTGTGTGTGTGTGTGTGTGTGTGTGTGTGTGTGTGTGTGTGTGTGTGTGTGAGAGACTCTGGTGTTCAGAGGGACATATGGTGTGTGTGTGTGTGTGTGAGACTCTGGTGTTCAGATGGAGTATTTATATCGATCAGCCGCTCCACTGACAAACTGAGCAGAAAGTAATCGCAGCCTTTGCTAAATCACGGTTTCATCAGACCTGGAACACAAACTCCGTAGACGTTTCCCTCCTGGATGAACGGGAGCGTGCCGATGATGTCCGAGACTTCAGTGGTGGCCACGTTCTCTCCCTTCCACCTGCTCTCACACACACACACACACACACACACACACACACACACACACACACAGGTTTGTTTTGCTACACTTGTGAGGACATTCCATAGGCATAATGGATATATGGATAATATAATGGATGTACAGATGGTGGACAACCAGAATGAGACTTTTACCGCCGCCGTTCCCGCGGCGGCAAAATTGGGATGTGTATTTGCTGCCTTTTACCGCTGAGTGGCGCTGTAATCACAGACTTTGAAAAGTGTCAGTTTATTCTCTTTATGACGTAATCTGCCGCGGCAGTAATCTGAGCTGAGAGGCCACAGATAAATTCAAGATAAATATTGTGGTCAGGGCCGGCTCTAGCCCTTTGGTTGCCCTAGGCAAGATTGAGTTTTTGCGCCCCCCCCCCCCGCTCTTTATAAGAAAATAAGAAAATTGATAAGTGTCAAGCCTTTATTTGTTATAATTTTGATGATTATGGCTTACAGCTTATGAAAACCCCAAATCAAAATCACAGAAAATTAGAATTGATATGAATTGATATGTCATAAGCTGTAAGCCATAACAAAGTCTTGAAATATCTCACTTTGCATGTAATGAGAGATATAATATATTAGTTTCACCTTATAAGTTGAATAATTGAAATAAATGAACTTTTGCACGATATTCTAATTTTTCGAGTTTCACCTGTAGTCACTCCAACACTTCAACAAGCAAAATATTACTTAAATGATACACTCTAATAAATTGCACATACAAAAATGCTACAAAGAATGTTCATTGATGAACAAACAAAAATGCTCTAATAGTCACTCCAACACTTCAACAAGCAAATTATGACTTGAAGAATCAACTGTAAATTGTTTAAATTCTACAAAGAATGTTCAAGGATATTTACCAAATTGGATTAATTTAAGCAAATTATGACCATTAAACTGGTTTAACTATACCTTCTACAAACAAATGTGCTATTATGGATAATGTATGTACCACTACAAAATTAAAATATTTAAGTTCTTTTAGTTCTATCTCAAATAATAAAATATTAACAGTTGTTTCTGCCATTTCTATTCACCTTCAAAGTAACTAGCTAGCAAACTATAGCTTAGTGACAGCAATGAGACGTCCAATATGTGATGTAGGCTACAATACTAAGTAAATTTATCTCATTGGACACCTTAATAGCTAAGATGAGAAGACTTACTCTATACTGAGCTTTATTTTTTATCTTCTTCCTTTCTCCGTTTTCGTCCCTGTGCACCAGAGGTTTAGACCGCTTCATTTTCGATCAACGCGCCAGCAGCTGAGCACTTCCCTAACGTAACGTAACGCAACCCTCCCGCCCCCCGCCAATCCAGAAATGGTCGACAAAAATCATAAATTCAATCTAATAAGTAATTAAACGTGTGGTTGAGGGGCGCCCTTTGATCATGTTTAATAAACATGTTTTATTTCGCGTTTCGTTCTAATTTTATGATTAATATGGGAAGTAGATAGGGCGACACTAGAGTGCGTGCGCGCCCCCAACACATTTGTCGCCCTAGGCAACCGCCTAGTTCGCCTATAGCAATCGCCGGCCCTGATTGTGGTTAAACGAATTCAAATTCATTAAATTTAAACAAAGTAGACACGTTAAAAGTGTGTGCCCAGTTTTTCTATAATTTAGAAAGGCTATGTCAATAGGTTACTTGTCATTTACTTACATAAAATTAAAACATTTTCAGGACTTGCAGTTACTAACCGATGTTAGTCGGTTTAAGCATTCTTTGTTATATTCAGAATTAAATAGGCTTACATGTTGTTATGATTATCAATTGAATTATTTAATAAATAATCAACCACAATGCCTATTACTGCCGCAGCAAAAATAAACCAGTCGAATTTCAAAGTCGTTCGCGAAATGACTAGGCTATACCGGGTGCCGCAAGTGACAGGGCAAAACAGCAGCAACTGCGGCATTTTAAAAGGTAAGTTTCCTATCTGTTTATTTAAAAAAAAAATTTTGAAAAAATAAATAAATAAACATGGCGCAAGATCTTGTAAAAAAAAAAAAATCATTATTTGAACAAAAATGAGACTGATTGAATATGTAAAAATATAAACAAACAAAGTAGAGAATAAAACAAACTTTTAGGGAAAAAATATAGGCCTATTATGCTACAACAAAATTGGTTAACATTAACGAAAGCAAAATATGTAAAAATACATTTAAAACAAAATAAAACAAAACAAATTCGTGGCCGAATTCAAATCGGTTCAAATACCGAACAAACAGTAGTAGACCTAGGCTATTCAGACCATAGCTCTGTGGTCAATGCATTAACAATAGCCTATCGGAGCTTCAAACGATCTGAGATCGAATCTCAGTGTAGCTGGCAGTGTTTATGTTTTTCCGTTCTTGATGCGTAAAAATGCATCTGTTTATTAAAGTCAATCGTCTTGTTTAATTATCAATTGTACATTACAACATAAATTTGCAACATTCCAGTTGTGCCGCTGCAAAGACGACACATCTGATGAAGGAAGACTGTCAGCCGATTGCACCAGAAAATGAAGATGATGAAGCTCGTCTTTAATCTGCTAAATTATTTTTTTTGTGTGTGTGAATCATTCACGAGATTGAGATGACTGACAGTGATACCCGGCCATAGCAACGGAAGACATTTTTCAAAACAGATCGAAAAAATCAGAAAAATACTTTCAATACAGTATTAGCCTACTTTCAATTAAAAAAATAAACTGAAAATGTAAAAGAAAAAGAAAATAAATTAAGTTTGAAAACCCATCGCACATTTCAAGGTATGAATAAAGTGTCGGGACAGTTTATTTATTTAAACAGGGTTGCATCGATAGAGTTTATTCCCTTTGTGATGCAAAATAAGAAACACAGAATCTTATTCTTGCAACATTTTAAATTTCTATTGTCAAAGAAATTGCAGCTAAATTAAAAAATTAAAACGGTACAAAACGAAAAAAGTTCAAAGCAACATAAATTAAGAACAGGCGTTTTTCTTTGCCTCTCTCGCGCTGGATATTTTTTTACTAAGTTTGGTCTCCCTCACTGCGCGCGGCGGGTCTTTCTCGAAATTAAGCATTAATAATACAGCTGATAATACTGTATATGTCGCTGTGTGTCATCCACACAAATCACGAAAGAAAAAATCGAAAAAAATGTGTTAATTTAATTTGTAGAGGATTTTTTTTTAACTCAAACATTAACACTGAAATAAATGAAACTAAATTATTGTAATTTTTTTGGCACACCACGACGAGTGGCGCTATGCATTGTTCTAAAGCCAGGTTTTATTCTAGCATGTTGAATTAGTGTTGGACAAACGCGGCGGCGCGTTCATTTGAATGAAGAGCGTTTGAGCGAACACACACTGGAACGTTAGGCCATGTCGCAACGAGTGAATCGTGGCCGAGTGGTTGAACTTACGTTACGATCATATAGATGACACGGGTTCGAATCCCGAACTAACTTGGACTACTGATATTTTTATATTAGCCTATTAATGCGTTTAAACGACAAACAATAAAATCAGAACCAGTATTCTGTTGCGTTCATGGTTTCAGTGGCAGTAACAAATAGCTTTTGTTCCTTCAAAGATACAACATGCCTTGCTGAATTCACCTTACAATAAAACGAGGTGGGTCGCGAATTAAAGAGCTCTGTATCTGCTAAATTGAAATTGTGTGTGGAAAACCTTTAAATACAATCAATAAAACTACAATTTAATAAGATATAGGGCCTACTGTACATAGGCTATGGACTTTTGGAGATTTTGAGATTAATCCTTAAAAGAATTTAGCCTTTGCCTGCTCATCAGGCTGGCTCCGACACTCTCCATATGAAAGACGGAACATTAACACCTCTGTCCTGCACCCCCACGATAAAGCAACTATTGCCTTCTCCAAACCCCCCACAGGCTAGCTGAGTTTGCAAAACAAAACAAAGAGTTTGCCACTTGTTGTGGTGTGCCAAAACACTTAATTATAAACTTAAATATTTCATTCAAAACAATCTCAAAACGCTTTGTGACATTTTGAAAAGCCGTGGATGCATTACTGCCACTGAAACCATGAACGCAACAGAATACTGGTTCTGATTTTATTGTTTGTCGTTTAAACGCATTAATGCATTAATAGGCTAATATAAAAATATCAGTAGTCCAAGTTAGTTCGGGATTCGAACCCGTGTCATCTAAATGATCGTAACGTAAGTTCAACCACTCGGCCACGATTCACTCGTTGCGACATGGCCTAACGTTCCAGTGTGTGTTCGCTCAAACGCTCTTCATTCAAATGAACGCGCCGCCGCGTTTGTCCAACACTAATTCAACATGCCAGAATAAAACCTGGCTTTAGAACAATGCATAGCGCCACTCGTCGTGGTGTGCCAAAAATTTTTACAATAATTTAGTTTCATTTATTTCAGTGTTAATGTTTGAGTTAAAAAAAATCCTCTACAAATTAAATTAACACAAAGTCGGCTATAAGAGTCCTTTATAGGCTACGTAAAAAAGCAAAGGGCTTACAGTCTTAACATTTAGGCTACTTTTCTTAAATTCGATACATTTATTTTCAGTAGGGCCTAATAAATTTGTAGGGATGTAATTTCAGTATGCTTTACCAACGCTATGTATTCAGTTAAAGTTCCAAGAGGTCTGGTCTCTATATTTCCTTCCCAGCTGACACTAATATGCAAGTGCACAGCAAAAATCACAACTTGTGCTTGCTGCGAACGCAAGTTATTTAAGGTGTCTCAACTGTACAGTCTACCCTACAATGTGAATTCGTTACAAGGTTTCATTTAATTAAATTAATGTGCAGCAATTTGTACAAATAGATTCTATAGGCCTACTATACTGTTGTAGCCATTAAATAATCTCATTTAGTATCATATTTGTTAAAATATTATAATGTTATTTTTTTCCATCTATGTTGAATATGAAAAGTGAACAGCACGAGTAAGATAGGATGCATTATATCGAGAGATGGATATGGAGTGGGTCAGACATGATTTTGACCACTTCATTACGTTTTGTTTAGTAGAAAACCTTTCTTTAAAGTGAATTTCGTTTTCTATAAATTGTATCTTAATTTTAATCAATTTTTCATCAACCAATTGCCTGTATTTAAATAAGTAAGAGAAGCAAATATAACAGACTCTAATCATGGAGGCGCGGTCACTTGCGTTGCACGTCAGCTGGAGCGCATCTCATCCTAACTTAACGAAACTCAGCGTATGCCTCACACAGACATGATAAATACATCAAATACACAAAGCTTGAAATGTCTTCAAACGAAATAATTCAAAACGAAAAGAAAAAGGCTACTCTCTGATTATGTCTATATGTGCATTTCTCTCTAGGTGCGTTCACTACAAATATGGCGATCGTCAACTTCATCTTTGTAGTCGACACTGTCAGAAAACACTAGTTTATTGATAAAAATCAATGCACGCATCACCGGATTTACAAATAGGCTACACATCTTGTTTGTTGCACGCACACATTATGTCGAAAAAACGAAATATTATGTTGAAATAACATTATTATTAATAATACATCTTTTAGAATATTTGATTAAATGCTGATTGTTGCGCTTGTTCAATTTAATAAAATTAAAACTTTAATTGTGATAATTAAAATAATTGAAAATTAAATATTTAGTGGCCAAGTTTTGCTAATTTATTATATAGGCTATTATATGCCTATTGCCTATATTAAGTAGGTCATATTAAGACAAGGCATATATTAGTTATTTTAGCTGTTATGAGAAAAATAAATCTAACGAAATCTAAAATCTAAATCTAATAAATCAAAATATATATATATATATATATATATATATATATATATATATATATATATATAACGCCAGTTCAACATGCCAGAATAAAACCTGATTTTTGAACAATGCGTAACGCCACTCGGCCTGGTGTGCCAAAACACTACATTTTAAACTTCAATGTTTAATTCAAAACAATCTCAAAACGCGTTGTGACATTTTTTTGTTCCGAGTAATCTCTCAAAAATTATGCCACACTACTCCATGTATTTTTTTTAAGGACTGCTTTTGAAATCACTATAAATTACTATGCAATTGTATCGCTCACGAGAGCTCTTCATTTATCTAATTCCTCAATAGAATAGTAAAAATATTCCGCGTCATTGCTCCTAATATCGTCTCTATTTTTAACTTTTGATTCTATTTTTTCAGTTCTAAAATTTATTCTATATTTGGTTCTATTCTGTTGTAGCCTAATAGGCCTATTTATATATATGAAAAATATGCCTATTAGGCTTAGGGTTTTATATTTAACCCACTTACATTTTAAAATGCGGAAATTGCTGCTGTTTTGCACAATGTCCCTTTGCGCCACCTGGCGGTCATTTCGGGAACGACTTTGAAATGCGGCTGGTTTATTTTCGCCGCGGTGATTTCGCCGCGGCAGCTGGCGCGGCGGTAATAGGCATTTTGGTTGTCCACCATCTGTATATTCTGTCCTCTTACACTAACCCTACCCATCACACACACACACACACACACACACACACACACACACACACACACTAACCCGACCCCTAAACCTGCCCATCACAGAAAACTTTATGCATTTTTACATTTTTAATAAAACACTGTTTAGTGATTTTAAAGCCATTTGAAATACGAGGACTCAGGAAATGTCCTCATGAATCACGTTCAAGTTGTAATACCAGTGTAATACCAGTGTAACACCAGTGTAATGCCAGTGTAACGCCAGTGTAACACCAGTGTAACACCAGTGTAACACCAGTGTAATGCCAGTGTAACGCCAGTGTAACACCAGTGTAACACCAGTGTAACACCCATGTCATTATACACATTTCTGTCCTCATAAATCACACACACACACACACACACACACACACACACACACACACACACACACACACACACACACACACACACACACACACACACACACACACCTGAATGTGTCTCCCACTCGGTCCTGGAAGTAGATGAAGTTGTCGTGGTCGATCTTCAGCAGGTCTCCGCTGTTGAAGTACAGGTCTCCGCTCTTCAGGACGTCCCGCAGACGCTTCTTCTCCGTTTGCTGCTGGTTCTGCGCGTAACCCACGAACGGAGCGAGTCCGGTGATCTCACACACCAGCAGCCCCGTCTGTCCTGGACACACAGCAACACTGACTCCATGCTTTAAAGGAGTCGTTCACTTCAGAGTTTAAATCTCCTGATAGTTTACTCTCCTCCACCTCATCCAAGATGTTCATGTCTTTCTTTCTTCAGTGGAAAAGAAATGAAGGTTTTTGAGGAAAACATTCCAGGATGTTTCTCCATATAGTGACTTCAATGGGGTCCAACGGGTCGAAGGTCCAGATGTGAGTTTCGGTTCGTCTGAAATCGTTGTTTTACCTTTTATTTATAATTTTTCTTTGTAAATGGCGTTTGACTCAGTCTTTGCAGGTTCTCTTTGTAAACACTGGGTCTGTTCTTCCTCCTACGTCACGCTTGACCTTTCAACCTGATCACGTAATGTGTGTCGCATCACAGCGAGTGCAAGACCAGCATCTGTGGTTATAAGTATATAAATGTTTATTTCTTTATAAAATGTCCGCTGGTTTGTCTAGTGTCATGATTCCTGTCTTGTGTTCCCCTTGTCTTGTGTGGACTTTTGTTATTTCCTGTGCCATGTTTTGTAGTCCTTTGTAGTTTCTTGTTTATTAGTCTCCCCAGGTGTTTCTGATTAGCCACGCCCCCTTGTTATCTTGTCTAGCTTGTTTGCCTGTGTTTAAACCTCTGTGCTTCAGTTGTTGTTTGTCGGTCGTTGTAGCTGTTGCTTGTTCCTGTTCCATGTTCCGTTGTTTGCCCTGGATTACCTGTTTGTTAGGGTTAGGGTTAGCCCAGGGATGGGCAACTTCGGTCCTGGAGGGCCACTGTCCTACAGAGTTTAGCTTCAACCCTAATCAAACACACCTGAACAAGCTAATCAAGGTCCTCAGGATTACTAGAAAATTACAGGCAGGTGATTTTTTTAGGGTTGGAGCTAAACTCTGTAGAACAGTGGCCCTCCAGGACCGAAGTTGCCCACCCCTGGGTTAGCCTGTCTAGATAAGACTCTTATTCCTCGGCTGGATCGTGTCGAGACTTTGAAGCTGCACTGAAACTCACATCTGGACCTTCGACCCGTTGGACCCCATTGAAGTCACTATATGGAGGAACATCCTGGAGTGTTTTCCTCAAAAACCTTCATTTCTTTTCCTCTGAAGAAAGAAACACATGAACATCTTGGATGACGTGGAGGAGAGTACACTATCAGGAGATTTAAACTCTGAAGTGAAATAATCCTTTTAGCTGAAATATGATGGTTTCATATATAACTGATGAGCTTTGCATCAACACTCCGATTTGATGAAGTTTGCATCATTTATTCTGTTATTTTCCTGTTTTACTGCGAAGCTGCTTTAAAACATTAGAGATATAGAGATATGTAAATAACGCTGACTTGAAGCTCGGCCAGCGTCAGAGAGACTTTAAGGGAAAATATTCGCAGATTTACGGAGCCCCCCTAGTCCCACTTTGTCAAAAAAATTAATTATAACTATCTCGTGGCCTCAAGATAGTATCTCGTGGCCTCAAGATAGTAACTCGTGGCCTCAAGATAGTAACTCGTGGCCTCAAGATACTATCTCGTGGCCTCAAGATAGTAACTCGTGGCCTCAAGATAGTAACTCGTGGCCTCAAGATAGTATCTCGTGGCCTCAAGATAGTAACTCGTGGCCTCAAGTTAGTAACTCGTGGCCTCAAGATAGTAACTCGTGGCCTCAAGATAGTAACTCGTGGCCTCAAGATAGTAACTCGTGGCCTCAAGATAGTAACTCGTGGCCTCAAGATAGTAACTCGTGGCCTCAAGATACTATCTCGTGGCCTCAAGTTAGTAACTCGTGGCCTCAAGATAGTAACTCGTGGCCTCAAGATAGTAACTCGTGGCCTCAAGATAGTGACTCGTGGCCTCAAGATAGTAACTCGTGGCCTCAAGATACTATCTCGTGGCCTCAAGATAGTAACTCGTGGCCTCAAGATAGTAAATCGTGGCCTCAAGATAGTATCTCGTGGCCTCAAGATAGTAACTCGTGGCCTCAAGTTAGTAACTCGTGGCCTCAAGATAGTAACTCGTGGCCTCAAGATAGTAACTCGTGGCCTCAAGATAGTAACTCGTGGCCTCAAGATAGTAACTCGATAGTAACTCGTGGCCTCAAGATACTATCTCGTGGCCTCAAGTTAGTAACTCGTGGCCTCAAGATAGTAACTCGTGGCCTTACTAAGTTAGTAACTTGTGGCCTCAAGATACTAACTCATGGCCTCAAGATAGTAACTCGTGGCCTCAAGATAGTATCTCATGGCCTCAAGATAGTAACTCCTGGCCTCAAGATAGTAACTCGTGGCCTCAAGATAGTAACTCGTGGCCTCAAGATAGTAACTCCTGGCCTCAAGATAGTATCTCATGGCCTCAAGATAGTAACTCCTGGCCTCAAGATAGTAACTCGTGGCCTCAAGATAGTAACTTGTGGCCTCAAGATAGTATCTCATGGCCTCAAGATAGTATCTCATGGCCTCAAGATAGTAACTCCTGGCCTCAAGATAGTATCTCATGGCCTCAAGATAGTAACTCGTGGCCTCAAGATAGTAACTCCTGGCCTCAAGATAGTATCTCATGGCCTCAAGATAGTAACTCCTGGCCTCAAGATAGTATCTCATGGCCTCAAGATAGTAACTCCTGGCCTCAAGATAGTAACTCGTGGCCTCAAGATAGTATCTCATGGCCTCAAGATAGTAACTCCTGGCCTCAAGATAGTAACTCGTGGCCTCAAGATAGTAACTTGTGGCCTCAAGATAGTAACTCGTGGCCTCAAGATACTATCTCGTGGCCTCAAGTTAGTAACTCGTGGCCTCAAGATAGTAACTCGTGGCCTCAAGATAGTAACTCGTGGCCTCAAGTTAGTAACTCGTGGCCTCAAGATAGTAACTCGTGGCCTCAAGATACTAACTCGTGGCCTCAAGATACTAACTCGTGGCCTCAAGATACTAACTCGTGGCCTCAAGATAGTAACTCGTGGCCTCAAGATAGTATCTCATGGCCTCAAGATAGTAACTCCTGGCCTCAAGATAGTAACTCGTGGCCTCAAGATAGTAACTCCTGGCCTCAAGATAGTATCTCATGGCCTCAAGATAGTAACTCCTGGCCTCAAGATAGTAACTCCTGGCCTCAAGATAGTAACTCGTGGCCTCAAGATAGTAACTCGTGGCCTCAAGATACTATCTCGTGGCCTCAAGATAGTAAAGTGTCTGACACATGGACCCTTTGTAATTAAACTGGACCCTGTAGTGCAATACTTCACATTCTGTGCAATATTCTCTGTTTTAATATTCAGTGTGCAATATAGTTTGCTGCAGTTCTGCTTCTATTTATTTACTAGTACTGTAAATCTTGTAAATCTTGTAGGCTGCATATCCATAGTCCTTTATAATTCTTCTTCATATTTTATAGCCTGTATTTATACTTTTTACATGTATATACTTGTTTATTAATAATATAACTTCTATTATTATTTATATTCCTTTAAATGTCTTAATGTGCACATCAACTGTGACACAAGAATTGTCCCCCGGGTTATCAATAGCATCAATAAAGATCAATAAAGTATTTCTGATTCTGATTTTAAGTTAGCCTATAGTGGAGTGTGCAGACTGGTTCATTAATTATTGAAGTGTTTCACATTTTGGTAGTTTTGAATGTAAGAAAAGCATGTGTCCGTGTAGCCTACAAAAAAACGTCAGCAGAGGGCGTTCTAGGCTTAGGTCACGGTACCTCCGTCTGGCTGTATTTCCATATGTGTATTTCCCAGTATTTCCCAGTTGACGGCAAGGAGCTGTAGAAGAACAGCAGATGATCATATGAATCATTGTGACGGCTTTACAGAGGTAAGAGTGTTTTAATTAGCACGGTGAACATTTAGTTAGATGGCAAATTACTGAGTTAAGATAACTGCAAGGCTAGCTAGGTGTTCGAGCTGGAAGCATTAGCGATTAGCATATAAGTTAAGCAGGCTAATTCAACGTTAACGGCTTAGGCTAACGGTTCTTTAGCCTCGGTAAAGTTAGGTAAAATTTGTAACGTTAGTAACAGGGACAAAGCCCGGCAGTTCATGTGGTGTTGTTCTATTTAGTTAACGTTAACTGATGGTGTCAACACTAGTTTTTGGCCATTGACTATTAGTGGATGCAGTGAAATATCAGTTATGTCTGTGTATCAAGTAATCATATAATAATAATAATAATAATAATACATTTAATTTATATAGCGCTTTTCAATAAACTCAAAGACTGTTTATATGAGACCATAATAAGAACACACTAGGGGTGTAACGATACCTTCACGTCACGATTCGATACATATCGCGATACTGAACTCCCGATACACTATTATTGCCGATACTCCAAGACATGTTAAAAGGTGAACAAAAAATTAACTGTTGATTAAAATGCTAAATTTGTTTTACATTGTGTGTGTAAATGAATAGGCTTGAACTTGGTGCTGGAAACACAATGCACAGGACAATAGAGACACCAGAATAACAATATTCATGATTCTGAAGCTGAAAATACAGAATTATTATTTTAGACGAATATGCTTTCAATCTTTACAGACTAGATGTATTTAAAATAATGCCAGTCAATTTGTACTGGTAATATTAGACATTTGGCATTATCAGAACACACAAATATTCCTCCATTGCATTATTATACACTATATTCAACATTATATATAGTAGTTTAATGTAGTACTGACACTAAAACTCTGAAAACTTTCTCACACAGTAATTATTATTTTAGGTTAACTATCCACGATACAT
>NC_140213.1:50251381-50258881 GCF_951802725.1 Rutilus rutilus
TGTATATGTACATCTTCGTTCGAGTGATGGATTCACCTGTGGTTCCAGATGTGTATATGTACATGTTCGTTCGAGTGATGATTCACCTGTGGTTCCAGATGTGTATATGTACATCTTCGTTCGAGTGATGGATTCACCTGTGGTTCCAGATGTGTATATGTACATGTTCGTTCGAGTGATGGATTCACCTGTGGTTCCAGATGTGTATATGTACATGTTCGTTCGAGTGATGGATTCACCTGTGGTTCCAGATGTGTATATGTACATGTTCGTTCGAGTGATGGATTCACCTGTGGTTCCAGATGTGTATATGTACATGTTCGTTCGAGTGATGGATTCACCTGTGGTTCCAGATGTGTATATGTACATGTTCGTTCGAGTGATGGATTCACCTGTGGTTCCAGATGTGTATATGTACATGTTCGTTCGAGTGATGGATTCACCTGTGGTTCCAGATGTGTATATGTACATGTTCGTTCGAGTGATGATTCACCTGTGGTTCCAGATGTGTATATGTACATGTTCGTTCGAGTGATGGATTCACCTGTGGTTCCAGATGTGTATATGTACATGTTCGTTCGAGTGATGGATTCACCTGTGGTTCCAGATGTGTATATGTACATGTTTGTTCGAGTGATGGATTCACCTGTGGTTCCAGATGTGTATATGTACATCTTCGTTCGAGTGATGATTCACCTGTGGTTCCAGATGTGTATATGTACATGTTCGTTCGAGTGATGGATTCACCTGTGGTTCCAGATGTGTATATGTACATCTTCATTCGAGTGATGGATTCACCTGTGGTTCCAGATGTGTATATGTACATCTTCGTTCGAGTGATGATTCACCTGTGGTTCCAGATGTGCATATGTACATCTTCGTTCGAGTGATGATTCACCTGTGGTTCCAGATGTGCATATGTACATGTTCGTTCGAGTGATGGATTCACCTGTGGTTCCAGATGTGTATATGTACATCTTCGTTCGAGTGATGATTCACCTGTGGTTCCAGATGTGCATATGTACATCTTCGTTTGAGTGATGGATTCACCTGTGGTTCCAGATGTGTATATGTACATGTTCGTTCGAGTGATGGATTCACCTGTGGTTCCAGATGTGTATATGTACATGTTCGTTCGAGTGATGGATTCACCTGTGGTTCCAGATGTACATGTTCGTTCGAGTGATGGATTCACCTGTGGTTCCAGATGTGTATATGTACACGGCCGGGGAACTGAAGCACACGTTTGCTCTGAGCGCTGGAGGAACGGCTGAGTCTGAGGATTCCTGAGCTGCTCTTCTCAAACTCTTCATGCCTGATGATCTGAGCTCTGATGAAGACATGATGAAGACGGTCACGTCCTCCAGATCATCACTCACCTCCTCCACGGCTTGCTGCAGCTCTGACAACACAAACACAACATCACAACACAATCACAACAAACCCAACAATCACAACAAAAACAACATAACAAACCCTACAATCACATCACAACAAACCCAATGTTCACAACAAACCCAACAATAACTTCACAACAATCACAACAAAAATATCAGATAACTTTGAACGAACTGGAAGAACGTTTGTTTATAACTTTGAGAGAACGTTGTTGCCTGTTCGCTGGGTTCTATTGCTCTTAATCGAACAACTTCAGCCTAAAATTTTAATTCAGACTGTTCATTTAGGCTGAACTATTGTTTTAAAATAATACTGATTACAGCTTTATTCTGATAATAGTGTGTGTGTTTCTCACCCTCTGACGCGATCAGGACTTTGGCCCCGGGACAGCATCTGAAGCTCGCGATCAGACTCCGCGCGCGGATGCTGGTGTTGAGGAGTGCGCATGCGCAGCCGAGCTTGGCCAGCGCGAGCCAGGAGAAGATGAAGGCGGGCTCGTTCATCATGAACAGAACCGCGGTGTCTCCGGGCGTCAGAACCGACGCGCCGCGCAACGCGTTCGCTATTCTGTTGCTCTCTCTGTCTGCGTCTCTAAACGAGTACCTTTCGTTCTCGAAAACAATAAACGGCTTGTTCGGCCGCGCTTCGACCTGTTCTAGAAATCTGTCCAAGGCGAAGAACAAAGGTCGCCTTCTTCTGCGAGACACGAATTTGAGTAAAATCCGCACCAGTTCTGTGTGATAAACAAAGTCTGACCAAAAATACGGGAAAAGCAGCCTGAGGAGCAGAGGACAGAGGATCAGTCCGCACAAGAGCACAGAAACAAGGAACATCTTTGATGTGAGAATGCGAGAGTTTCTCAAACACAATCCGATCTGAAGAATGAAGTAGATTCTGCTGAAGGCGGAGCGACATGAGATTATCAACACGGTTTAAAGTTTCAGCTCAGAGCCTTTGAAGACGAGGATAAGTGTTCTGTATTACAGAAGTTTCACTTAGGAAAAATAACTTTTTTTCAAACTTCAGAAATTCAGTTTCTGCAGTACAGCTCTGCTTCCAGCTTAGATTCTTTTTGTGATCCTTAATTCATTTGCAGCCATCATCATTTTACTAAATTATTTCATAATTTCTGAATACACCTACTCAAACCACAGCAAAATGTCTGGATCCGTTAAAGTAAAACATCTGATCTGAAGTCAGAGCTTTAGTGTGCATGATAGTGTTCACACTTGTTTGGTTGGATTAAAACAAATCCTGCTCTGTTAGAGCAGTTCATGTGGAGAAGTGTGAACACTGATCTGAACCGAACAAGTGGACCGAGACCCAGATTGTGAACATATTCTTATGGCTTTAGGTTCGGTGTTAAAATGCCAGTGTGAACGCTAAGTGGACCAGGACTAAATCCTAACAAACCAGTCCAACTGTGTGAACAGTGAACACACCCTTAACCCTCTGATGACCGATTTTTAGCGCAATTTTCGGACAAAATTGCGATTGTTAACTCATGATTTCTGTTCTGTCTGTGCGCACCAATCTTGCACTTCTATCTACTCCTCAACCAGACCACCTAGAGACTTCGGCATTATGTTAAGGAAGGTCTAATCTCGGGAATGCACAAAAAAAATCCAGGAAAAGATTTTGGATTTCCTGGAAATTCCAGAAAAAATTCAGTTTTTTGCAAATTTCTCGGCAACCATAATAGCTATCGAGTTGAAACAAATTGCAATCGATAGCTTCTAAAATTTACAATAATATTAGAAAAAAAGAATTGATCAAAAATATTTCCTTTATGCTTCAAAAATTAATTAAAACTTTATATGAAGGGAAATAAGAAAAATGTTGCCTTTTCACCTATAAAACTATTGTTCCACAGAAATACGTAAGGAAGGTATTCACAAGAGTCATGAGCACAATTAATTCCACTGAATTACGGCAAGAAATCAATGAAGGTATCGGTCAAGATTTGGAGAAGGAGCAAGAATATATAAGAAAACGACAAGAGGTTGTTGCAAAATAAATGGAAGAACGTTCAGCAAAGCGACAAAAGATGGCGACATCCACACCAACGGCTTCCTCATCAGGCTTATCTGATTTCTACGATGACTCGTGGCTTTCAGAGGATGTTTTGGCAAATATCTCGAAAGCAGAAGAAGAGTTTACAAAGTCACAAGCCAATAGTCAAGCAGAAAAGAAGGAAGAATCTGAAGAGGACAAAGCAGAAAAGGAAGCTGATACAGAGAAAATCGAGGATATTGAGTGAACACAAGATGTCAAAAATAATGAGCTAATAAAACAAGTAATAAAAACTCAGTGAGTGTTTTAGCGCAATTTTCTCACGTCATGGGATCACAACACTAAGAGATAGTAAATGAAAGAGAAAATAAGTTGCTCGAGAATATAACTTTCTCTTGAAATTCAAATGAACTTTCTGAAATCAAATCAGCAATGGATAATAAAAAAGGCACAATCACTTGACTAGTTGAACATCATTTTTTTTATTAGCTCATTATTTTTTACATCTTGTGTTCACTCAATATCCTCGATTTTCTCTGTATGGGAGTAGATAGAAGTGCAAGATTGGTGCGCACAGACAGAACAGAAATCATGAGTTAACAATCGCAATTTTGTCCGGTGGAAAATTGCGCTAAAAAATGATGTTCAACTAGTCAAGTGATTGTGCCTTTTTTATTATCCATTGCTGATTTGATTTCAGAAAGTTCATTTGAATTTCAAGAGAAAGTTATATTCTCGAGCAACTTATTTTCTCTTTCATTTACTATCTCTTAGTGTTGTGATCCCATGACGTGAGAAAATTGCGCTAAAACACTCACTGAGTTTTTATTACTTGTTTACAATTATTTCAATGAAATGAATGTACTATATTTTAGTTTGATGATGTTTTTCATTTAATATTTTGCATTTTTTAGGGGATTTTATGGTACTAAATTATATTTACGCTGTTATAATTCATTTATTCACTTTTTGAGTCTTACCATCTTAAACTGTGGTAAATCTTGAATGCTTTAGAGACTTAAGTTTGATCTCTTTTCAAAGACGACACTTGGCAGATTATTGTGGAAAAACAGTGAAACTTAAAAAAAGTTACAGAATTTTACGTTTATTGTTATGAAAAATATGCAAAAATACTATTTTAAATTTTTATATGAAATATATATTTTCAAAAACACGTTTTACTCTAAAACTGTGAGACAATAAAAGCCATCTAAACAAGTTGTGCCTGATATCTCAAATAATGATCTTTCAGTGAGAGTGTGTTCGTCTGCAGTACCAAACGCTTCCACTAGAGACCCGTCTCTCATTCATTTCCAATGTGGCACAAGTGTGACTGTTTGTTTCAGGACCTTTTAACCTGTTCTAATCACGCCCATTATTTTGTGTGTGTGTGTGTGTGTGTGTTCACACAGCAAGTGCCGATACCTTTACCAAGTTTCGTACGATTCCTAAGAAGAAAAAATGTCACCAAAAAAACAAAACAAATGTAAAATGTTTCAGTCATAAATGAGCGAGGAGCACCAGAGGGCGCTGTTTCCCTCCCGGGGCAGACCCGGAGTCCTGGATCAGGGCCAGACCGGCGGTTGCATAATTCCCAGATCTTTCTGAACGTGTGGAGACCAGCGTCGCTATCAGTTCCTCGAGCCGCTCCTGATAGCAGCGGTTTTACTCCAGCTGATAAATCAAACTCAACGACCTCAACGAGCAAAACACCGGCTGACACTCATTCAGCAAATAATTGTGACATCTCGCTCAGATGTATTCACAGAGTCCTGATTCCCAGCATGCACTGCAGTAATGAGAACTGTGCGTTTGAAGCTGGATTGTGAACTTCTCAAGGTCACAGTGATAGCAGAAAGAAGGAGCAATACTGATAACGTTCTGCACCGTTTTATTTATATAAAGCTCTTCTGGAAAATAGCTGACCTCGATCTCTCGAGTTTTCAGACACGTTTAACAGTACAGCGAGTGACAGGCACACGTCCCGAACACTTCAGGACACATTCCCGTCGCTCATGTCAGAGGGAAACCTGCTGTTTTCCTGCTGGATTATGCAAATAATACTAGTCGAATTGGCAAAGTCCAATATTTCAGTAAAATGCCCAGTAGATCAGTGGAGTGTGGAGTGTTGCCCTTCAGTCGTGTGAATACTGTACTTCTGTATTGCTGAACTCTGCTGAAACACACAGGCATGAAGTAGATCTGAACTGAAAGCTTGAATGGTTTGTCAGGATAGTTTTCAGAAATGTCAGTTCAGGCCAAGGTGTTCTGTGTGTTCTTATGTTAAGATATCCATTCAATGGTCTGATATGTTTGAAAGTTACCAATGGAGGATTCCTCGACTCGAGTTTGGCTTTACGGTTCAGAGGCCGGATCCTTCGAGGAACGCTTGAGACGAAGCTTTCCCAATCCATCCAGCAAAAGGTGGACCTTTACACAGGTTGTGAACCCTGTCTTGTTTTCAGACAGATCCTTCAGTGAGCTCATTGTTTCTGCCTTAAATTATTACATTGTTTAAATGAATACATTTTTAGCTAACTGTGATTTTGTATGTGCATTTCTGAAACACATAGACACCTCTGATAACAGATCCCTCTAAACTGTAATGTGGACTCTTGCATTTTCTGAAACGATGTGTATTTTGAAAAGCGCTGTACAAATAAATGTGAATTGAATTGAACTGAATTCAGCCTCTGAATTGGTCAAAGATACTTATAAGTTCTGCCATGTCCTGAAGACATGTCCAGCATCTCGACCCAAACGGCCAGGGACTTCTGATCTCGGCTGAATGCATTTGTTCATTTCTGTGTCCTGCATATATGGCAGATTATAGATGCTGTTATTACTTCGTGTCTCATTGCTCTCATGATTTTCAATGCGGATCCATGCTCTAGTTTTTCCTCCTTTTGTGCCGTAAATGTTATGGAAAGTCCATGGATTTCCATTGATCTGTTGCCTCCTCTCTATCTTGTTTTTCTCTTATACCTCGATGTCAACATGTGTTCTCTCCACGTCAGCTTTCCTGACAGTCGAATTTTATTCGTTTTTATTAGTAAAACAGTATGTGAAAGCCAATAGCATGTCCCAACTTAAAGCTAAAGTAGACAGTTAATTTACTGAAAAGTAAAAAGGCTGTTTGTTTTGTGTTAGACGCGTGGACCAATGGCGTGAGTTGTGGGCGGGGACTATCTGTGATTGACAGGTGGCAGATTCGGAAAGCTGTGGAAGAGAACTTAGAATTTTTTTGAAAGTACATATGATACGAGCTTAACATCATGTGTCATGTTCAGAATATTATGAAAACTTTTTTTTTTTCACCTCAGAAATTTTGCGAGATTACTCCCTGCTAACCTTATCTCTCTGTATAGTGTTTGTTTAGTCACATTGACTCTTTGCTGAATCCTCCCAAACAAATACAATAAATACGTGCAAAATCCCGCTTCCAGAATCCCGAGCACGTGATCACTTCGATCTGGGAATCAGAGTATCTGTCAGGGCTTTTGATCCTTTATTCCTCAAATCTTTCTCTCAGTTTGTTCTGCATCCCTTTAAGTGTTTAAATCTAATCTTGACTCTTTTATTTGTGTATTCTGTTTTATGTTATTGCACTATAGGCTAAATTAGGTTATGAATGCGTTTAAATTATGTAGGCTATTCCCATTCGTGTCTTTTGTTATTTTTTAGTTTGATATCTTGAGTAGGCGCTATATAAAAGAAGAAGTAAAGATTATTACTATGATTATTATGATGATACGGCCGTGTGATGATGACTACAGTAATTACAGTAGCGAAGACACACTCGTGGCTGTGGAGGATCGAGCGTGTGAGCCCCGATAAGAATGTGCTGGTGTAAGGCTCTCTCTCTCTCTCTCTCTCTCACACACACACACACACAAATGTCACTCTCTCACATGTCACGAATCTCTCTCGCGACCCTTGCCACCTGCCGCGCGCACTATAAAAGCGCGTCCCCGCAGCGCCTTTCTTACTTTCCCGGATCTGAAGTGCTGCATGTGTGAGAGTTTCAGTCCAGAACCAGAAGCAGAAGCAGAAGCAAAACCAGAACCCAGAACCAGAACCAGGAGAACA
>NC_140213.1:50266381-50271381 GCF_951802725.1 Rutilus rutilus
ATACGCATATGATCGGAGCTCCCCGCAGCTCCCGTACGACTCTCCATTGGAAATGAATGACTTCCGGTCCGACGGCTGTCGTTTGTCGTGTGCAGTGGAAAGGCGGCTTAACACACATACACCACAACAGAAGCTTTGTATTGTTGTGCAAGCCATTTTGTCAATATTGCAATTCAATTTTAACACTTATATATGTATGAATTATATATTTGTGGCAGTTTATTAACTGTATCCCGTCTGTCTGATTGCTGCTATGATGCTCAGAACTGTCTACTCTCTAGAACTCTTTTAAAATAACACTTTATGCCAAAAAGGGTCTATATAAGGAGAAATGTCTTAAATGTTTGCATAATACTTTCATGTTTAAATAGTTATTTCAATTTTCACTAGTGATAAAAATATGTTTAGAGCTGTTCAATTCATAAAATGTCATTAATTAGAAAAAGTAATGAATGAAAAGGAAATCCATAAAATGAGGCCATGATTGGAAACGGCCTCTACATATGAAAAACCTTTATGGTTCTATTCAGAACCTTTTCTTCTGAGAAGGAATATTTCAAAAATGAGTCGAAAACAAAGCACTCTTTATACGCCGAGCTCACAGTCAACAAACACAATCATATTCTGACGTTCTCCTTTCTGCACACGAACAGATTTGTGGTTGAGAGCTTGTAAACAAACTCTTGTCAACATCACATGACTGATCCACATCCCATCTTATATATTAATATTTTTGTGTCAGATATTCAAATTACAACATGGAAATGAACAATTTGAATAACGTGAACTGGTTTTCCCGAGTCATATTGCGCTTCACTGGAGAGAATCACTACTTTAACACAATCTGTATTTCATAGATGATGATAGATGAATGGCCATATATGATGTTTGGCTTAAATATGAGTACTTTTCCTCAGATCATCCGTTGTGGATGTCGTCCAAATGGCTGTCCATGAATGTGTTGATGCTGGATGAGAAACGTGTGATGGTGGATGCTAACGAGATGACCATACAGAAAATGTTTGAAAATCTCGGTAAGAACGCTGTTTCTTCAGCTCTGAACCCATACAACCAGTGCTGGGGAAACTTCTTTAAAAAGTAATGCGTTACAGTATTACATTACTCTCTAAAAATAACTAATTATGTTACAAATGGGAAAGTTCTTTTTATGGAAAGTAATGCGTTACGTTTCTTTTTGTCACCCAGCGAGGCTCGATCTCTTCTAGGCCTTGCAGGTGTTTTTACTGAAGGTCTTTCTTTGCAAGTGTTTGTCGCAGTAATGCATAGCCTATATAACACACACTTTCATTTTCCTTTTAAAAACACATTTAGAATATTATCATACTCTGAGCACTTAGAATATTTCCTGAGCCCTAGAGCTACAGACACCATATAAAAAAATATCTGTATCTTTATTGAACTTTCAACTCTTTTATTGAAAGTTGAAAATAATGTTTTGTTAGTACTTTTTGTCTGTTTGCGCAGGCATAACGCATGTTTAAGTGACAACGTTATGGAGAAGAGAGAGAATTTTTATTCAGTACTTTAAAAATGTTCAAGTAAATTAATTAAACTGAAAAGTAATGTGCAGTACTTTTAAAAAAGTAACTGACGTGTTAATGTGTAAATTTATAAATGCATACTTTACTCGTTACATCAAAAAAGTAATCTGATTACGTAATGCATGTTACTTGTAATCCGTAACTACTCGTTACATCAAAAAGTAATCTGATTACATAATTCATGTTATTTGTAATGTGTTACTTTACTCGTTACATCACAAAAGTAATCTGATTACGTAATGCATGTTACTTTTAATGCATTACTTTACTCGTTACATCACAAAAGTAATCTGGTTACGTATTGCATGTTATTTGTAATGCGTTATTTTACTCGTTACATCACAAAAGTAAGCTGATTATGTAATGCATGTTACTTGTAATGCGTTACTTTCCTCGTTACATCACAAAAGTAATCTGATTACGTAATGCATGTTACTTGTAATGCGTTACTTTCCTCGTTACATCACAAAAGTAATCTGGTTACGTATTGCATGTTATTTGTAATGCGTTATTTTACTCGTTACATCACAAAAGTAATCTGGTTACGTATTGCATGTTACTTTTAATGCATTACTTTACTCGTTACATCACAAAAGTAATCTGGTTACGTATTGCATGTTATTTGTAATGCGTTATTTTACTTGTTACATCACAAAAGTAAGCTGATTATGTAATGCATGTTACTTGTAATGCGTTACTTTCCTCGTTACATCACAAAAGTAATCTGATTACGTAATGCATGTTACTTGTAATGCGTTACTTTCCTCGTTACATCACAAAAGTAATCTGGTTACGTATTGCATGTTACTTGTAATGCATTACTTTCCTCGTTACATCACAAAAGTAATCTGATTACGTAATGCATGTTACTTGTAATGCGTTACTTTCCTTGTTACATCACAAAAGTAATCTGATTACGTAATGCATGTTACTTGTAATGCATTACTTTACTCGTTACATCACAAAAGTAATCTGGTTACGTATTGCGTGTTATTTGTAATGCGTTACTTTCCTCGTTACATCACAAAAGTAATTGATTACATAATGCATGTTACTTATAATGCGTTACTTTCCTCGTTACATCACAAAAGTAATCTGATTATGTAATGCATGTTACTTGTAATGCGTTACTTTACTCGATACATGAAAAAGTAATTGATTACATTATGCATGTTACTTGTAATGTGTTACTTTCCTCGTTACATCACAAAAGTAATCTGATTTCGTAATGCATGTTACTTGTAATGCGTTACTTTACTCGATACATGAAAAAGTAATTGATTACGTTATGCATGTTACTTGTAATGCGTTACTTTCCTCGTTACATCACAAAAGGAATCTGATTACGTAATGCATGTGACTTGTATGTCAATCTGACGGCTGTTTGTCGCTCCTGCAGGTATTAAGACGATTAAAGTCAACATCCGCCACGCTAACTCCCTGGGAGGAGGCTTTCACTGCTGGACGACGGACGTGCGCCGGCGCGGATCCCTCCAGTCTTACTTCCTCTAGCCTGCCAGAGACACGCAGTTCTTATTGAGCTCAGATTTGAGCACCGTCTGCATGGTTTGATTGCGATGCGCATGTCAGGGCTTTTGTAAATGCGACCGATGAACATGATGAATAGAAACCTCAGTGATCTCAATAACAACTGCATTTCTGGCCGGCTGTTGTAGTAATGACTCCAGTGAAGTAGGCAGAGCCCCCCCCCCCCCACACACACACCACAGAAGAAGAGTTTCTACCTCCTATTTACCAAAACCAGAAAACCTGTTTAGCCTATTTTGAATTGTAATGATATAATTTAATGATATATAATTTTTTTTTACCCTAAATGTGATACAAGTGTTGATTTATAAATCAGGTATTTTTGTAGCCATATTTCAGTTATTTTGTAAGCATTTCATGAAATGTAAATATCTATATGCATTATTTTAGTGCACATATACTCTTCCCTTCACAAAAGTGTTTTTATAGCATCTGCCTCTGATGTCATTCACAATAGCAGGAGTCAGGAACGCTATGCGCTGCTTATACATAATCCTGGAACGTGTTCTCAACGTTCAGGGAACGTTTGGCTGATTGTTTTGCGTTGTGTTTGTGCTGTGATTCTCTAGTTTAACTTGTTGAGTGAGATTGCTCTTTATCAACTCATGATTCTGTGTCAGGTCAAACTAAATCAAATAAAGATACACTTGGAAATCAGTGTGACTGAATCAGTTTTCCATTTCATGCTTTGTATTTATGATGCTTGTGATCAAAAGAAAAAAAAAACCTGTGGTCAACAAATGAAGGATAACATGATGAGCCTCATGAAGAATTCAATTCAATTCAATTCACATTTATAGCCATTTTCACAATACACATCTTTACAGCAGTTTTACAGAAAATGCATTACAGAGTCCTCATTACAATCTACAGTGATCTGTTATCAGATGTGACTGTCTAAGTTATGTGTTTCAGAAATGTACATATCACAGTTTTAAACAATTCAATAATTTATGCAAAAATGCATTTAAACAATGTAGTAATTTAACCCCTTACCAGTCAGGGATCACTGGTGATCCCAGATTATTTTAGTTCAAAATATGTTTGAGCTTATATATCTCAATATTAATAACAGTCTGGTTCATTTTGAGTCTTGAACTATAAACTCTCAAGTGTTGGCTTTCTAAATGTATGTGTGTTATGTTTCTATTCAGAATTACTTATGAGCAGTAACCTTTTTATTTTGGGCATTTCATGTATGCAGTACTTGCCAAAATTGGGGGTGACTAAGAAGGGGTTAAGGCAGAAACAATGAGCTCATTGTTTGTTAACAAATGATTATGACAGAAAAAATAAGGAAAAGAAGTGACTACAACTCACTAAATATATGCAGATGACATTCAGTGTTACTTTTTTCATATTTGTAGGCTATATCACTGAGTTCATATTTATCAACATTTTCAGAAAAACTAATTTCATCCCAGTCTTTTATTACAGTGCTTTGATATTGCACCAAATAATCATTAAAAACGGGGAGATCAACATTTGTGGATAAATGCTTGGCTAATAATAATAATAAAAAACATTATAAAGCGTTCAATTTCATGGCACAAATGACAAGGCCAGTAAACTGCATTTTTTTGAGTTAACTCTATAAGTGAGTCACATTATTTTCCTCCATCCGCGTCGCGCGTTTGAAGTTCCCTCCACACGCTAGCCCCGCCCCCCTAAGCGCAAGCCGCCGCTCATTGGCTCGACGCAGCTCATTTGCATTGACGTCATTCGAGGCTGTAGGTCAATCCGTGCGCGTGCTTTTATTGGATCTGCTGCTGTCACACATTCGCGCCGCTGATGTTCTCAACGCGCGTTATTCCTCGTCAGGAAACTCGCGAAGCGCAAACGCCTTTCTTTCCGTGTTCTGGCAGCCGCGCGTCGCTTTCTTTCGTCCGT
>NC_140213.1:50276381-50286381 GCF_951802725.1 Rutilus rutilus
TTGCTGAAGATCAAACGTGCTGCGTAACACGAGAATGATCCTCATTGGTTCTTGCTGAAGATCAAACGTGCTGCGTAACGCGAGAATGATCCTCATTGGTTCTTGCTGAAGATCAAACGTGCTGCGTAACGCGAGAATGATCCTCATTGGTTCTTGCTGAAGATCAAACGTGCTGCGTAACGCGAGAATGAACCTCATTGGTTCTTGCTGAAGATCAAACGTGCTGCGTAACACGAGAATGAACCTCATTGGTTCTTGCTGAAGATCAAACGTGCTGCGTAACACGAGAATGAACCTCATTGGTTCTTGCTGAAGACAAACGTGCTGCGTAACGCGAGAATGATCCTCATTGGTTCTTGCTGAAGATCAAACGTGCTGCGTAACACGAGAATGAACCTCATTGGTTCTTGCTGAAGATCAAACGTGCTGCGTAACACGAGAATGAACCTCATTGGTTCTTGCTGAAGATCAAACGTGCTGCGTAACGCGAGAATGAACCTCATTGGTTCTTGCTGAAGATCAAACGTGCTGCGTAACACGAGAATGAACCTCATTGGTTCTTGCTGAAGATCAAACGTGCTGCGTAACACGAGAATGAACCTCATTGGTTCTTGCTGAAGATCAAACGTGCTGCGTAACGCGAGAATGATCCTCATTGGTTCTCGCTGAAGATCAAACGTGCTGCGTAACACGAGAATGATCCTCATTGGTTCTTGCTGAAGACAAACGTGCTGCGTAACGCGAGAATGAACCTCATTGGTTCTTGCTGAAGCTCAAACGTGCTGAGTAACGCGAGAATGATCCTCATTGGTTCTTGCTGAAGATCAAACGTGCTGCGTAACGCGAGAATGATCCTCATTGGTTCTTGCTGAAGATCAAACGTGCTGCGTAACGCGAGAATGAACCTCATTGGTTCTTGCTGAAGACAAACGTGCTGCGTAACGCGAGAATGATCCTCATTGGTTCTCGCTGAAGCTCAAACGTGCTGAGTAACGCGATAATGAACCTCATTGGTTCTTGCTGAAGATCAAACGTGCTGCGTAACGCGAGAATGATCCTCATTGGTTCTCGCTGAAGATCAAACGTGCTGCGTAACACGAGAATGATCCTCATTGGTTCTCGCTGAAGATCAAACGTGCTGCGTAACACGAGAATGAACCTCATTGGTTCTTGCTGAAGATCAAACGTGCTGCGTAACGCGAGAATGATCCTCATTGGTTCTCGCTGAAGATCAAACGTGCTGAGTAACGCGAGAATGATCCTCATTGGTTCTTGCTGAAGATCAAACGTGCTGCGTAACGCGAGAATGATCCTCATTGGTTCTCGCTGAAGATCAAACGTGCTGCGTAACACGAGAATGATCCTCATTGGTTCTTGCTGAAGACAAACGTGCTGCGTAACACGAGAATGATCCTCATTGGTTCTCGCTGAAGATCAAACGTGCTGCGTAACACGAGAATGAACCTCATTGGTTCTTGCTGAAGCTCAAACGTGCTGCGTAACGCGAGAATGAACCTCATTGGTTCTTGCTGAAGCTCAAACGTGCTGCGTAACGCGAGAATGAACCTCATTGGTTCTTGCTGAAGACAAACGTGCTGCGTAACGTGAGAATGAACCTCATTGGTTCTTACTGAAGACAAACGTGCTGCGTAACACGAGAATGAACCTCATTGGTTCCTGCTGAAGCTCAAACGTGCTGCGTAACGCGAGAATGATCCTCATTGGTTCTTGCTGAAGCTCAAACGTGCTACGCAAAACGAGAATGAACCTCATTGGTTCTTACTGAAGACAAACGTGCTGCGTAACGCGAGAATGAACCTCATTGGTTCCTGCTGAAGCTCAAACGTGCTGCGTAACACGAGAATGAACCTCATTGGTTCCTGCTGAAGCTCAAACGTGCTGCGTAACGCGAGAATGAACCTCATTGGTTCTTCCTGAAGACAAACGTGCTGCGTAACGCGAGAATGAACCTCATTTGTTCTTACTGAAGACAAACGTGCTGCGAAACGCGAGAATGAACCTCATTGGTTCCTGCTGAAGCTCAAACGTGCTGCGTAACGCGAGAATGAACCTCATTGGTTCTTCCTGAAGACAAACGTGCTGCGTAACGCGAGAATGAACCTCATTGGTTCCTGCTGAAGCTCAAACGTGCTGCGTAACACGAGAATGATCCTCATTGGTTCCTGCTGAAGCTCAAACGTGCTGCGTAACGCGAGAATGAACCTCATTGGTTCCTGCTGAAGCTCAAACGTGCTGCGTAACACGAGAATGATCCTCATTGGTTCCTGCTGAAGCTCAAACGTGCTGCGTAACACGAGAATGATCCTCATTGGTTCCTGCTGAAGCTCAAACGTGCTGCGTAACGCGAGAATGATCCTCATTGGTTCCTGCTGAAGCTCAAACGTGCTGCGTAACGCGAGAATGATCCTCATTGGTTCCTGCTGAAGCTCAAACGTTCTGCGTAACGCGAGAATGATCCTCATTGGTTCCTGCTGAAGCTCAAACGTGCTGCGTAACGCGAGAATGATCCTCATTGGTTCTTGCTGAAGCTCAAACGTACTGCGTAACACGAGAATGATCCTCATTGGTTCCTGCTGAAGCTCAAACGTGCTGCGTAACATGAGAATGATCCTCATTGGTTCCTGCTGAAGCTCAAACGTGCTGCGTAACGCGAGAATGATCCTCATTGGTTCTTGCTGAAGCTCAAACGTACTGCGTAACACGAGAATGATCCTCATTGGTTCCTGCTGAAGCTCAAACGTGCTGCGTAACACGAGAATGATCCTCATTGGTTCCTGCTGAAGCTCAAACGTGCTGCGTAACGCGAGAATGATCCTCATTGGTTCCTGCTGAAGCTCAAACGTGCTGCGTAACGCGAGAATGATCCTCATTGGTTCCTGCTGAAGCTCAAACGTTCTGCGTAACACGAGAATGATCCTCATTGGTTCCTGCTGAAGCTCAAACGTGCTGCGTAACGCGAGAATGAACCTCATTGGTTCTTGCTGAAGCTCAAACGTACTGCGTAACACGAGAATGATCCTCATTGGTTCCTGCTGAAGCTCAAACGTGCTGCGTAACATGAGAATGATCCTCATTGGTTCCTGCTGAAGCTCAAACGTGCTGCGTAACATGAGAATGATCCTCATTGGTTCCTGCTGAAGCTCAAACGTGCTGCGTAACGCGAGAATGATCCTCATTGGTTCCTGCTGAAGCTCAAACGTACTGCGTAACACGAGAATGATCCTCATTGGTTCCTGCTGAAGCTCAAACGTGCTGCGTAACACGAGAATGATCCTCATTGGTTCCTGCTGAAGCTCAAACGTGCTGCGTAACGCGAGAATGATCCTCATTGGTTCCTGCTGAAGCTCAAACGTGCTGCGTAACGCGAGAATGAACCTCATTGGTTCTTGCTGAAGCTCAAACGTACTGCGTAACACGAGAATGATCCTCATTGGTTCCTGCTGAAGCTCAAACGTGCTGCGTAACGCGAGAATGAACCTCATTGGTTCCTGCTGAAGCTCAAACGTGCTGCGTAACGCGAGAATGAACCTCATTGGTTCCTGCTGAAGCTCAAACGTGCTGCGTAAAATGAGAATGATCCTAATTGGTTCTTGCTGAAGCTCAAACGTGCTGCGTAACACGAGAATGAACCTAATTGGTTCTTGCTGAAGCTCAAACGTGCTGCGTAAAATGAGAATGATCCTAATTGGTTCTTGCTGAAGCTCAAACGTGCTGCGTAAAATGAGAATGATCCTCATTGGTTCCTGCTGAAGCTCAAACGTGCTGCGTAACGCGAGAATGAACCTCATTGGTTCTTGCTGAAGCTCAAACGTACTGCGTAACACGAGAATGATCCTCATTGGTTCCTGCTGAAGCTCAAACGTGCTGCGTAACGCGAGAATGAACCTCATTGGTTCTTGCTGAAGCTCAAACGTGCTGCGTAACACGAGAATGATCCTCATTGGTTCTTGCTGAAGCTCAAACGTGCTGCGTAACATGAGAATGAACCTCATTGGTTCTTGTTGAAGCTCAAACGTGCTGCGTAACACGAGAATGAACCTCATTGGTTCCTGCTGAAGCTCAAACGTGCTGCGTAACGCGAGAATGAACCTCATTGGTTCTTGCTGAAGCTCAAACGTGCTGCGTAACACGAGAATGATCCTCATTGGTTCTTGCTGAAGCTCAAACGTGCTGCGTAACATGAGAATGAACCTCATTGGTTCTTGTTGAAGCTCAAACGTGCTGCGTAACATGAGAATGATCCTCATTGGTTCCTGCTGAAGCTCAAACGTGCTGCGTAACATGAGAATGAACCTCATTGGTTCTTGTTGAAGCTCAAACGTGCTGCGTAACACGAGAATGAACCTCATTGGTTCCTGCTGAAGCTCAAACGTGCTGCGTAACGCGAGAATGAACCTCATTGGTTCTTGCTGAAGCTCAAACGTGCTGCGTAACACGAGAATGATCCTCATTGGTTCTTGCTGAAGCTCAAACGTGCTGCGTAACACGAGAATGATCCTCATTGGTTCTTGCTGAAGCTCAAACGTGCTGCGTAACACGAGAATGAACCTCATTGGTTCTTGCTGAAGCTCAAACGTGCTGCCTAACACGAAAATGAACCTCATTGGTTCCTGCTGAAGCTCAAACGTGCTGCGTAACACGAGAATGAACCTCATTGGTTCTTGCTGAAGCTCAAACGTGCTGTGTAACACGAGAATGATCCTCATTGGTTCCTGCTGAAGCTCAAACGTGCTGCATAACACGAGAATGATCCTCATTGGTTCCTGCTGAAGCTCAAACGTGCTGCGTAACGCGAGAATGAACCTCATTGGTTCTTGCTGAAGCTCAAACGTGCTGCGTAACACGAGAATGAACCTCATTGGTTCTTGCTGAAGCTCAAACGTGCTGCGTAACACGAAAATGAACCTCATTGGTTCTTGCTGAAGCTCAAACGTGCTGCGTAACACGAGAATGAACCTCATTGGTTCTTGCTGAAGCTCAAACGTGCTGCGTAACACGAGAATGATCCTCATTGGTTCCCGCTGAAGCTCAAACGTGCTGCGTAACACGAGAATGATCCTCATTGGTTCCTGCTGAAGCTCAAACGTGCTGCGTAACACGAGAATGATCCTCATTGGCGCTTGCTGAAGCTCAAACGTGCTGCGTAACACGAGAATGAACCTCATTGGTTCTTGCTGAAGCTCAAACGTGCTGCGTAACGCGAGAATGAACCTCATTGGTTCTTGCTGAAGCTCAAACGTGCTGCGTAATGCGAGAATGAACCTCATTGGTTCTTGCTGAAGCTCAAACGTGCTGCGTAACGCGAGAATGAACCTCATTGGTTCCTGCTGAAGCTCAAACGTGCTGCGTAACGCGAGAATGAACCTCATTGGTTCTTGCTGAAGCTCAAACGTGCTGCGTAACACGAGAATGATCCTCATTGGTTCTTGCTGAAGCTCAAACGTGCTGCGTAACACGAGAATGATCCTCATTGGTTCTTGCTGAAGCTCAAACGTGCTGCGTAACACGAGAATGATCCTCATTGGTTCTTGCTGAAGCTCAAACGTGCTGCGTAACACGAGAATGATCCTCATTGGTTCCTGCTTAAGCTCAAACGTGCTGCGTAACACGAGAATGAACCTCATTGGTTCTTGCTGAAGCTCAAACGTGCTGCGTAACACGAGAATGAACCTCATTGGTTCTTGCTGAAGCTCAAACGTGCTGCGTAACACGAGAATGATCCTCATTGGTTCCTGCTGAAGCTCAAACGTGCTGCGTAACACGAGAATGATCCTCATTGGTTCCTGCTGAAGCTCAAACAATCAATGAGGTTTATAATTTTATTAAATGTTGTATGTGTGTGAGAGTGTGTGTCTGTTAGTGCGAGTGAGAGTGAGTGAGTGTGTAAAAAAGAGTGAGTGAGTCAGTGCGAGTAAGTGTGTGTGTGTGTGTGTGTATGTTAGTCAAGGGCGCAGCAGCATCTGTGTGACTTTGTCCATGATAAGACTCAAGTACAAGGTCTGACGATGGTTTTCTCATGTCTCACAACACATTCCTCTATGTGTGTGTGTGTGTGTGCAGTGCTGATATAGGGTTAGTGGTTTATCTGGCCTTGGCTGAGGCTCCACTGTTCTGCGTTTGTAACCCTCAATACCGGATTCAGCCAGAGTGTGTGTGTGTTACTTAAGGGACAAAATTTGTGGATATCCTTAAAGTCAAATTAATTCAGATTTTTAAATATTTTATTGCAAGCATGCAGTTGTTGGTTTGTTTCTCAGCAGATGTCAATGTGAAGCCCCTCTTTAGCAGAGTGTGTGTATGCCATCAGATGATTGACAGGTGTGTGTGACTGACGTTTCATGTGTGTGGATCTGAACGGCACAGACAGGAAGTAAACGAGCTGAGAATGTGCAATAACTGTTCTTCTTCCTGGAGGGAAGTGACATCATTGTCGTCATTCCCAGAAGCCCCTACACCTCACACGCACACACACACACACACACACACACACCCCCCCCCCGTGTGTGTTCACTGTAGTGACGCCACTGCGTTTTGTGCGTTTGCTGCACATTTGAGCTGCTGCTGTTTGTTTCCTCAGTATCGTTACATTTTACGTGAAATACGGTGATATTGTATAGTTTTGTTTCAATAATTTTTTCTGCTTCTCATTTTTAATGGTTTAATAAAACCTGGTGACACTTTTTTACATTGTCATTGTTGACAGCTGTCCATTGTTGTCATCGTCCTGACATGTTACATGTAGTTACTGTAGTAATAACTATAAATTATGTATAATTACATGCAACTCACCTAAACCAATCCTAATCCTATAGTAAGTACATGTAGTTACTTAATATTACTCAGTACTTAAATGTAGAATTACTGTGTAACAAAGACACCTTAAAATAAAGTGAAACCTAAAACCTTAATATTTAAAAGCAGGTCTAATCAAATGAATTAATTACATTTTTAACATTTTGTAAAATGTAATCAAATGAAATTGACACTTCTATAACAATTTTTGTAATGACAATTTCTTGATTGTGTTATTCCTTAAAAACAATGTTTTTATAAATTATTAGGGTAAGTATAGTAGCCCACTTTCAACTCTGAAGTCAAATAAAAAAGAAAGAGAAAAACATATTTTATGCTGCTCATTTTTTAACCAATCCAGTGATTTGTTACTTCCCTGACATTTTTTTTATTGCTTACCAATCACATGTGGCGATGTTGAGTTAGCCCCACCTAGGGCTGGGCGGTATATCGAGTTTGTACGATATATCGATATATTTTTTTGAAACGATATGCAATGAGGCAATACCGTTTATATCGATACAGTAGTTTGATACGAGGACATCTGAAAAATAGCGGAAGACGCAGTGTGAGCTGCCGCAGTGAAAGTACAATTTGTCCTAAACATGACACAAGCTATATTAAGGGCCTCAAAATAACTGGTAAGATATAGTTAACAAGTTTAAAGCAGCTTGCCCTGTCAGATGCTTACTGACAGATACTGTTGCTGACTGACAGATAAATTCTTGCGCTGTTTAATGCGTTTGAGATGTGGTGCTTTCCTCAGTGCTTAACTTACATTTCACATGTATATTCTCCATCTTTAAATGTTAGAAAGTCAAACAAATATGTCCATTTCACTGTCAGGAGAGGACGAGCTTCTGCAATTGAATCTCCGCTAATATTCAAGCTTCCGTGAATGAGCGACGCCGCGCGCATGCGCGCCAAACAGACGGAGCACAATAGAATAGTAGCGCAATAATTCTGACTAAAATATACATATTGCTAAAATATTTGTTGTTGGAAACAATAAATGTGCCATATGTGGAATTTTAAACCTACAAGTATATTTTTAGGAAAGTGACCATTATAACGGGGTAATCAAATACAGGCTAATATAATTAGTTTAAGTGCTTTTATTTTCATTTTTTAGTCAATTTAAAAACAAAAGCATTATTTTTGTTTTTAGATTGTAATGTTACAATGTTAGAATGTAATGTGATTTTAACCACCTTTTTGCACATAATATATTGCATAGCCTACATTACATTCACTATATTTGTTTCCATATCCTTCAATATCAACATTGTTTGTTGGATATCATTGGGCAGGATGTGAAATGACATTTTTTTTAAATAAATACAGATTTTCTTTATCCAAATAGAAAAACGTAGAAAGTACCGAGATATATATCGTATATCGCCATTTAACCAAAAAATACCGAGATATGATTTTTTGGCCATATCGCCCAGCCCTAGCCCCACCCACGTGCTGTCTCAGGGGGACTCACACACACACACCGCAAAACTATTTTCAGCCATTTCTTTGGTAACTACATTGATATTATGTTAACCCCCTGGGGTCAGCGGTATCGCCGGCGATACCAGCTCGCTTTTTTTTTATCAGTGTAAAAAAGACTCAAAAATACTCTGTTGACTTGGATTTTCCATAGGAGTTTCATACATCAATCGATCCTGTTAAGTGTGTATTTTTTTGTGTATACTCACAATAAAAACAAAGTGTTGTGCTTTTTGCCAAATAAAGAAAAATAAACTATAATAAACTATAATAAACTATAAAAATAAACTAATAAAAGATTTCTGCCTCCTCTCTGTCAGTTAAGTCCATTCTGAAACGCGTCAGAAAATGAACCATAACTCAGCGAATACTCAGTCAAACAGGCATACAGGCACACAGGCATGAAGCTTGAATTCTCTTCTTTTAAATGAAGTTTAATGATGATGAATTTTTATAAAAAACAAATATTCTCAGTTTCTGCAATCTGTATGAAAAGAGCGAGATGTCAGTCGTTCTCATCTCAGCTAATTATTTTTAATGTGACTCTGCCCACGGAGAGCGCGCGCTATTCAAACGCAAATGACTGAGGCAATCCACGCAAACCTGTGAACGCCCCCATATCAGCTCGAGAAAACACATCAAGCTTATTCAGATCATTGTACTTGTTTACACAGTCTCGCAGCGCTGTGAGGAATAATACTATAATGGAAAATGTACCTCAGAAGTGCTGGTATTTCGAGGACAACGGATCCTGAGCTATGGAATACTGTAGTAAGTTTTTTTTTTCATTCTCAAGTGAATCGCGTTTCTGTGTGTGAATGAATGAACGGCAGAGATGCCCGCTGTTTACCACAACTCGCAAAAGACGGTTTAAATTTGAATCGCGTTTCTGTGTGTGAATGAATGAACGGCAGAGATGCGCGCTGTTTACCACAACTCGCAAAAGACGGTTTAAATTTGAATCGTGTTTCTGTGTGTGAATGAATGTTTCGCTTTTAGCAAACTGTATTGCTATACTGAGTAAAAATCGACTGAAATATGTAGAAATAAAATGTATTTGTATAAGCAACGTATTAAACTGCAAATTAACATTTTATATTTCTTATAATAAAAACGAAAGACCTATGTTACAGACATATGAAAGACAACATTTCGTTGATTAGTTTTGGATAGATTATACATTTTTACTGTAAAATATCTGCCACCTCAAATAAGCTTTTGTTTGCCAATTTTTGCTCATATGTTAAATATAGTATGTTTTGTCAAAAATAAAGTAATCAAATAATATGTTATAGTGTTTATTCCAATGTAGCCTAGGCTATATTCAAGTAATGAATCCTTAACTTTGAAATATGTATGATAAAATGTATACTTTAGTTTTTACAAAGAAAGATTGCACTTGAATTGTTGTTGTAATTGTCACCTTTTTAATAAATAAAAAAATGTACAAGGTAGATGTAAACAAACTATTAAAAGGTAAATATAAGCCTTTTCTTTAAATAATTTTTATTGTGTTTTATTAGTGACAAATTTGGGGAGAGGATAAATATTCCAAAACTGAAAATACAGTATGAGAATTAACTGCACAATTACTAGACATGTTTTCCTTGGATATTATAGGCCAATTTGCAAGCACAATTTGTGAAAAAAAATAAAATAAAATTGAGATGCTTCCAACTGTTGCTCTTGC
>NC_140213.1:50291381-50306381 GCF_951802725.1 Rutilus rutilus
CAGACTCACACTCTCTCAGACCAACACTTTCAGACCAACACTCTCTCAGACTCACACTTTCTCAGACTCACACTCTCTCAGACCAGACTCACACTCTCTCAGACCAGACCAACACTCTCTCAGACCAACACTCTCTCAGACCAACAGTCTCTCAGACTAACACTCTCTCAGACTCACACTCTCTCAGACTCACACTCTCTCAGACCAACACTCTCTCAGACCAACACTCTCTCAGACTCACACTCTCTCAGACCAACACTCTCTCAGACTCACACTCTCTCAGACTCACACTCTCTCAGACCAACACTCTCTCAGACCAACACTCTCTCAGACTCACACTCTCTCAGACCAACACTTTCAGACCAACACTCTCTCAGACTCACACTTTCTCAGACTCACACTCTCTCAGACTAACACTCTCTCAGACCAACACTCTCTCAGACCAACACTCTCTCAGACTCACACTCTCTCAGACCAACACTTTCAGACCAACACTCTCTCAGACTCACACTTTCTCAGACTCACACTCTCTCAGACTAACACTCTCTCAGACCAACACTCTCTCAGACTCACACTCTCTCAGACCAACACTCTCTCAGACTCACACTTTCTCAGACTCACACTCTCTCAGACTAACACTAGCCCAGACTAACACTAGCCCAGACTAACACTAGCCCAGACTAACACTAGCCCAGACTAACACGCTCTCAGACTAACACTAGCCCAGACTAACACTCTCTCTCAGACTAACACTCTCTCAGACTCACACTCTCTCAGACTAACACTAGCCCAGACTAACACTCTCTCTCAGACTAACACTCTCTCTCAGACTAACGCTCTCAGACTAACGCTCTCTCTCAGACTAACGCTCTCTCTCAGACTAACACTCTCTCAGACTCACACTCTCTCAGACTAACACTCTCTCTGACTAACACTCTCTCTGACTAACACTAGCCCAGACTCACACTCTCTCAGACTCACACTCTCTCTGACTCACACTCTCTCTGACTAACACTAGCCCAGACTCACTCTCTCAGACTCACACTCTCTCTGACTAACACTAGCCCAGACTAACACTCTCTCTCAGACTAACACTCTCTCTCAGACTAACGCTCTCTCTCAGACTAACGCTCTCTCTCAGACTAACACTCTCTCAGACTCACACTCTCTCAGACTCACACTCTCTCAGACTCACACTCTCTCAGACCAACACTCTCTCAGACCAACACTAGCCCAGACTCACACTCTCTCAGACTCACACTCTCTCAGACTCACACTCTCTCTGACTAACACTATCCCAGACTCACACTCTCTCAGACTCACACTCTCTCAGACTCACACTCTCTCAGACCAACACTCTCTCAGACTCACACTCTCTCAGACTCACACTCTCTCAGACTCACACTCTCTCAGACTCACACTCTCTCTGACTAACACTAGCCCAGACTCACACTCTCTCAGACTCACACTCTCTCAGACTCACACTCTCTCTGACTAACACTATCCCAGACTCACACTCTCTCAGACTCACACTCTCTCACACTCACACTCTCTCAGACCAACACTCTCTCAGACTCACACTCTCTCAGACTCACACTCTCTCAGACTCACACTCTCTCTGACTAACACTAGCCCAGACTCACACTCTCTCAGACTCACACTCTCTCAGACTCACACTCTCTCAGACTCACACTCTCTCTGACTAACACTAGCCCAGACTCACACTCTCTCAGACTCACACTCTCTCAGACTCACACTCTCTCAGACCAACACTCTCTCAGACCAACACTAGCCCAGTGTTTATGGTCTCTGGTCGTTTAGTCTGGTTGTGTTAGTAAACTATGTTGTGTTATCAGCTGGTGTTTGCCGTTGTGTTGTTCCCCGTGACACAGGAGATGTGTTTATACACACATGACTGTCAGGAGAGACCAGAGGTGTAAGCGACTGTGTGTGTGTGTGTGTGTCGTCCCCGAGCGCTGCTCCCTGAAGTGATCTGTGAGGAAGCGTTTGCCTCTATATCTCTCACACTGACGTCTGCCCTCTCAACAATGTCATCCACTTTCCTGTTATTCACATCAGTGGAAAGCCACTGCTGCAGTGTGTGTGTGTGTGTGTGTGTGTGTGTGTGTGTGCGCAGTGAGCAGACAGGATGCAGTGTGTGAGTCTGTGTCACTGCATGTGCTGTTGATCTCCTAGTTTCACACTAATCCGTCTGGTCATGTTTCAGGATTTCACGCATGCAGATCAACCTGTGAGACGGTGTGTTACTGTTACACTGTAGTGTGTGACTGACTGACCAACCAATCACATTACGACTGACTGACCAACCAATCACATTACAGCTGACTGACCAACCAATCATATTACGACTGACTGGCCACACGACACGACCTAAAGAACCTGATTGAGTCAGTCTGGATGAAAGTGTGAATGAATGTAAGAGCAGTTTAACTCTGTGTGTGCAATGTTAGAGAGAGAGAGAGAGAGAGAGAGAGGGAGAGAGAGGGGAGGGGCTTAGCATTAGCTGGGCCAATAGCAATGCAGCAAATTAATGAAAGGAATAAAAGTTCACAAAGGAAGTTCTTGCTGTCGGATGAGCTTTAACTGGAGTGTTTGTGTGAGATGTGCGCGAGCGGACGGTGGTTTACTAATCTCATTATCTAGTGGAAACGAGGCCACAGTGTCACTGTCCATGAGCAGGACACACACACACACACACACACACACACACACACACACACACACACACACACACACACACTCACTCACTCACTCACACACACACACACACACACACACACACACACACACACACACACACACACACTCACATTCTCACACACACACACACACACACACACACACACACACACACACACACAGGTCTTTGAGTAACTTCACTGTAAGTATGTTATGTAATTAATTCACAGCTGATTTGATTCTGTCTGTTGTATATAATCAACACACACACACACACACACACACACACACACACACTCTCACACAGACACACACACACATTCTCACACACACACACACACACATTCTCACACGCACTCACATTCTCTCTCACACACACACACACACACACACACACAAACACACACACATTCACGAAACACCAACAGAATGAGTATTTTAAAGCCATTGTCAGATTCATGACAGTGTTTGTGTTTTCCTGTAAGTACAAAGAAAAAATGTTGGTAATGGAGCGTAAAACATCTGAACATTAGTTCTTGTACCTAACCCTGTTCTTAACCTGTTCTTGTCAGCCAGACTGACGGAACTGCATCTGACACTTCTTTACCGCAGTAGTGTATCATAACAACATTAATGCGTTTAATGTGTAATAAATGTCCGTGATAAAAGCAGTTTACTCTAGATCTGTTATTCTGAGAGTTAGTGTGTGACACTCCAATACAGTCTTTCTGGCCAATTAGCCTTTTGCATTTTTGCTAATTACTGGAGCCAAACTCGAGAAGTCCAGTCAGCTTTATTTCTACAGCGCTTTATCCAGTGGAGTTAGTTTACCCAGTAGAGTTAGTTTACCCAGTAGAGTTAGTTTACCCAGTAGAGTTAGTTTACTCAGTAGAGTTAGTTTACCCAGTGGAGTTAGTTTACCCAGTAGAGTTAGTTTACCCAGTGGAGTTAGTTTACCCAGTGGAGTTAGTTTACTCAGTAGAGTTAGTTTACCCAGTGGAGTTAGTTTACCCAGTAGAGTTAGTTTACTCAGTAGAGTTAGTTTACCCAGTAGAGTTAGTTTACTCAGTAGAGTTAGTTTACTCAGTAGAGTTAGTTTACCCAGTAGAGTTAGTTTACCCAGTAGAGTTAGTTTACTCAGTAGAGTTAGTTTACCCAGTAGAGTTAGTTTACTCAGTAGAGTTAGTTTACTCAGTAGAGTTAGTTTACCCAGTAGAGTTAGTTTACCCAGTAGAGTTAGTTTACTCAGTAGAGTTAGTTTACCCAGTGGAGTTAGTTTACCCAGTAGAGTTAGTTTACCCAGTAGAGTTAGTTTACCCAGTAGAGTTAGTTTACTCAGTAGAGTTAGTTTACTCAGTAGAGTTAGTTTACTCAGTAGAGTTAGTCTCAGTAGAGTTAGTTTACCCAGTAGAGTTAGTTTACCCAGTAGAGTTAGTTTACTCAGTAGAGTTAGTTTACCCAGTAGAGTTAGTTTACTCAGTAGAGTTAGTTTACCCAGTAGAGTTAGTTTACCCAGTAGAGTTAGTTTACTCAGTAGAGTTAGTTTACCCAGTAGAGTTAGTTTACTCAGTAGAGTTAGTTTACTCAGTAGAGTTAGTTTACCCAGTAGAGTTAGTTTACTCAGTAGAGTTAGTTCTACAGTGATAACAGGAACATAAAGATTCAGCGATGCGACTGCAGTTCAGCTCCACTGTAGAGAAAGTGTAGTTGTTCATCTGAAGTCATCCAGTGGTGTAAAGGGTTAGGGTTAGGGTTAGGGTTAGGGTTAGGGTTAGCCTCAGTGCAGCTGGAGCAGTAGAAGTGCTCAGTAGAAATATTTTTAACTGTTGATTTTGCAGTAAACTATAGCGTTCTATACAGAAATATATGAATTTTTAGCTGTATCTCAAGCCCAGTTTCCCATGACTCCTCATGAACCAAACGGGTCTCTGTTAAGAACCTTCCTGTGTGTGTCTGTGTGTCTGTGTGTCTGTGTGTCTGTGTGTCTGTGTGTGTGTGTGTGTGTGTGTGTGTGTGTGTGTGTGTGTGTGTGTGTGTGTGCGCACGTTTCCATTCACTTTTCTCATGTTGTCTGATGATCTTTCGGGATGCTGTCCCGCAGAGGAACGGTCTCCTTAGTACCTGAGCAGCATCAGAGAGGATGCTGGGATCATTTTCTGCACATTCATCAACTCTGTGTCTGTTGTTCATCAAGATTTCAGATTTGTTCTCGACTGTCGTTTCAGAGTCCGTTGACGGAGGTGCAGTTCGGACCAATGAAGCTCTATGAAGATCAACTGCAGGTACGACTGTTCAGTGTGAGTGTGCGTGTGCGTGTGCGTGTGCGTGAGCGTGTGCGTGTGCGAGTGCGAGCGCGTGAGCGTGTGCACGTGTGCGTGTGCGTGTGCGTGTGCGTGTGCGTGTGCGTGTGTGCGTGTGTGTGTGCGTTTGCGTGTGCGTGTGCGTGTGCGAGTGCGTGCGTGTGCGAGTGCGAGCGCGTAAGCGTGTGCGCGAGTTTGAGTGTGAGTGTGAGTGTGCGTGTGCGAGTGCGAGTGCGAGCGTGTGCGAGTGCGAGCGTGAGCGTGTGCGCGAGTGTGAGTGTGTGTGTGTGTGTTCTATATTGAGAGGCTCATTATCGCTCATTAATTCTTCAGGCTAATCTTAGGCTGCTTGAGTGACTCCTGAGAGTTCTGGAGCTACTGCGAGAATATGAATAATCTCTCCATGATTGTGTTGTAGTGTGTGTTGTAGTGTGTGTGTGTGTTGTAGTGTGTGTGTGTGTTGTAGTGTGTGTGTGTTGTAGTGTGTGTGTGTTGTAGTGTGTGTGTGTTGTAGTGTGTGTGTGTGTTGTAGTGTGTGTGTGTTGTAGTGTGTTGTAGTGTGTGTGTGTTGTAGTGTGTGTGTGTGTGTGTTGTAGTGTGTGTGTGTGTGTGTTGTTGTGTGTGTGTGTGTGTGTGTGTGTGTGTTGTAGTGTGTTGTAGTGTGTGTGTGTGTTGTAGTGTGTGTGTGTGTGTGTGCCCTTGTTTATATTACATTGTGGGGACCAAATGTCCCCATAAGAATAGTAAAACCTGAGACCAGCCAGCGGTCCCCACTTTTCAAAAGGCTTATAAATCACACAGGATGAGTTGTTTTGAGAAAGTAAAAATGCAGAATGTTTCCTGTGATGGGCAGGTTTAGGGGTAGGGTTAGTGTGTGTGTGTGTGTGTGATGGGCAGGTTTAGGGGTAGGGTTAGTGTGTGTGTGTGTGTGATGGGCAGGTTTAGGGGTAGGGTTAGTGTAAGGGGATAGAATATACAGTTTGTACGGTATAAAAACCATTACCCCACAAAGATAGTGAACCAGACATGTGTGTGTGTGTGTGTGTGTGTGTGTGTGTTGTAGTGTGTGTGTGTGTGTGTTGTAGTGTGTGTGTGTGTTGTAGTGTGCGTGTTGTAGTTTCACAGTGTGTGTGTTTGCAGAGACGCACGTGTCGGAATGATTTGAAGGGCCTGGAATGTCACTGATTTCAATAACCGGTGTAGAAACCAAGCAGAACCTTCCGGTCTCTCTCTCGAGTCCAACACTGTGTGACTTAAACTGCAGTTCATCCACTGGCCACTAGAGGCTGCAGAAGAGGGTCATTACCCATAAACCCCTGTGTTAAAGTGCCCAACTTTACAGCAGAAACACACGTTTACAGTCTGGTGCTAAAACTGGTTTTGGTCTATAAAGCTGATGTTGCCCTTCATGACGACTGTGAGGGGGTGAATTTTTATATAACTCATCCGTTTAAATTATATTAAGCCTAAAAGTTCTGCATAATTAAAGGGTTAGTTCACCCAAAAATTAAAATTCTGTCAGTAATTACTCACCCTCATGTTGTTCCAACCGCGTAAGACCTTCGTTCATCTTCGGAACACAAATTAAGATATTTTTGATGAAATCTGAGCCATGTTTCACTCCTCCATAGGCTTCCAGTGTGACCGAAACTTGCTGGCCCAGAAAAGTTATTAAAGAGATCGTTAATATAGTCCAAGTGACTCCAGTGGCTCAATCTTAAGTATATCAAGCGACGAGAATACTTTTTGTGCGCAAAAACAAACAAAAATAACGACTTTATTCCACTATTCATTTCCTTCTCTCTGGATGTCTAGTTGGTTTGCGTAGTGTTTTTGCGCAGCGCGTCTGTGTTACACGTCACCACGTAGGCTCACTATTGGCCGACGCCGGTCATGTGTGTGTTGCGTGCAGTGTTGGGTAAGTTACTTTTAAAAAGTAATTAGTTATAGTTACTAGTTACTTCTCATAAAAAGTAACTGCGTTAGTAACTGAATTACATCATTACAAAAGTAACTAATTACCAGGGAAAGTAACTATTGCGGTACTTAAAAAAAAAAAAAAAAAAGTTTAAATATAAGAAATGTCTTGGATACCCCCAATGTGAAATGTTAAATGAATGAAATGGACACTAAATATAACATCTTATTATTATAAAACATTGTACACTAATCTACACTATTTTAATGTTGCTGTGGGACAATGTGAGAGACACCTATTAACTTAAATATTAAAATATTATCATTACTATAGTGGAACAACAAAACACAATAGATGGTTTAGAACTTTTATTATTTATTGCACAGACCACAACTGGCCAACAAAAAAAGTCAAAAAATAAATTATGCTTCTTAAGAAATGTACCAAAAATAAATAAATAGTAATAAATAAATAAAAATACATACACATACACTAGTGCACATAATTAAAATTATAAAACTCAACTGGTAGACATACTGTATAGCCTACTTGAAGTATTTTCTTCCTCACAATAGGAAGTTTAGCAAAAAGTGCTCTCAATATAATACTGAACAATATACCAACATAAATAATAATAATAAAATATAATCTTTTGGGGGTTTATTTTTATAACCTACAGAGAACGTCATCATCAGAGGTTATTTTAGCCAAATTCTAGTCGTGTTTGCCGCACGTGTTCACAACCGGTCAAACAAAGATGTTTTCTTTGAACGTTACCTGCGGGTTATTTTGGAGTTTATAAACTAAATAAAATCCTACAGAGATTATTCTAATGCTGAAATGTGTAATTTATTTATAAATAAAGCATTTATGCTGCTCGTACACACTCAGTCTCTCTCGCGCACTGCCGAGCGCTTTCTCGGACACACTCGGTCTCTCTCACGCACTGTCGAGCGTTTTCTCGGACACACTCGGTCTCTCTTGCGCACTGTCGTGCGCGCTCGCGGCATTCGCCTCGCTTTTGTCCAGTCTCATAAACACACACACCAGAGAAAAAACGTTGCAGCTCCTATGGCTGAGAGAGAGCCTACTCGGATGAAAACCGCTTCAGTGAGCTCAATTATAGTAACGCCGCATTTTATTGACAGTAACGCTAACGCCGTTGTAATGGAGGAAACAGTAATTAGTTTGATTACTCGTTACTGAAAAAAAGAACGCCGTTAGTAACGCCGTTTATTTATAACGCCGTTATTCCCATCACTGGTTGCGTGATGACGTGCAACACAGACGCGCAGCGCAAACACACTACGAGGCCCAGAGAGAAGGAAATGAAAAGTGGAATAAAGTCGTTATTTTTGTTTGTTTTTGCGCACAAAAAGTATTCTCGTCGCATGATAAACTTAATGTAGTGCCACTGTAGTTACTTGGACTATTTTAACGATGTTTTAATAACTATTCTGGGCCGGTGAGTTTCGGTCACACTGGAAGCCTATGGAGGAGTCAAAATTCTGTCAGATTTCATCAAAAATATCTTAATTTGTGTTCCGAAGATGAACGAAAGACTTACATGGTTGGAACAACATGAGGGTGAGTAATTACTGACAGAATTTTCATTTTTGGGTGAACTAACCCTTTAAGGGCGTGGCCACTTGAGTGACAGGTGGATTGCCGCTGATGTCACTGCTAGCCATTTGTCTGCTGTCTGTTAGCGTCACGTCACCTCAGCTAATCCGCCTCGCCGCACATTTCCGTTTTCAGCGAGTGACGCTTCCAAGATGGCGACGGCCGGCTCCGCCCACTTTGGGCTTCAGAAACGCTCTTCAGAACCGACGGGTGACATCATACACACTACGCCCAGTGTTTTATACAGTCTATGGTAGAAACTCTATAACAAATGCATTCAAGCGCTCAATGGACACACACACACACACACACACGTCTGAGACTGGATATAAAGTCTTATAGTGTGAGTTATAGTTTGAGTCTCGGCCCGTCTCTTCTGTCTAACTCCTGAACTGGACTATCAACAACAACACAACAGAAATGAACGACGATCCTCAACACCGCAGAAACACAGATCCACAGAATGCTGTGAAATTATTTGTCTGAATTGTGCAGCCCTAGCGTTAGCATTACAGCTTTAACTAGATGTACCGCATGGCGGTACAAAATATGACCGCCGCTCAGGCCTGCACTGGCTTTCCACAAAAATAAATGATGTGGAGCAATTTGGCTGTATTGCGTGTTTATGTATACCTAAAAAAAGTAGTAGTATGTGCATGTCTGTCTGTGTGTGTGTGTATGTGTGTGTGTTTGTGTGTGCGCATGTGTGTTTGTGTGTGTGTGTCTGTGCATGTGGATTTGTATGTGTGTGTGTCTGTGCGTGTGGATGTCAGTGTGTGTGCATGCTTGCGTTTGTTTGTATTCCTGCATGTGTGTGTGTGACAGTATCATCCTAAACCAGCAACCCTTCGCTCAACAGCACCATCTACAGGCCGATGAGTGTACAGTCACTAAATGTGCACATAAATGAATTTATTTTATACCCCCCCATGGATGAAATTCTACGAAACTTAGCATACCCCCAGAGGATGTCAAGTTAATCATACACATGAAATATGGTGCAGTTCTGAACATCTCCACTGAAGATAGGGGCGATTAAAGCAGAATAATATTGCATTTTCATTTTTTATGGGAGGGGCGCAAATCACAAATGAGTGATTATGGGCTAGATTGATGTGGGGCCTTAGGACCAACATACCATAAAAATTTCTTCATCCTCGGTTCCACGGTTCAAGTAGTTATTTAGGAAAAACTGCATTTTTTGGGTTTGGGGGGGGGCCCAGCGCGGGGGGGGAGTGGCCCCCGGGGACCAAACGAAATTTTTCCGTAAAAGTCTAGTGGGGCTACATGCCCACCAAATTTCATGTTCCCCGGTGTTTCGGTGTCCCTGGTATCGTTGACGGAAAATTCAGTAGATTGACAAAAAAAAAACAACAAAAAAAAACAATCCCTATATGACCGCTTTCGCTAGCTACGCTAACGGCGGTCATAATTACTGTAGGAAAGTGCAACAGTGATTTCCTTTTCCTGTTTTTGTCCTCCGCTGATCCCACATTCCCACAGAACACACACATCACATCGAGCGTCTGAACCGTCCGTACACACAAACATGCAGTGCTTCATCTGAGCCAGTGATTCATCTGAGCCAGTGAGTCATCTGAGCTTCATCTGAGCCAGTGCTTCATCTGAGCTTCATCTGAGCCAGTGATTCATCTGAGCTTCATCTGAGCCAGTGAGTCATCTGAGCTTCATCTGAGCCAGTGCTTCATCTGAGCCAGTGAGTCATCTGAGCCAGTGCTTCATCTGAGCCAGTGATTCATCTGAGCCAGTGCTTCATATGAGCTTCATCTGAGCCAGTGATTCATCTGAGCCAGTGAGTCATCTGAGCTTCATCTGAGCCAGTGCTTCATCTGAGCTTCATCTGAGCCAGTGATTCATCTGAGCTTCATCTGAGCCAGTGAGTCATCTGAGCTTCATCTGAGCCAGTGCTTCATCTGAGCCAGTGAGTCATCTGAGCCAGTGCTTCATCTGAGCCAGTGATTCATCTGAGCCAGTGCTTCATATGAGCTTCATCTGAGCCAGTGATTCATCTGAGCCAGTGAGTCATCTGAGCTTCACCTGAGCCAGTGCTTCATCTGAGCCAGTGATTCATCTGAGCTTCATCTGAGCTTCATCTGAGCCAGTTATTCATCTGAGCCAGTGCTTCATCTGAGCCAGTGCTGAGCCAGTGCTTCATCTGAGCCAGTGATTCATCTGAGCTTCATCTGAGCCAGTGCTTCATCTGAGCTTCATCTGAGCCAGTGCTTCATCTGAGCCAGTGATTCATCTGAGCTTCATCTGAGCCAGTGCTTCATCTGAGCCAGTGCTTCATCTGAGCTTCATCTGAGCCAGTGCTTCATCTGAGCTTCATCTGAGCCAGTGCTTCATCTGAGCTTCATCTGAGCCAGTGATTCATCTGAGCTTCATCTGAGCCAGTGCTTCATCTGAGCCAGTGATTCATCTGAGCTTCATCTGAGCCAGTGCTTCATCTGAGCCAGTGCTTCATCTGAGCTTCATCTGAGCCAGTGCTTCATCTGAGCTTCATCTGAGCCAGTGATTCATCTGAGCTTCATCTGAGCCAGTGATTCATCTGAGCTTCATCTGAGCCAGTGCTTCATCTGAGCCAGTGATTCATCTGAGCTTCATCTGAGCCAGTGATTCATCTGAGCCAGTGCTTCATCTGAGCCAGTGCTTCATCTGAGCTTCATCTGAGCCAGTGCTTCATCTGAGCTTCATCTGAGCTTCATCTGAGCCAGTGCTTCATCTGAGCTTCATCTGAGCCAGTGCTTCATCTGAGCTTCATCTGAGCCAGTGATTCATCTGAGCTTCATCTGAGCCAGTGCTTCATCTGAGCCAGTGATTCATCTGAGCTTCATCTGAGCCAGTGCTTCATCTGAGCTTCATCTGAGCCAGTGCTTCATCTGAGCCAGTGATTCATCTGAGCTTCATCTGAGCCAGTGCTTCATCTGAGCCAGTGCTTCATCTGAGCCAGTGCTTCATCTGAGCCAGTGCTTCATCTGAGCCAGTGCTTCATCTGAGCCAGTGCTTCATCTGAGCCAGTGATTCATCTGAGCTTCATCTGAGCCAGGGATTCATCTGAGCCAGTGATTCATCTGAGCTTCATCTGAGCCAGTGCTTCATCTGAGCCAGTGATTCATCTGAGCTTCATCTGAGCCAGTGATTCATCTGAGCCAGTGATTCATCTGAGCTTCATCTGAGCCAGTGATTCATCTGAGCTTCATCTGAGCTTCATCTGAGCCAGTGCTTCATCTGAGCCAGTGCTTCATCTGAGCCAGTGCTTCATCTGAGCCAGTGCTTCATCTGAGCTTCATCTGAGCCAGTGATTCATCTGAGCTTCATCTGAGCCAGTGATTCATCTGAGCCAGGGATTCATCTGAGCTTCATCTGAGCCAGTGATTCATCTGAGCTTCATCTGAGCTTCATCTGAGCTTCATCTGAGCTTCATCTGAGCCAGTGCTTCATCTGAGCCAGTGCTTCATCTGAGCTTCATCTGAGCCAGTGATTCATCTGAGCTTCATCTGAGCCAGTGCTTCATCTGAGCCAGTGCTTCATCTGAGCTTCATCTGAGCCAGTGCTTCATCTGAGCCAGTGCTTCATCTGAGCTTCATCTGAGCCAGTGATTCATCTGAGCTTCATCTGAGCTTCATCTGAGCCAGTGATTCATCTGAGCTTCATCTGAGCTTCATCTGAGCTTCATCTGAGCCAGTGCTTCATCTGAGCCAGGGATTCATCTGAGCTTCATCTGAGCCAGTGATTCATCTGAGCTTCATCTGAGCCAGGGATTCATCTGAGCTTCATCTGAGCCAGTGCTTCATCTGAGCTTCATCTGAGCTTCATCTGAGCTTCATCTGAGCTTCATCTGAGCCAGTGCTTCATCTGAGCCAGTGCTTCATCTGAGCCAGGGATTCATCTGAGCTTCATCTGAGCCAGTGCTTCATCTGAGCCAGTGATTCATCTGAGCTTCATCTGAGCCAGTGATTCATCTGAGCCAGTGCTTCATCTGAGCTTCATCTGAGCCAGTGCTTCATCTGAGCCAGTGCTTCATCTGAGCTTCATCTGAGCCAGTGATTCATCTGAGCCAGTGCTTCATCTGAGCTTCATCTGAGCCAGTGCTTCATCTGAGCTTCATCTGAGCCAGTGCTTCATCTGAGCCAGTGCTTCATCTGAGCTTCATCTGAGCCAGTGATTCATCTGAGCCAGTGCTTCATCTGAGCTTCATCTGAGCCTCATCTGAGCCAGGGATTCATCTGAGCCAGGGATTCATCTGAGCTTCATCTGAGCCAGTGCTTCATCTGAGCCAGGGATTCATCTGAGCTTCATCTGAGCCAGTGATTCATCTGAGCCAGTGCTTCATCTGAGCTTCATCTGAGCCAGTGCTTCATCTGAGCTTCATCTGAGCCAGTGCTTCATCTGAGCCAGTGCTTCATCTGAGCCAGGGATTCATCTGAGCTTCATCTGAGCCAGTGCTTCATCTGAGCCAGGGATTCATCTGAGCTTCATCTGAGCCAGTGCTTCATCTGAGCCAGGGATTCATCTGAGCTTCATCTGAGCCAGTGATTCATCTGAGCCAGTGCTTCATCTGAGCTTCATCTGAGCCAGTGCTTCATCTGAGCCAGGGATTCATCTGAGCTTCATCTGAGCCAGTGCTTCATCTGAGCCAGTGCTTCATCTGAGCTTCATCTGAGCCAGTGATTCATCTGAGCCAGTGCTTCATCTGAGCTTCATCTGAGCCAGTGCTTCATCTGAGCTTCATCTGAGCCAGTGCTTCATCTGAGCCAGTGCTTCATCTGAGCCAGTGCTTCATCTGAGCTTCATCTGAGCCAGTGCTTCATCTGAGCCAGTGCTTCATCTGAGCCAGTGCTTCATCTGAGCCAGTGATTCATCTGAGCTTCATCTGAGCCAGTGCTTCATCTGAGCCAGTGCTTCATCTGAGCCAGTGCTTCATCTGAGCTTCATCTGAGCCAGTGCTTCATCTGAGCCATTGCTTCATCTGAGCCATTGCTTCATCTGAGCCAGTGCTTCATCTGAGCCAGTGCTTCATCTGAGCTTCATCTGAGCCAGTGCTTCATCTGAGCCAGTGCTTCATCTGAGCCATTGCTTCATCTGAGCCAGTGCTTCATCTGAGCCAGTGCTTCATCTGAGCTTCATCTGAGCCAGTGCTTCATCTGAGCCAGTGATTCATCTGAGCTTCATCTGAGCCAGTGATTCTTTGAACTGTCTGTTACAGTGAATCGGTTCAGATGAACTGTATGTTCATGTCCGGGTTAGCAGCTGAATTTCTCTGATCTTCTCATGTTTTTGTTTTGGAACGCACTGATGAAGATTGTGTGTGTGTGTGTGTGTGTGTGTGTGTGCAGGTACTGTTAGTGTTTGCCAAAGACGACGCTCAGAGCGGCAGCTTCACCTGGGCCTGTGAGCGCGCCGGGTTCAGGTGTAATGTGGCCCGAACACCAGAGGCGGCGCTGGAGAGTTTCCAGGAGAAGAACCACGACCTGATCCTCATCGATCACAGGCATGCCCGGTGTTTCGACGCTGAAGCGCTCTGTCGGTACGTTCCTGTCCTCTCAGTGACTCCTCCATGAACGGGTCATGTGGTCATGTGGGTTCTGATGTTTCTGTTTGCCCTGTGACCCCTCTGTGATGATCTTGTGAACATGTCTCTGTGTAGTGGCTGCTTTTATGAGCGGATGCTAGGGTTGGGTATCGCTTGAATTGTAACGATTTCGATTCCGCTTATCGATTCAGATTCTTATCGAATCCTAATTTCGATTCCAATAAGGTAAAAAAAAACTTGGATACCATTTACATTTAGTCTTATTGCAAGACATTTAATTGTAGCTGAAAATCATGAACACAAATCAACAGGTTAAAGAACTCTCACACAAGGAGCGTTTGCCTATGGGTTAAAAACACCATAGAAGAACAACTAGCCGAACTAATATACATGCAAAGCATTATTAAAGACAATACAAAATTCGCAAACAAATCAATTTAACTGAACAAAGAAACGATTGAAATAAACAGTGTTTTAGGATTTTCAGGTGTTCAGGTACAGAAACTGTAATCAAATGTAAAATAACACTGCAGTTTATAAATAAAATATACATTACAAAAGTTATTCAGTGAAGAACGAGTGAATTTTCTCTGTCTTTTGTTGTTTGATTAGTGTTATTATAGCAGGAATATTAGTGTTATTATAGCAGGAATATTAGTGTTATTATAGAGCGGGAATATTAGTGTTATTATAGAGCGGGAATATCAGTGTTATTATAGAGCGGGAATATCAGTGTTATTATAGAGCGGGAATATTAGTGTTATTATAGAGCGGGAATATCAGTGTTATTATAGAGCGGGAATATTAGTGTTATTATAGAGCGGGAATATTAGTGTTATTATAGAGCGGGAATATTAGTGTTATTATAGAGCGGGAATATCAGTGTTATTATAGAGCGGGAATAT
>NC_140213.1:50311381-50321381 GCF_951802725.1 Rutilus rutilus
CACACACACACACACACACACACACACACACACAGTTACGTTTTTTGCAGATGCGTCAGCTCTAGATGATCACTGAGACTGAATCTGGTTCATCAACTTGTTTCTGCTTCTCTCACAGTACGTCAACCCAGCGTACGAGTGCATCATGGGATACCAGCGTGGAGAACTGCTGAAGGAAAACACTGAAGTGCCTAAGAGTGAAAAAAACAAACCAGACCTGCTGGACAACATCAGCTCCTGCATCCACAGAGGGAAAGTGAGTCTCTCACATACATACACACACACACACACACACACACACACACACACACACACACACACACACACACACACACACACACACACACACACACTCAATCTCTCTCTTTCTCTCACACACACACACACACTTAATCTCTCTCTCACACACACACACACACACACACACACACACTCCCACTCACTCAGGTTGAAGTAATGAGGTTTACTCAGACTGTGACACTGGCGATCACTGCAGGATTTTTCATAGTCTTAAACTATTACCCACAATCCAGGACTGCAGCGAGCAGCGGCCTGAACCAGACATGAGGTTTAGTGTGTGAACAGCCCGGCTGGAGCACTTCACACAGCACAAAGGTCACACACACTCACTCTCTCACACACACACTCACACACAGCTGGAGGAGCGTTTGAAGCCGCAGACGCTGGACTTTCATCACACTGGGGTCGGACTTTGATTCTCCATCAGACCTGAGACCTGATTCTTTATGCTCTTTTGACTCTCTGTGGTGTGTGTGTGTGTGTGTGTGTGTGTTTCAGGAGTGGCAGGGGATTTATTATGCCAAAAAGAAGAACGGAGACAGTGTGCAACAGAATGTGAAGATGACACCTGTCGTTGGACAGGGAGGGTGAGCTGCGTTCCTCGATGTTTTACTCTGTTCTACATGGTAAGATCTTGAAGCGGTCATGATATTTCCCAGGAGCCACAGAGATTCTGACAACAACGCTCTCTCTGTCGGCAGTGGCACTGAGATAAAACCCAGCAACAGGAAACACTCACAACGTTCTTACAGAAACATTCATAGAACCTTCCTTCAGTTATCTGCTCTTTAATAATGTTTGCACAAAAACATTGTTTATACATCTTTTATGGAACGTTTTTATATGTTACTCCTTGTTTCAGAGAACATTCAAAACTAACCCTTCTAAACGAACTAGCTTTCAAAACGTTCCTGTAATGTTTGCTGAAGGATGAACTGGAATGTGCCCTTAACGTTCATATAACCAAGAAAAACGTTTCTAAAATGTTTGAAACACTAGCCTTTTGAATGTTGATGAGCGAGAACTTCCAGTGTTTTCTGCAGTGGCCTGTGAATGTTCATCAATCCTGTTCATCATTCAGTATCTCAGACCATCACAGCTGCAGATTCATATTATGGTGTTTATGATTATTAATGATAATTATTACAGAAGTAAAAATCACAGAATTTTCGTACAAACAGATTTTTTGCTATGATGTATAAATCAAAAGACGGATTTCAGCTTCAATTCAAAACAAAAATATAATGTGAAAACTGCTTCCTGTTGGCCGAGCTTCCTGTTGGACTGTAGTTTGATCACATGTTCGCTTGGTTAATCTGTGTGTGTGTGTGTGTTTCTCCTGTAGTAAAGTCAGGCACTGTGTGTCTGTTAACAGGCCTTTAAATGACCATAACAAGGTAAGAACCGGTTCAGTGTGTCAGTGATACTGTGGTGTGTTTGTGTCTTTCTGATGTTAATGACTGATCTGTGTGTTCTGATCCAGACAGAAAAGCCCTGTGAGCGAGTCCAGGCCGAATCACAGACAGGTACCAGAGCAACACACACTCGTTACACTCGTTATGCTCTTTAGTGATCGACCGATATATCGGGCCGATATTTGCGGGTTTTACGTGTATCAGCATCGGCCGATAAGCGGCTGCTGCGTTAGCCGATAGTTTTTTCCCGGCATTATTTACAGACAGGCGTCCGCAGGCAGCTCTGTGTTGCTGGAGACGCTGCACTGCCCCTCACACACTAGCAGTGCTGGAAGCCTCTTCAAGACAACGGCAAGTTTTAAACTTTCAAAGCATCTTTTAACTGTTTGACTTAGCTGAAATATTGCCATACACTTTGAGAGTGGAAGCGCATTGCTCTATGTGTGCGTGCAACTATAGCTAAGCTAGTTTGTGGGTCCAAATGGAAAACGCGAATGCCGAATGCCTCATCTATAAAACTGCTTGTCATTGTATTTAGGGAGCTGCAAATAGCTAAGTTTGAGGCTATCCATATGCATATGGCAGCTGTTACGAACACTGGTCATAGGATTAAATAATGCCGACGTTGTTCCATGATTCCGTGAAATTTGTTGGAGTTTTATTCATTACCACCTGGCTGAGGTTTGGACGTGCGCTCATAAAAGAAGCGACGCGGTTGCGACACGCATGTGATGCAGCGCGCTCGTTTGTCCAGGTGCTCCTGTGCTGTGGTGAGATGAAAACATCTAAACTTTTCAGAATGCCGCAAGCGCACGCAGGTCATGTGACAAAAAACGGACCTTTCCATGACAACATGGAAAGCTCGGCCGAACAGCGGATCATAGCTGGACAGGGCGGGTTTTTATTTCTCATCTCCATAAATATATGTAGTCGTAAAGGGCTAGAAATAAATGAATCCTTACTTCCTCGTCATCATGGAGAGCGCAGTTCATGGTTGCATAGCAACGCCAGATGCCACGGGAGCGCGAGCGCTTGTAGAAAGGAGAAAGCGGCGCGGCCGTGCTTTCCACACGGTTTTAGACGCGATATGTGAACAGTCCCTAATTCATAATAAACTGAGAATCTATTTGGTTTAAAATCGTTTTTGTTTTGTTTAAAATGGAGGAAAAGCCATTTGCTCTACAGGAGATTAAATTAAGTACACTTACATTTAGGCCTAAGCATTAAATGACTAGGTTGTAAATAGTTGGTTATTTTTAAAATGAAGTATAGTACAGTTTGCACTTCATTATGCTGCTTGCTTGTTGCTACTGTGTGCAATAGTGTAATTATTTTATTTATGCTTAAATATTTATTTTCAGAATTTGAATTATGCTTAAATATTTATTTTCAGTATTTTCAGCACTGAACCTTTTTTTTTTTACTTCTACCTCACGGTTTTAATATTAGTCAAATATTGTTTTTTTTAAGTACAATAAATGTTTTAAATTGAGACTTGTAACATTTGTTATCATCATTGTGTCATTTTTATGATGTAAATTGAGTGAGCAAAAGCAGTATCGGCTCCAAATATCGACCCAAGAAAATCGGCAGCCCGTATCGGTCATCGGCTAAGGCTGATGAAAAAAAAATCGGTATCGGCATTCGGCACTAAAAAATCCATATCGGTCGATCCCTAATGCTCTTTACTCCTGCTACACTCTTTACACTCGGTACACGTTTCACACTCGTTACGCTCTTTCCACTTGTTACACTCGTTACGCTCTACACTCTTTAAACTCGTTACGCTCTACACTCTTTCCACTCGTTACGCGCTACACTCTTTAAACTCGTTACGCTCTACACTCTTTAAACTCGTTACGCTCTACACTCGTTACGCTCTTTACACTCTTTCCACTCGTTACGCGCTACACTCTTTAAACTCGTTACGCTCTACACTCTTTAAACTCGTTACGCTCTACACTCGTTACGCTCTACACTCGTTACGCTCTACACTCGTTACGCTCTACACTCTTTAAACTCGTTACGCTCTACACTCTTTAAACTCGTTACGCTCTACACTCTTTAAACTCGTTACGCTCTACACTCGTTACGCTCTACACTCGTTACGCTCTACACTCTTTAAACTCGTTACGCTCTACACTCGTTACGCTCTACACTCTTTAAACTCGTTACGCTCTACACTCTTTCCACTCGTTACGCGCTACACTCTTTAAACTTGTTACGCTCTACACTCGTTACGCTCTTCACACTCTTCACACTCGTTACACTCTTCACAATCGTTACACTCGTTACACTCGTCACACTCTTCACACTCGTTACACTCTTCACACTCGTCACACTCGTCACACTCTTCACACTCTTCACACTCGTTACACTCTTCACACTCGTTACACTCTTTAAACTTGTTACGCTCTACACTCGTTACGCTCTTCACACTCTTCACACTCGTTACACTCTTCACAATCGTTACACTCGTTACACTCGTCACACTCTTCACACTCGTTACACTCTTCACACTCGTCACACTCGTCACACTCTTCACACTCTTCACACTCGTTACACTCTTCACACTCGTTACACTCTTCACACTCGTTACACTCTTCACACTCGTCACACTCTTCACACTCGTTACACTCTTCACACTCGTCACACTCTTCACACTCTTCACACTCGTTACACTCTTCACACTCGTTACACTCTTCACACTCGTTACGCTCTACACTCGTTACGCTCTTTACACTCTTTCCACTCGTTACGCGCTACACTCTTTAAACTCGTTACGCTCTACACTCTTTAAACTCGTTACGCTCTACACTCGTTACGCTCTACACTCGTTACGCTCTACACTCGTTACGCTCTACACTCTTTAAACTCGTTACGCTCTACACTCTTTAAACTCGTTACGCTCTACACTCTTTAAACTCGTTACGCTCTACACTCGTTACGCTCTACACTCGTTACGCTCTACACTCTTTAAACTCGTTACGCTCTACACTCGTTACGCTCTACACTCTTTAAACTCGTTACGCTCTACACTCTTTCCACTCGTTACGCGCTACACTCTTTAAACTTGTTACGCTCTACACTCATTACGCTCTTCACACTCTTCACACTCGTTACACTCTTCACAATCGTTACACTCGTTACACTCGTCACACTCTTCACACTCGTTACACTCTTCACACTCGTCACACTCTTCACACTCTTCACACTCGTTACACTCTTCACACTCGTTACACTCTTCACACTCGTTACACTCTTCACACTCGTTACACTCTTCACACTCTTCACACTCGTTACACTCGTTACACTCGTTACACTCGTTACACTCTTCACACTCTTCACACTCTTCACACTCTTCACACTCGTCACACTCTTTACACTCGTTACACTCTTCACACTCTTCACACTCTTCACACTCGTTACACTCGTTACACTCTTCACACTCTTCACACTCGTTACACTCTTCACACTCGTCACACTCGTCACACTCGTCACACTCTTCACACTCGTCACACTCTTCACACTCTTCACACTCGTTACACTCTTCACACTCGTTACACTCTTCACACTCGTTACACTCTTCACACTCGTTACACTCGTCACACTCTTCACACTTGTTACACTCTTCACACTCGTTACACTCGTTACACTCGTTACACTTGTCACACTCGTTACACTCTTCACACTCTTCACACTCGTTACACTCGTCACACTCTTTACACTCGTTACACTCTTCACACTCTTCACACTCTTCACACTCGTTACACTCTTCACACTCTTCACACTCTTCACACTCGTTACACTCTTCACACTCTTCACCAGGGCTTGACATTAACACCCGCCAAATGCGGGTGGATTTTGCTCGTGGCGGGTAACATAGTCACTCCAACTAGCCACTTTGGCGGGTTGAATAATTGTAGTCTTTTCAAAAGGCATCTGAAATAAGTGTGACACTACGACACTACAACTCCCATGAGTATTAGGGCTGTCAACGAATATTCTAAATTCAAATATATATTCAAATAGTTTTAAAAAACAGAATTTCGAAGGTGAAAATTAATATTCAAATGTGGAAAAACGCCCGCGGTATCGGCTGTCTGCTTTGCGAGTGGGCGCACTGCCTGAAGGGTCAGGGACAGGTAACAGGAAGAAGCGTTAACGTTAAACAGAAACATTACTAAAGTGTAGCCTGCTGTACTGACTGAATAGATATTGCATGAATAAGGTAGGTTAGATACAGCAGTTTCATGCACTGCAGGCTTCTACTGGTTTGATTATTTACCGCTTCATGTCAAGGAAAAGTTCCATGTTTACCACAGCACAGCTCGCTCTGAGCGTTCAATGTCGGTTCTATATACTGTAAAACTTCAATTAATGTTAATAATATTTGTTTCAATCACTGAATGAAGCCTGCTATAGGCCTATAAGAGTCGCAACCTTAAATTGCTTGCACAAAACTCTTGATTAGCACTCAACATTTGCTTATTGTTGTTGTTCATTTGAACCGTTATGCGCAGAGAGCGTGACGCCTCATTCGCGCCGCAGGACCTCCAGATGCGCGTAAACGCGTCTTTACATTGACTTAACATTGAAATCACTCGCGCCAGACGCTCTATTCGCGTTTGGTGTGAATGCAGCATGAGGGTGAGGGCGAGAGAGAGAGAGAGAGAGAGTGCCTGCGAGTGCGAGTGAGCGAGAGTGAGGTCTGCGGTCTTGGCCATTAGGTGATTTACTTGTTTTTGTGTAGGTAGTACGTTGTCAAATATGTTTAAACTTAAATAAACTACCTATACAAGTAGTTATGTCTCTTTGAATTAATTTGTCCTGTTATTGACAAAATGCGCAACCAGATGTTCGAATAGTTCGAATATAGGCTATGTGGTTTTTTTTTTTGAGGGAATATTCAAACGTCATTTTTGAGCAATTTTGACAGCCCTAATGAGTATTACATGCACACAGTGTTGCCTTGCGCTTGCGCGCTAGTGACCGACAACACAGAAACGAAGAGACAGCTAGCTGCCCTGCTGGAGTTACGTCGTATGCCGGTGGAGCTATGTGGCGACATATAATACATAATACATGGTTTTATTTAAAAAAAAAGGAGCTTTACACACAACCTTATCAGAGCTACCCTTACGAAAAAGAAGTTTATTCAAGTGTTCTATTAGTATACTTCTTTTAAACTAAAAATAAGAAAGTATTCTTTCAGTCTACTTTTTATATACTTCTCAGAAATATACTTTATGTACTTCAGAAATATACTTCAAATTGCACTTAAATATACTTGACTTATACTGACAGAAAAGTCTAAGTATATTTGGCCTATACTTGTTGATCGAGATATACTTAAAAGTATAATTAAGTATTCTAAGTATTCTTGGCTTGTACTTGTGTATACTATTTTGATTGAGTAGCTTATTAAATACTTTTTTAGAAACATACTATTACATACTGTCTTATAAACTAACATGTTCAGCTTTATATAGTAACAAACTTTCGGGTGGAATAGCTTATAGAGTAAATAAAATAAGCATGGAAAATAAGTTTATTCAAGTGTTCTATTAGTATACTTCTTTTCAACTAAAAAGAAGAAAGCATACTTTCAGTCTACATTTTATATACTTCTCAAAAATATACTTAATTACACTTAAGTGTACTTGACTTATACTGAGAGAAAAGTCCAAGTATATTTGGCCTATACTTGTACTCAATCTTTTGATCGAGATATACTTAAAATTTTAATTATTCAAAGTATACTTGGCTTGTAGTTGTGTTAACTCTTTTGATCGAGTAGCCTATTAAATATACTTTTTTTACATCGGTTTTCATATACAGTCTTATGAAACTTTGTTTGAAAATATTGATTAAAATGTTGATATAAAACAGATATGTTCTAATTCTGCGTATCTGAATTTTTGTGTAGGCTAGTCCACTGGTAGTGTACATATTTACTTTAATTAAACTTTTCTCCGCCATTGACTGAATTTTCCAGCTATCCATGTTTTCACTGGTATACGGTAGGGGGCGCTATGACACATCTTCTAGTACAGAATCTCTGGATCAAAACACAGGAGAAGAAGAAGCTGAAACATGTGATAGAAGATTGCTCACTCAAATGTAAAATAATGTGATATCAAACATTAAACAGCTTGTAAATCAAAACTGCTTAATGTTTCCAAATGAAATGAAGCGTAGGCCTAACCCATGAAGAGAAAACGACTGTGAAGCTTTGGGGGTGTTGGACTCGATCTACTCCACCTGTGTTTTGATCATCGTTCTGGATCTGATCAAGGCGTAGTCTCTGACAATAATGTGATTTTCTCAACTATTTTCTCAACATTTTAACAAAATGTTGCCTTTCTTTATGAAACTTACTGACATTCGAGTGTTGATAAAAAAGGATGCATGAAGCTAATAAAATGTTTTTAAAATTAAAGTAGAGTTAAAGGTATTTTTCAAGTATAAAAAATAACATTTGAACATAGTAGTATACTGTAGGCCTACTGCAACTGCAAAAATTGTATATAAATAGTAAACTATAAGTATAATGTTAAGTTCACTTAAAGAAAACTTGTAGAATAAAACTACTAAACTAGTAGTTTACTGAGAGTACACTAAAAGAGTAAAAATAATATATAAATGGTAAACTATAAGCATGATGTTAAGTTCACTTAATGAAAACTTGTAGTATAAAACTACTAAACTAGTAGTTTACTGAGAGTACATTAAAAGAAAACTTGTAGTATAAAACTACTAAACTAGTAGTTTACTGAGAGTATACTTCAAAGTTGCTACAAGTATTAAAATAGTAAACTACTAGTATACTCATAAGTTCACTTGCAGTACAAATGAGAATCATAATAATGAACTAGTTGTGCACTTAAAGTTTACTACTGTTACACTTATAGTACACTTAAACATATACTTTTATATACTTCAAGTGGGCCAATTTAGTCCCAAGCGGTATTAAAATAGTACACTTACAAGTTTACTACTAGTACATATTGACATTAGTATACTTACTACATAAAGTATACTTAAAAATATACTTGAACATTACTCAAGTATACTTCATAAAATGAACTTGAAGTATACTTTTTTTTCGTAAGGGTAATGATAATGACCTGTATTGTTATATATTTATGTAGTCTTGATTTGGGTGTGTACAGTGGTTTTACATTTAAAAGGGTTGTAAATCTAGTTCAAGTAAATTTTAGCACGCCATAGTCAACTTTTATCAGGTAATTTCACAACAACAAAAATGTGGCTAGTAAAAATGCTGTGTGGCTAGTAACTTTGGAAAACCACTAGCCACATTGGCTAGTGAGCAAAAAAGTTAATGTCAAGCCCTGCTCTTTACACTCTTTACACTCTTTACACCCGTTACACCTGTTACACTCTACACTCTTTACACCCGTTACACCTGTTACACTCTACACTCTTTACACTCGTTACACCTGTTACACTCTACTCTTTACACCCGTTACACTCTACACTCTTTACACCCGTTACACTCTACACTCTTCACACCCGTTACACTCTACACTCTTTACACCCGTTACACTCTACACTCTTTACACCCGTTACACCTGTTACACTCTACACTCTTTACACCCGTTACACCTGTTACACTCTACACTCTTTACACCTGTTACACTCTACACTCTTTACACCCGTTACACCTGTTACTCTCTACACTCTTTACACCCGTTACACTCTACACTCGTTACACCTGTTACACTCTACACTCTTTACACCCGTTACTCTCTACACTCTTTACACCTGTTACACTCTACACTCTTTACACCTGTTACACTCTACACTCTTTACACCTGTTACACTCTACACTCTTTACACCTGTTACACTCTACACTCTTTACACCTGTTACACTCTACACTCTTTACACCCGTTACACCTGTTACACTCTACACTCTTTACACCCGTTACACTCTACACCAGGGGTGCCCAACCCTGCTCCTGCCGATCGACTGTCCTGCACAGTTTATCTCCAACCCTAATCAAACACACCTGAAGCAACCAATTAAGGTCTTCAGGATCACTTGAAAATGAAAGGCAGGTGTATTTGATTAGGGTTGGAGATGAACTGTGCAGGACAGTCGATCGGCAGGAGCAGGGTTGGGCACCCCTGCTCTACACTCTTCACACCTGTTACACTCTACACTCTTTACACCCGTTACACCTGTTACACTCTACACTCTTTACACCCGTTACACTCTACACTCTTTACACCCGTTACACCCGTTACTCTCTACACTCT
>NC_140213.1:50326381-50343881 GCF_951802725.1 Rutilus rutilus
ACACAGTCCTGTCATCCAGCATCTGCTCTTCCTCTTCCTCTTCCTCACCACACATGTGTTTCAGGTGCACAGATCAACACTGTACACAGAACATCAGAAACATGTAGGATGTTGGTAACAATGTGTTGTGTAGTGACGTGTGTGTGTGTGAGTGAGCAGATATGAGCAGATTCTGAGCAATACGCTGTATTTAATATATCATGACTCACGAGTATTTACACTAAATCTGTGCAGATTTGTCTGATTTTTACAAATGCGGGTGTTAATTTCAAACCCTGAAGTGCACAGTCTTCAAACAGTGTATTTTAGCGTTGAACACTAGTGACACACACACACACACACACACACACTCTCTCACAGGAACGAGTACCGCACGCTCCGACAGGCCGTCATCGACATGGTTCTCGCCACTGAAATGACCAAACACTTCGAACACGTCAACAAGTTCGTCAACAGTATCAACAAACCGCTGGCGGCACTGGAGGAGAACGAGGTGAGAGAGACTCACACACACTCACGCACGCTCACACACACACACACACACACACACACACACACACACACACACACACACACACACACACACACACGCGCACGCTCTCTCACACACGAACACGCTCTCACACACACACACACACACACACTCACACACACACGCGCACGCTCTCTCACACACGAACACGCACACACACACACACACACACACACACACACACACACACACACACACACACACACACACCACACACACTCCACTCACTCTCACTCTTTCACACACTAATCGGCTCCTGTGAGTCCAGAGCTAGAGTTCAGTGATGTCACGGGTGCGCTGGACTCTTGCGTTGACAGTGTGAGACTGATGAGATCTTGATGGAAATAAAGGTTGTGATGTTGTTTATCAGACATTTTAGGTCAGATTACAGGAACTGTAATCAAATGTAAAATAACACTGCACTTTATAAATAAAATATACATTACAAACATAGTTACAAAAGTTATTCAGTGAAGAACGAGTGAATTTTCTCTGTCTTTTGTTGTTTGATTAGTGTTATTATAGAGCGGGAATATTAGTGTTATTATAGCAGGAATATTAGTGTTATTATAGAGCGGGAATATTAGTGTTATTATAGAGCGGGAATATTAGTGTTATTATAGAGCGGGAATATTAGTGTTATTATAGAGCGGGAATATTAGTGTTATTATAGAGTGGGAATATTAGTGTTATTATAGAGCGGGAATATTAGTGTTATTTAGAGCGGGAATATTAGTGTTATTATAGAGTGGGAATATTAGTGTTAATATAGAGTGGGAATATTAGTGTTATTATAGAGCAGGAATATTAGTGTTATTATAGCAGGAATATTAGTGTTATTGTAGAGCAGGAATATTAGTGTTATTATAGAGCAGGAATATTAGTGTTATTATAGCAGGAATATTAGTGTTATTGTAGAGCAGGAATATTAGTGTTATTATTAGAGATGCACCGATTGATCGGCTGGTGACCGGAATTGGCCGATTTTCACGTGATCGGCCGTGACCGGCGACCGGCCGGTCAGTCTGACAAATGCCGATTTTATGCCGGTCAATGCACTCGGGCGCCGCATGATTAACATTGCGCAACATCAGCATCACACGGAACACACATGTAGGAAACCTCATGAATTCCGTCCGTTCAGACCGCAAGCGCGTATTTTTATTCGGCGTGCATGTTAATCAATGAGTGCATTCACAACGGGAGCAGGAGCAGCGCGTGAGCGTCAAGCAGGAGCGTCGCGAGCAGTGAAGCGCGTGTTTCGGCGCCGAGTCTATTTGCTGCACTGCTCACGCTCAATTAAAGGGAAAGCACACTTTTGATGGACAAAATAGGGTTTCACAAAAAAAGTGCACAAAATGCACAGAATTTGCGTGTTTTAACAAGAACTGGAGTAGGCTATGTCAGAAAAGAAACCGAAGACTAATATTTATAGAAAATGTACCCATTTAAACTTGTTTTATTATTCAGTTTGTACAAGTGATTGCAATAGGCCTGTGTGTGTGTGTGTGTGTGTGTGTGTGTGTGTGTGTACTTTGAGAAATATCTTTATACTGCAAGGCTATATTTATTTTATTTTTTATTTATATATTATTTTATTGCCATTCCCTGTTTTCATACAGACGTTTAGTTTGCTAAATACATATATAAAAAAATTATTGGATACTGAATGTGAAAAGGAAATGGTTCTTCTATAACACTGCACTTTAGATGTGTGTGAATTACCCACACCTGGAGTGATTTATATAGTTCTATTTTATAGTGTTTATCTGTTCAAAAAAAGATGTACTATGCAAATTGTAAAATGTTCTATTACAGAAAAGATATAAAATAAATATTTGTGTGTGCTGTAAAGTGGTTAGAAAAAATTAAATCGGAATTGGCTAAAATCGGTATCGGCAGGTCAAACTTAATGAAAAATCGGAAATCGGAATCGGCCCAGAAAATTGTAATCGGTGCATCTCTAGTTATTATAGAGCGGGAATATTAGTGTTATTATAGCAGGAATATTAGTGTTATTATAGCAGGAATATTAGTGTTATTATAGAGAGGGAATATTAGTGTTATTATAGCAGGAATATTAGTGTTATTATAGCAGGAATATTAGTGTTATTATAGCAGGAATATTAGTGTTATTATAGAGAGGGAATATTAGTGTTATTATAGAGCGGGAATATTAGTGTTATTATAGCAGGAATATTAGTGTTATTATAGCAGGAATATTAGTGTTATTATAGAGAGGGAATATTAGTGTTATTATAGCAGGAATATTAGTGTTATTATAGCAGGAATATTAGTGTTATTATAGAGAGGGAATATTAGTGTTATTATAGCAGGAATATTAGTGTTATTATAGCAGGAATATTAGTGTTATTATAGAGCGGGAATATTAGTGTTATTATAGAGCGGGAATATTAGTGTTATTATAGCAGGAATATTAGTGTTATTATAGCAGGAATATTAGTGTTATTATAGAGCGGGAATATTAGTGTTATTATAGAGCGGGAATATTAGTGTTATTATAGCAGGAATATTAGTGTTATTATAGAGCGGGAATATTAGTGTTATTATAGCAGGAATATTAGTGTTATTATAGAGCGGGAATATTAGTGTTATTATAGCAGGAATATTAGTGTTATTGTAGAGCAGGAATATTAGGCTGCTGTCACTTTAAGAGCTGCACGGATCCAATATACTGATACACATGAGAACCGAAAACTCTCACGAGTCTCTCACACTTGAATGGTTTAAAGTCAAATTGAAATGTTCTCAGAGGAATCGTTGAGGGAGTTTCTGAACAAGTGTTTGATTCCTGAATTGTATATATGTATATAGTAGGGGTGGCACGGTTCACAAAACCCACGGTTCGGTTCGTATCACGGTTTTAGGGTCACGGTTTTCGGTTCTGTACGGTTCATGTTGTTGTTTTTTCTTTTAATCTTTAACACTCCAAAAATTTACTTCAGCATATGATATATAGCTGAATTATCTAATTATTTATTTATTTATTTCATAAATGGGGTGTGTTTGCAAAACGCAGCTTCTCATTTCCCATTCTGAAGTAATATGAGTGAGCAGTCACCCTGAGGAAACTTTCAGTGGCCCTGGAGGTCCATCATCTGTAGAGCTACGTGGGCTGTGTTGGACCGTTATTTGTCAATTTATCCTCGTGTCTCGTCATCATAGGCGGGACATGTCCCCACCATTTTTTGCCAGGGTTGATATTATCTTGCAGCACGGGTGTACCAATACAAATAAATAAAACATTTCCAGTTAACTAGCAAAGTATTTGTTTCATTCGTTTGTTAAATAAGAAGCAATTTAGCGCTGAAATGTGTTTTTTTAATCAAGTGATCAAAGTGCTCGTTGCAGTTGCGATCAGTGGTGCTGCTGATACAGTGTTCTCGTGGCTCGCGCACACACCGCAGCGGCCGCACATTCATCACTCGGACGCGCGCTTCAATCCATTGAGGAGACTCAAGGCTACTCGTTCCGATTAAATAATAAAACAAAATTCATACAAATCGGTCCCTGCTTGATATACAACCGCTGATAAACATAATCGGTTTTGATAAAGAAAAAAATATATACGAGCGCAGATTAGAACTCAGAACCTTTGATACGCTTGGCAAGTTCTGCCACTGGACCATTAGGCTACGTGGAACAGTCGATCTATGTAGCCTATTTATTCACATGAAAAAAACAACATATAGTGGAGTAGATCTCATTAAATGTCTAGGTAAACTCAGTGTACTATATAAATCGATTGCTGGACATTGTAATGTAATTCTACATATGTCTGATTTATGATTTAGCATTGTATTAGCACGGGCACGAGGCTACATTGCGCATGCGTCGAACCGTGCAAACCGCGCGACGCGCACCGAACCGACACACGCGAACCGAACGGTTCGGATGTTTTTTCATGTACCGTGCCACCCCTAGTATATAGATATGTACACATTATCTTGGTGTTTCAATACAATACGAAATCATGAATCAAACGTGTGTTTGCGTGCGTGCGTGTATCTGTGTGTGTGTGCGTGTGTGTGTGTAGGGCAGCGGAGACGAGGACTCAGTGAAGAACATCCTCACGGCTCCAGAGAACCGGATGCTGGTGAAGCGGATGTTGATCAAGTGTGCCGACATCTCGAACCCGTGCCGCCCGCTGGAGCTGTGTGTGGAGTGGGCAGGACGCATCTCAGAGGAGTACTTCGCTCAGGTGTGTGTGTGTGTGTGTGTGTGTGTGTGTGGAGTGGGCCGGACGCATCTCAGAGGAGTACTTCGCTCAGGTGTGTGTGTGTGTGTGTGTGGAGTGGGCCGGACGCATCTCTGAGGAGTACTTCGCTCAGGTGTGTGTGTGTGTGTGTGTGGAGAGGGCCGGATGCATCTCAGAGGAGTACTTCGCTCAGGTGTGTGTGTGTGTGTGTGTGTGTGTGTGTGTGTGTGTGTGTGTGTGTGGAGTGGGCCGGACGCATCTCAGAGGAGTACTTCGCTCAGGTGTGTGTGTGTGTGTGGAGAGGGCCGGATGCATCTCAGAGGAGTACTTCGCTCAGGTGTGTGTGTGTGTGTGTGTGTGTGTGTGTGTGTGTGTGTGTGTGGAGTGGGCCGGACGCATCTCAGAGGAGTACTTCGCTCAGGTGTGTGTGTGTGTGTGTGGAGTGGGCCGGACGCATCTCAGAGGAGTACTTCGCTCAGGTGTGTGTGTGTGTGTGTGTGTGTGTGGAGTGGACCGGACGCATCTCAGAGGAGTACTTCGCTCAGGTGTGTGTGTGTGTGTGTGTGTGTGTGTGTGTGTGGAGTGGGCCGGACGCATCTCAGAGGAGTACTTCGCTCAGGTGTGTGTGTGTGTGTGTGTGTGTGTGTGTGTGTGTGTGTGTGTGTGTGTGTGGAGTGGGCCGGACGCATCTCAGAGGAGTACTTCGCTCAGGTGTGTGTGTGTGTGTGTGTGTGTGTGTGTGTGTGTTTGAGCAGCAGAAGCTCTCTGTGTGTGTGTGTGTGTGTGTGTGTGTGTGTGTGTGTGTGTGTGTGTGTGTGTGTGTGAGCAGCAGAAGCTCAGTGTGTGTGTGTGTTTGCAGACGGATGAGGAGAAGCAGCAGGGTTTGCCGGTGGTGATGCCTGTGTTCGATCGCAACACCTGCAGCATTCCCAAATCCCAGATCTCCTTCATCGATTACTTCATCACGGACATGTTTGACGCCTGGGACGGTAAAGACACACACAGATCGAGCGTTGCTCTCGTTTAACTAGCGGTCAGACGATGATGATTTATATTGAGTGTGAATCTGCTTTCATCAGACCATCCATTTCTGTCAGTCATGTTTCAAAATAAAGAATAATTTAGTGGAAAACAGTGTAAAACAGGCCTTGAACTAGAGTTACTGTCTTGATCAGCTATAATGACGTCCGGCTGAAGTCCGTCCGGTTGATTCTTGTTTCACGATAACGATATACGTCACGATAGAGTTATTTATCTCATTTCTGTTATTGAAAATAAGAAAAAAGAAGCAAACGAGTTAATTGTTTTAGGTGCATGTAAAAATGTAAAAATTAAATATTGCATAGTCTTCACTGTATGAATTAAATATAAATGTATTATTAAAGCTAAAAGTTATATAGCCGAGAGCAGTAATGATGATTGACATACTCCACTTCCCCCACTACTCCACTTCCTCCACTACTCCACTTCCTCCACTACTCCACTTCCCCCACTTCCTCCACTTCCTCCACTACTCCACTTCCTCCACTACTCCACTTCCCCCACTACTACACTTCCCCCACTACTACACTTCCTCCTCCACTACTGCACTTCCTCCACTTCCTCCTCTACTCCACTTCCCCCACTACTCCACTTCCTCCACTACTCCACTACTGCACTTCCTCCTCTACTCCACTTCCTCCACTACTCCACTTCCTCCACTTCCTCCTCTACTCCACTTCCCCCACTACTCCACTTCCTCCTCTACTCCACTTCCTCCACTACTCCACTTCCTCCGCTACTCTACTTACTCCACTTCCCCCACTACTCCACTTCCTCCTCTACTCCACTTCCTCCGCTACTCTACTTACTCCACTTCCCCCACTACTCCACTTCCTCCTCTACTCCACTTCCCCCACTACTCCACTTCCTCCACTACTCCACTTCCTCCTCTACTCCACTTCCTCCACTTCCCCCACTACTGCACTTCCTCCTCTACTCTACTTACTACACTTCCTCCTCTACTCTACTTACTCCACTTCCTCCTCTACTCTACTTACTCCACTTCCTCCTCTACTCTACTTACTACACTTCCCCCACTACTCCACTTCCTCCTCTACTCCACTTCCTCCACTACTCCACTTCCCCCACTACTCCACTTCCTCCTCTACTCCACTTCCTCCACTACTCCACTTCCCCCACTACTCCACTTCCTCCTCTACTCCACTTCCTCCACTACTCAACTTCCTCCGCTACTCTACTTACTCCACTTCCTCCACTACTCCACTTCCTCCGCTACTCTACTTACTACACTTCCTCCACTACTCCACTTCCCCCACTACTCCACTTCCTCCTCTACTCCACTTCCTCCACTACTCCACTTCCTCCGCTACTCTACTTACTCCACTTCCCCCACTACTCCACTTCCTCCGCTACTCTACTTACTCCACTTCCCCCACTACTCCACTTCCTCCTCTACTCCACTTCCCCCACTACTCCACTTCCTCCACTACTCCACTTCCTCCTCTACTCCACTTCCTCCACTTCCCCCACTACTGCACTTCCTCCTCTACTCTACTTACTACACTTCCTCCTCTACTCTACTTACTCCACTTCCTCCTCTACTCTACTTACTACACTTCCCCCACTACTCCACTTCCTCCTCTACTCCACTTCCTCCACTACTCCACTTCCCCCACTACTCCACTTCCTCCTCTACTCCACTTCCTCCACTACTCAACTTCCTCCGCTACTCTACTTACTCCACTTCCTCCACTACTCCACTTCCTCCGCTACTCTACTTACTACACTTCCTCCACTACTCCACTTCCCCCACTACTCCACTTCCTCCTCTACTCCACTTCCTCCACTACTCCACTTCCTCCGCTACTCTACTTACTCCACTTCCCCCACTACTCCACTTCCTCCTCTACTCCACTTCCTCCTCTACTCCACTTCCTCCTCTACTCCACTTCCTCCTCTACTCCACTTCCTCCTCTACTCCACTTCCTCCACTACTCAACTTCCTCCGCTACTCTACTTACTCCACTTCCTCCACTACTCCACTTCCTCCGCTACTCTACTTACTACACTTCCTCCACTACTCCACTTCCCCCACTACTCCACTTCCTCCTCTACTCCACTTCCTCCGCTACTCTACTTACTCCACTTCCCCCACTACTCCACTTCCTCCTCTACTCCACTTCCTCCTCTACTCCACTTCCTCCACTACTCCACTTCCTCCACTACTGCACTTCCTCTTCTACTCCACTTCCTCCACTACTGCACTTCCTCCGCTACTCTACTTACTACACTTCCTCCACTACTCCACTTCCCCCACTACTCCACTTCCTCCTCTACTCCACTTCCTCCACTACTCCACTTCCTCCACTACTCTACTTACTCCTCTACTCTACTTACTACACTTCCTCCACTACTCCACTTCCTCCTCTACTCCACTTCCTCCTCTACTCCACTTCCTCCTCTACTGCACTTCCTCCACTACTGCACTTCCTCCACTTCCTCCTCTACTCTACTTACTACACTTCCTCCACTACTCCACTTCCCCCACTTCCTCCTCTACTCTACTTCCTCCTCTACTCTACTTCCTCCTCTACTCTACTTACTACACTTCCCCCACTATTCCACTTCCTCCACTACTCCACTTCCTCCTCTACTCCACTTCCTCCTCTACTGCACTTCCTCCACTACTGCACTTCCTCCACTTCCTCCTCTACTCTACTTACTACACTTCCTCCACTACTCCACTTCCTCCACTTCCTCCTCTACTCTACTTACTACACTTCCTCCACTACTCCACTTCCCCCACTTCCTCCTCTACTCTACTTCCTCCTCTACTCTACTTACTACACTTCCCCCACTATTCCACTTCCTCCACTACTCCACTTCCTCCTCTACTGCACTTCCTCCACTACTGCACTTCCTCCACTTACTTCACTACTCCACTTACTCTACTACTCCACTTCCTCCACTACTCCACTTCCCCCACTACTCCACTTACTACACTTCCTCCACTTACTTCACTACTCCACTTCCTCCACTACTCCACTTCCTCCACTACTCCACTTCCTCCACTTATTTCACTACTCCACTTACTCTACTACTCCACTTCCTCCACTACTCCACTTCCCCCACTACTCCACTTACTACACTTCCTCCACTTACTTCACTACTCCACTTCCTCCACTACTCCACTTACTACACTTCCTCCACTTACTTCACTACTCCACTTACTCTACTACTCCACTTACTCCACTACTCCACTTCCTCCTCTACTCCCTCCACTACCTCCACTTCCTCCATATATATATATATATATATATATATATATCGTCGCTGCCCGATGAAACTCACGTATGTCCAAAACGGTTACTTTTCAGGAAGTGAAAAAAACACCATAATTTCAAAAGCAGTTGAACGTAGCGTTGTCATACTTGGTACGGCATCTTTAAATGTAACCATATTCTTGCCCGTGTAATGATATAGTCCACATTTGACCAAAATCGAGTTTAAATGGACATACGTGCATATTTTACAGTAACGGTGGTCGATACGCGTTCTTCCGATCATTAGAATGGCCAAGTCGCGTTTCATATTGACAGATGAATAGGCTATGCTCAGTTTATTAAATACGTCTCAGTTTAAATGTCTCTTGCAAACTTCATATGATATATGAAGGGACAATGAATAAATACACTCATTGCTGACCAGCCTATAGGCGAACTAGGCAATTGCCTAGAGCGGCACTTTTGTAAGGGCAGCAAAATGTGTGCCAATGCCAACCGGGAATGAACAATTCACAAAATAGGCTAGGCTATGATAATCATACATAATCAGAGAGTAGCCTTTTTCTTTTCGTTTTGAATTATTTCGTTTAAAGAATTTTCAAGCTTTGTGTATTGGATGTCATTCTCATGTCTGTGTGAGGCATACACTGAGTTTCATTAAGTTAGGATGAGATGCGCTTAACGTGCAATGCAAGTGACCGCGCGGGCGCCTCCATGATTATATTGTCTGCTATATATTTGCTGCTTATATATTAAATCCACTACAGGCAATTGGCTGATGAAAAATTTATTAAAAATAAGATACAATTTATACAAAACGAAATTCACTTTCAAAATTCACAAAACAAAACTTGATGAAGTGGTCAAAATCATGTCTGACCCGTCTCAAATGTGGCATCCTATTACTCGTGCTGTTCACTTTTCATACTTTCAACAGTATAGTAGTAGACCTACAGACTCTATTTGTACAAATTGCTGCACATTCATTTAATTCTGAATTTTGCACAAACAAGTTGAAAGGCTTCAAATCAAGTTCACGGATAATTGTGCGTGCATTTATTAATCATGATACTAAAATCATAACAAAGTAGGCTATGCTATGTACAAAAAAACCAGCCATTTCTGTTTTTTTTCTTTTAAACAAAAAAAAAAAAAAAAAAAAAAGCTGCACCCTTTTTTTTTACATTTCATCTTTCATTCCGAAATAGAATAATGAATGAACGAAAAAGTACACGGACCCAACATGGCTATAGCCTTTTTAGCCGTTATCAATCTAAATTAATCTCGTTTTTAATTTAACTTAATTTTATTTTTCTTTATTTAAATTTCGTTTTTCTTTATTTAAATTTCGGGTTTTTCTTTATTTAATTTTCGTTTTTTCTTTATTTAAATTATGTTTTTCTTTATTTAAAATACGTTATTCTTTATTTAAATCTACCCTTTACTGTGTCAGTAATTTATTAGTCAGAAAAATATTAGACTATAGTATTGCTTAAGTTAACAGACCTGTGCGTTAACATCTCCACAATAAACAGTGACAATTACTTCGTCTAGACCATTTACCGGTAAATAACAGTTGTGAATATATTGCGAATATATAATGAACTTGAACAGTTGTCAAAAACAAACGTTTGCTGATACTTTACCTCACAGAATTATTCGGCTATTCAATGCGGAGCTTCCAGAGACGCTTAGACCGGCGAGATGCCTCCACAGAGCGGGAGATACGCGGCGTGATTGACAGCTTTGACACCAAATGGATATACGTGGAAATCAGATGACATGATTTCACAACTTTTCATTGGTCATTTAGATATGTGAAGCATACTGTATATGGAAATGAACCTGGACATTCTATCCGTCGAAAAATCTCAAAATCGGCAAAATGGACATACGCGGTTTTCATCGGACAGCGACGATATATATATATATATATATATATAATTGATTGATTTGATTGAATATAATTGATTGGTGTGTGGATGTTGATGTGAAGTGAACTGATGTGTGTTTCTCTGCTTGCAGCGTTTGCCGATCTGCCCAATCTAATGCAGCATCTGGACAACAACTTCAAGTACTGGAAGGGTCTGGATGAGCAGAAGCTGCGGAGCCTGAGGCCGCCGGAGTGACGGATCAGTCGAGACGCGCTTCCTCCGGCTCGTGACTTTCCTCCCATTTATCATTAATAACTAATGATGAGAATCATGTTGGCTAATAAACACCCTGAAAACGAGAAGCGATCCAGACGCCGAAGCGATCAGGACTGAGGATGTTCTAGACTGAGGCGTTTGTTCTACTGAAGACTCTCCAGCGTTTCCCTCCAAGGGTGATCTACTGACGAGACTGCTGCCTTATTTTATACGCTATATTTATACGCAGTGCTGACCGCGACGGACATCTGCAGTTTTTAACACACTCATGTTATATGAAGTAAATCTCAATATTTTTATAGATAATGAATTTTACACTGGAAGGATGTAAAGCATCTCAGACTGGTGTGAGAGACGATCGCTTCTCTTCCCGCCCAGCGATTCCCTCCGTCTTTCCATCAGGGTTCGATCATTCCCAGAGAGACGAACGGGATTTACTCGACACGGAGAAACCTGTGCTTCATTTCGTCTCAAATCCAGATCCTCTTCCTGTAGACGCGCGCAGACGACCGTTGACGCAGACGAATGCAGACACAGATAAACGTTGACACAGGCGAACGTTAACTCTTAACGTTAACGACGAACATTGACGCAGACGAAGGTTGACGCAAACGCAGACGAATGTTGGCGCAGACGAGCATTGACGCAGACGAAAGTTGACCCAGACGAACATTGGCGCAGACAAAAGTTGACTCAGATGAACGTTGGCGCAGACAAAAGTTGACTCAGACGAACGTTCACGCAGACGAACATTGGTGCAGACGAACGTTGACTCAGACGAACGTTGACGCAGACGAAAGTTGACTCAAACGAACGTTGGCGCTGACGAACGTTGACTCAGACGAACGTTGACTCAAACGAACGTTGGCGCTGACGAACGTTGACTCAGACAAAAGTTGACTCAGATGAACGTTGGCGCAGACAAAAGTTGACTCAGACGAACGTTCACGCAGACGAACATTGACGCAGACGAAGGTTGACGCAAACGCAGACGAATGTTGGCGCAGACGAGCATTGACGCAGACGAAAGTTGACCCAGACGAACATTGGCGCAGACAAAAGTTGACTCAGACGAACGTTGGCACAGACAAAAGTTGACTCAGACGAACGTTCACGCAGACGAACATTGGTGCAGACGAACGTTGACTCAGACGAACGTTGACGCAGACGAAAGTTGACTCAGATGAACGTTGGCGCAGACAAATGTTGACTCAGACGAACGTTCACGCAGACGAACATTGGTGCAGACGAACGTTGACTCAGACGAACGTTGACGCAGACGAAAGTTGACTCAAACGAACGTTGGCGCTGACGAACGTTGACTCAGACGAACGTTGACGCAGACGAACGTTGACTCAGACGAACGTTGGCGCTGACGAACGTTGACTCAGACGAACGTTGACGCAGACGAGCGCAGATGAAGACGATCTCTAACGTAGACGAGCGCAGACGAACGTTGACACAGATGTGCGCAGACTCAGACGAACGTTGACCCAGACGAGCGCAGATGAAGATGACCGTTAACGCAGACGAACGTTGATGCAGACGCAGACAGTGGGGTCACGGGCTCGTGGCCTTTAGCCCGGCTCATTTTTTGCTCCAGAATTAAAAGAGAAATGAGATTCTATTTTGTATTTTAGGACCATCACGATTTTCTTTTGCTTTGTGACATCATTTTCATGATGAATTACCTCTTTGAATCCCACTTTAAATTCTCATCTGTAATGTCAAGAGAAGTTATTTAAATTGTAAAGTATTTCTACATCATTGTAGTATTTGTTGTACTGCCCTTTTTGATTTAATAAAAAGCTATTTTTTATTGTAATGCAAAACTACAATAATAAATGAAACTACAATAATAAAACTAACGTCCAGGTCAGACTGAAGTGACGATCTGTGCTTAATTGTCACAAAATAATGCAAAAATGTAGGCTTGACTTTCTTTACTCAATATAAGGTTTGATTTTGGGCAGAAACATGCGCTGATTCAGGATGGGCTCGCATGATGACCTCTGACCTCTCACCCTGAGGCTAAACTTCAGTCAGCAATGAACTCTGGGATGTTGCACTCGTTACAGACCGAAAGATCCCATCAAACATTTAAAGAGTCTGATTTAATCAGTTATGTAGAAAAATGTAAAAAAGTTCAGTTTGTAGTCTTTAAAGGAACCGTTCGCTCAAAACTGATCATTTACTCTCCTCATGTTCTTCCAAAACTGTAGGACGGATTTCTGTGGAACATAAAATATGTTTTGAAGAACGTTGGGAACCAAATAATATTGGACTTTCACCGTATCGACATTCTTCAAAAATGTCTTGAGTTTTGCAGAAGTTAAAATGAGAGAGTGATTTTTGGACCCTTTACAGTTTCTGTTCCAGCTCTGAGTCTGACTGTGTCTGTAATGATCGTCTCCATAACGTGTGTCCCCGTCACTTCTGACTGAATCCTGCAGGAGGCGCTGGAGCGACCGAGCGCCGCTCAACACGAGCAGCAGAAGAAGAACACGCGCGTCACGTGACTTGCGTTCGCGGCCTCCGTCGAGTGTGTTTGAGACTGAATCGATTATCAAACTCCAGTTTAATCTCCGGTGTGTGTTTGTGTGTGAAGCCCCGAGCCCCGCTGATGGCGTCTGGATCACCGTGAGTGTTTTCCTCAGATTCTTCCGGACAGAAGAGAAACAAACTCGAGTGTTCCTCTGCGCGCGAACTCATATAAGCTTCTGTGACGCGATTTCTCCTCATACTAATATAACCCTGTACGATTGTGTAGAGCTGTAAATGTTACTGTTATTACACATATGTGCAGTTCTGTCGCGAGCTTTAGATTCACAGCAACACTGAGTCTGTGGTGTTTACTCGGTTCCTCAGGGGATACTGTGGTAAAACTGAAGGAGCGTTTCAGGAAAAGCGTTTTTCATTTTCCAAATGTGATACAGAAGTGTGTGTGTGTGTGTGTGTGTGTGTGTGAGAGAGAGAGAGAGAGAGAGAGAGAGAGAGAGAGTGTGAGTGAGTGAGTGAGTGAGTGTGTTTGTTTGTGTGTGTGTGAGAGAGAGAGAGAGAGAGAGAGTGAGTGAGTGAGTGAGTGAGTGTTTGTTTGTGAGAGAGAGAGTGTTTGTGTTTGTGAGCGATTGTGTGTAAGAGAGAGAGAGATAGAGTGTGTTTGTGAGCGATTGTGTGTGAGAGAGAGAGTCTGTGTGTGTGAGAGAGAGAGTGTCTCTGTGTGTGAGAGAGAGAGTGTCTCTGTGTGTGTGTGTGTGAGAGAGAGAGTGTCTCTGTGTGTGAGAGAGAGAGAGTGAGTGAGTGAGTGAGTGTTTGTTTGTGTGTGAGAGAGAGAGTGTTTGTGAGCGATTGTGTGTAAGAGAGAGAGAGATAGAGTGTGTTTGTGAGCGATTGTGTGTGAGAGAGAGAGTCTGTGTGTGTGAGAGAGAGAGTGTCTCTGTGTGTGAGAGAGAGAGTGTCTCTGTGTGTGAGAGAGAGAGTGTCTCTGTGTGTGAGAGAGAGAGAGTGTCTCTGTGTGTGAGAGAGAGAGAGTGTCTCTGTGTGAGAGAGAGAGTGTCTCTGTGTGAGAGAGAGAGAGTGTCTCTGTGTGAGAGAGAGAGAGTGTCTGTGTGTGAGAGAGAGAGTGTCTCTGTGTGTGAGAGAGAGAGTGTCTCTGTGTGTGAGAGAGAGAGTGTCTCTGTGTGTGAGAGAGAGAGTGTCTCTGTGTGTGAGAGAGAGAGTGTCTCTGTGTGTGAGAGAGAGAGTGTCTCTGTGTGTGAGAGAGAGAGTGTCTCTGTGTGTGAGAGAGAGAGTGTCTCTGTGTGTGAGAGAGAGAGTGTCTCTGTGTGTGAGAGAGAGAGAGAGTGTCTCTGTGTGTGAGAGAGAGAGAGAGTGTCTCTGTGTGTGAGAGAGAGAGAGAGTGTCTCTGTGTGTGAGAGAGAGAGAGAGTGTCTCTGTGTGTGAGAGAGAGAGAGAGTGTCTCTGTGTGTGAGAGAGTGTCTGTGTGTGAGAGCAGTGCTTGAAGTGGGGGGGGGGGGAAGGTGCTGGTACTCTCTTGCATGCACGCCCGCCCGGAATATATATTTTTTTAATATTTGAGTTACATAAAAGCTTTTTATTTGTTTTCTTCCTAATTGTCCTTGAAATAGTGGTTAAAAAAAAAAACTCACGTGTGAGCGTGAGTGTGAGTGTGTGTGAGAGTGTGTGAGAGAGCGTGAGTGTGTGTGAGAGCATGAGTGTGTGTGTCTGAGAGAGTGTCTGTGTGTGAGAGAGAGAGTGTCTGTGTGTGTGAGAGAGAGTGTCTGTGTGTGAGAGAGAGAGAGAGTGTCTCTGTGTGTGTGTGTGTGTGTGTGTGTGAGAGAGAGTGTCTGTGTGTGTGTGAGAGAGAGAGTGTGTCTGTGTGTGTGTCTGAGGGTGTTTGTGAGAGAGAGTGTGTGTGTGTGTGTGTGTGAGAGAGAGAGAGAGAGAGAGAGAGAGTGAGAGTGAGTGTGTGTGGAGGTCATGAAGACAGGCTCTCTCAGCTCTAGAGTTCTGTTGATACTCGCCTCCTACAGAAACACGTGTGACGATCAGAACAGGCCGAGAGCGTGAATATGCCGCGGCCTACAATCGCCACACACACTCTCTCTCACACACACACCCTCAGACACACACAGACACTCTCTCTCACACACACAAACTCTCTCTCACACACAAACACTCATGCTCTCACACACTCTCTCACACACACTCACGCTCTCTCACACACTCTCACACACACTCACGCTCACACACACACACACACACACACACACTCACACTCTCTGTCTCCTCAGGTGTGTGAACAGTCGATGGGATCGAGCCTCAGGCGTGGAGGCGGCGGCGGCGATGGCCGCTAAGATCAATGCTATGCTAATGGCTAAAGGCAAACTGAAGCCCCTGCAGCCGCTGCCCAGTAAAGTACTGACCGTCACACACACCTTCCCATGATGCCTTACTGTCAGTCCGTGACCTCACCTGTGTGTGTGTGTGTGTGTGTGTGTGTGTGTAGGCGCCCGTCTCTGCTCTCCCGGTCGTCGCTGATGAGCTCGTTGTGGCTGAAGTCGATATAAACGACGTGCCGATTGACTGCAGAAATCTGCTGACCAAAGGCAGAACTCAGGAGGAGGTGCGTGATGTCATACACACACACACACACACACACTCACTCTCTCTTACACACACTCACTCACACACACTCTCACTATCACACACACACCCTCACTCACTCACACACATTCACTTACTCACTCACCCTAATTCTCACACACACACTCACTCACTCTCACACACACACACACACACTCTCACACACACTCACTCACCCTAATTCTCACTCTCACACCTTCTCACACTCACTCACTCACTCTCACACACTCACTCACTCACACACACTCACTCTCACACACTCACTCACTCTCATTCTCACTCACTCTCTCTTGCTCACACACACACTCACTCTCACTCACACACACACACACTCACTCACAGACACACACTCTCACACACACACACTCACTCTCACACACTCACTCACTCTCATTCTCACTCACTCTCTCTTACACACTCTCACTCACTCACTCACTCACTCACTCTCACTCACACACTCACACTCACACACACACACTCTCACTCTCACACACACACACTCTCACTCTTACACACTCACACACACACACACACACACTCTCACTCTCACACACACACACACACACACTCTCACACACACACACTCACTCACTCACTCTCTCTCTCTCCTCTTGGTCTGCAGATCGCTCAGTTCAGTGGTGCTGCTGTCTCCACTAAAGGCCTCTTCTTGAGCGACGCGGAGCAATGCAGCGGCGCAGGAGTGTATGTACCTGATCCTGTCGGCTGAAGAGTGTGTGTGTGTGTGTGTGTGTGTGTCTGTGTCTGATCACCTGCCCTCTCTCTGTGTGTGTTCAGGGTCCGGCCGCTGTATTTGCAGGTCCAGGGCCGCTGTCAGGAGGACGTCAACAGTGAGTATGAGCTCAGATTCTCTAATGGCTCGTTTCCACTGAGCGGTACGGTTCGGGTCGGTAAACCATGAATCGGCTAGCGTTTCCACCGCCAACAGTTCCCTTACTTGATAGGCGTGGTGTAGCCTCTGCCGGAAAGAAGCGATCAACGTCATTTTCGGGCAAAGAAGAAGAAAGCGACATAAACAACAATGGATGACATACAGCAGATCTTGTTCTTGCTTCTCGGCATGTTTGTCACAAGAAGCCAAGTGCCGCCATTAGGCGTTTCTCAATAGCAAGTGCGCAAAGTACGGACTTGCCAAGTCCAGCTCAGGAGA
>NC_140213.1:50351381-50403881 GCF_951802725.1 Rutilus rutilus
TGAGTGTGTGTGTGAGTATAAGCGAGTACATGTTGGAGTATGAGTGAGTGTGTGTGTGAGTATAAGCGAGTACATGTTGGAGTATGAGTGTGTGTGTGAGTATAAGCGAGTACATGTTGGAGTATGAGTGAGTGTGTGTGTGAGTATAAGCGAGTACATGTTGGAGTATGAGTGAGTGTGTGTGTGAGTATAAGCGAGTACATGTTGGAGTATGAGTGTGTGTGTGAGTATAAGCGAGTACATGTTGGAGTATGAGTGAGTGTGTGTGAGTATAAGCGAGTGCGTGTTGGAGTGTGAGTGTGTGTGTGAGTATAAGCGAGTGCGTGTTGGAGTATTGAGTGAGTGTGTGAGAGTTTAAGCGAGTGTATGTTCGAGTGTGTTGGAGTTTGAGTGAGTGTGTGTGTGAGTTTAAGCGAGTGCATGTTGGAGTATGAGAGTGTGTGTGTGAGAGTATAAGCGAGAGTGCGTGTTGGAGTATGAGCGAGTGCATGTTTGCGTGTGTGTGTGTGTGTGTGTGTGTGTGTGTGTGTGTGTGTGTGTGTGTGTGTGTGTGTGTGTGTTCTACACTGAGCATCATATGGTTTGTGTTTATCTGGTTCTGCAGGTGCGGGCGGATCACACGCGGTTCATGTCGGCGTTTCCATCCACAGGTTCTGCTCCAGGTGTGTCTTAATGTCTCAGTTCTAATAACTCTGCTTTCTACTGACTCTAAAACACATACAGATATTTACACGTTAAGACATTTGCTGGGGAAAAAGCAGAGGAGTGCGTGAGTGAAAGTGAGAGGAAGTTTCTTTTGCTGAGTACACATGACCATATAGTTGATTTATTTGTTGTTAAAATTAAGAACAAACATGACAATAATAGGATAAATACAATATGAGAGATGCCAAAGAATCTGCTTTAATGGTTTCAGCTACAGGAGTAGGAAACTGAATAATCAAATATAAAGATAATACACTGCATAGTCTTCACTGTATGAAGTTAGGGTTAGCATACATGATTATTTACGTTTAGTGAATTAGATGTGATAGTATTTTTTTTTATGCATTTCTTTTTCTCCCTTTGTTCCCTCATTGTATGTTTGAGGCTGTATGTGCATGTTTCTGGACATTGGAGTAACCGAGAAATATATATATGTGTGTGTGTGTTTGTGTGTGTGTGTGTGTGTGTGTGTGCATGTATGAATGTGATGCACAGATCCATTATACTAAAGCGCAACTGATTATCTGTTTACGTTCACTGAAGATATAAACAACTGTTATAACTGTGTTGCTCCTAGTGTCTGACTGCGGCTTGACGTGTGTGTGTGTGTGTGTGTGTGTGTGTGTGTGTGTGTTTCAGTTTACCCAACACATGGATACTCTGTGAATAACAGCTATGGCAGCCAGTCCTGGTACAGCTACCCGTCCAACGGCTACTCGAGCTCCTATCCCACATACTGGAGTACCGGCAGTGGAGCGACTGGCCAATCACAGCTGAGCAGCGGAGCGACTGGCCAATCACAGATGAGCAGCGGAGCAACCAGCCAATCACAGATGAGCAGCGGTGCAGTGCAGTATCCAGTGCGCCAACAGAGCGCCTTCCTACTGCCGGTGAGAGACCGCGAGAGTCACGCCTGTCAATCAACACAGCTGTGACATCAGATAACTGTGTGTGTGTGTGTGTGTGTGTGTGTGTGTGTGTGTGTAGGAGGAGGAGGCAGCGTCAGACAGAGCAAACGGCGGCTCCAGCCCAAAGCAACACACTGCAGAAGAGGAGCAGAAAACACAGGTGTGTGTGTGTGACGGCGAGTGATGGTTATCACGTTCATTCTGAGATTGCTCTAACGTGTGTGTGTGTGTGTGTGTGTGTGTCCAGATCTGCACAGATGCTCCAGTGAAGGACGTCAGTGCTGTGGAGGACAGCAGGTCTCTATCCTTCTGTTTCTGTTCAATCATGTTTTCTACAGTTATTGTAATCACGTGTTTGAATATTAGTGTTCATCACTAGTTCAGTGATGTTGACTTTAGGCCTTTCTTTGTTAAAGTGCCCTATTATACTATTTAAAGGCTCCTAATGTTGTTTTGGCGTCTCCTACAACAGGTTCACATTCATCCAAAATCAAAAACACATTAATGTCCTCATAATCTCCACTGCAGCTTCAGCTCTTTTCTCTGAAACGCTTCCATCGGAGATTCAGTCTCTCTAAGCTCCGCCTCTCTGAGAGCTGCTCTACTGTGATTGGTCAGAAAGCAAACGCTCATTATCATATCTGAATCTCAGCTATTGATCACAGTGATACGAACAGTAACGATGGCGTGGGGTTTACCGTATCAATCTCAGAAAACAGCGTCTTCTCCACATGAACAACACAAACCAAACTCTCCCAGTCTCAGATACACTACAGTGTTTGAGGGTGGAGCTAAGAGACGCTGCTCAGCCAATCAAGACCAGAGGTGGCATTATGCAAATGAGTTACAAACCTACGCAGGTTCAGCAGGAAGTGAGACTGAATTACTGACGACTCATTTCAGTTCAAAATCTATTCTTTCTTTTGTTAGACAATAACTCAGTTTATCTGAGCTTTGATCCTTGTAACGTTGCAGAGCTTTTACATTCACAAACGGCTTTATTTCATGAAATGTAATTTAACGTCACAAAAAGCATTCTAGGGGCACTAAATAATTATTCTGCTCTTCATGCATGTGATTCTCTGCTGTATTTGAATGTGTAGCAGGTTTTGTTTTGGCTTCACCTTCATGAAGCGTTACTGAGTTTAGGGTTGAGGAGAGAGACGTAAGTGACTTGATGTTTTTTGTTCAGGACGTTGATGCCGCCGCCAGCTGCTCCAATCAGGAAGAGATTACGAGAAGAGACCTGCAGCAAAACCCTCACACACACAGGTGTGTGTGACCACTCACTCACTCACTCACTCACTCACTCACTCAGACACTTACTCACTCACTCACTCACTCACTCACTCACTCACTCACTTACTCACTCACTTACTCACTCACTCACTCACTCACTCACTCACTCACTCAGACACTTACTCACTCACTCACTCACTCACTCACTCACTCACTTACTCACTCACTCACTCACTTACTCACTCACTCACTTACTCACTCACTCACTCACTCACTCACTCACTCAGACACTCACTCACTTACTCACTCACTCACTCACTCAGACACTCACTCACTCACTTACTCACTCACTCACTCACTCAGACACTCACTCACTCAGACACTCACTCACTCAGGCACTCACTCACTCACTCACTCAGACACTCACTCACTCAGACACTCACTCAGACACTCACTCAGACACTCACTCACTCAGACACTCACTCAGACACTCACTTAGACACTCACTCAGACACTCACTCACTCAGACACTTACTCACTCACTCAGACACTCACTCACTCAGACACTCACTCACTCAGACACTCACTCAGACACTCACTCACTCAGACACTCACTCACTGACTCACTCAGACACTCACTCACTCAGACACTCACTCACTCAGACACTCAGACACTCACTCACTCAGACACTCACTCACTCAGACACTCACTCACTCAGACACTCACTCACTCAGACACTCACTCACTCAGACACTCACTCACTCAGACACTCACTCACTCAGACACTCACTCTCACTCAGACACTCACTCACTCACTCAGACACTCACTCACTCACTCACTCACTCACTCAGACACTTACCCACTCACTCAGACACTCACTCAGACACTCACTCAGACACTTACTCACTCACTCACTCACTCACTCACTCACTCAGACACTCACTCAGACACTCACTCAGACACTCACTCACTCAGACACTCACTCAGACACTCACTCACTCAGACACTCACTCAGACACTCACTCAGACACTCACTCAGACACTCACTCAGACACTCACTCAGACACTCACTCAGACACTCACTCACTCAGACACTCACTCACTCAGACACTCACTCACTCAGACACTCACTCACTCAGACACTCACTCACTCAGACACTCACTCACTCAGACACTCACTCACTCAGACACTCACTCACTCAGACACTCACTCACTCAGACACTTACTCACTCACTCACTCAGACACTCACTCACTCACTCACTCAGACACTCACTCACTCAGACACTTACCCACTCACTCAGACACTCACTCAGACACTCACTCAGACACTTACTCACTCACTCAGACACTCACTCAGACACTCACTCAGACACTCACTCAGACACTCACTCAGACACTCACTCAGACACTCACTCAGACACTCACTCAGACACTCACTCAGACACTCACTCAGACACTCACTCAGACACTCACTCACTCAGACACTCACTCACTCAGACACTCACTCACTCAGACACTCACTCACTCAGGCACTCACTCACTCACTCACTCACTCACTCACTCACTCAGACACTCACTCACTCGCTCAGACACTCACTCACTCACCCACTCGCTCAGACACTCACTCACTCGCTCAGACACTCACTCACTCACCCACTCGCTCAGACACTCACTCACTCACCCACTCACTCACTCACTCACTCACTCAGGCACTCACTCACTCACTCACTCACTCACTCACTCAGACACTCAGACACTCACTCAGACACTCAGGCACTCACTCACTCACTCAGACACTCACTCACTCACTCACTCAGACAGACAGACAGACAGACAGACAGACAGACACTCACTCACTCAGACACTCACTCACTCAGACAGACACTCACTCACTTACTCAGACACTCACTCACTTACTCAGACACTCACTCACCCACTTAGACACTCACTCACTCACTCACTCACTCACTCACTCAGACACTCACTCACTCACTCGCTCAGACACTCACTCACTCACCCACTCAGACACTCACTCACTCAGACACTCACTCACTCAGACACTCACTCACTCACTCAGACATTCACTCACTTACTCAGACACTCACTCACTCACTCAGACAGACAGACAGACACTCACTCACTCAGACACTCACTCACTCAGACACTCACTCACTCAGACACTCACTCACTCAGACACTCACTCACTCAGACACTCACTCACTCAGACACTCACTCACTCAGACACTTACTCACTCACTCACTCAGACACTCACTCACTCAGACACTCACTCACGCAGTCACTCACTCACCCACTTAGACACTCACTCACTCACTCACTCACTCACTCACTCACTTACACAGACACTCACTCACTCACTCACTCACTCAGACACTCACTCACTCACTCACTCACTCGCTCAGACACTCACTCACTCACCCACTCACTCACTTACTCAGACACTCACTCACTCAGACACTCACTCACTCACTCACTCAGACACTCACTCACTCACTCACAGACAGACAGACACTCACTCACTCACTCAGACACTCACTCACTCAGACAGACACTCACTCACTCACTCAGAACCTCACTCACTCAGACACTCACTCACGCAGTCACTCACTCACCCACTTAGACACTCACCTACTCAGACACTCACTCACTCACTCACTCAGACACTCACTCACTCACTCACCCACCCACTCACTCACCCACCCACTCACTCACTTACTCAGACACTCACTCACTCACTCAGACACTCACTCACTCACTCAGACACTCACTCACTCACTCAGACACTCACTCACTCACTCAGACACTCACTCACTCACTCACTCACTCAGACAGACAGACAGACACTCACTCACTCAGACACTCACTCACTCAGACAGACACTCACTCACTTACTCAGACACTCACTCACTTACTCAGACACTCACTCACCCACTTAGACACTCACTCACTCACTCAGACACTCACTCACTCACTCGCTCAGACACTCACTCACTCACTCACCCACTCACTCACTTACTCAGACACTCACTCACTCAGACACTCACTCACTCAGACACTCACTCACTCAGACACTCACTCACTCAGACACTCACTCACTCACTCAGACACTCACTCACTCACTCAGACACTCACTCACTCACTCAGACATTCACTCACTTACTCAGACACTCACTCACTCACTCAGACAGACAGACAGACACTCACTCACTCACTCAGACACTCACTCACTCAGACACTCACTCACGCAGTCACTCACTCACCCACTTAGACACTCACTCACTCACTCACTCACTCACTCACTCACTCACTCACTTACACAGACAGACAGACACTCACTCACTCACTCAGACACTCACTCACTCAGACACTCACTCACTCACCCACTCAGACACTCACCTACTCAGACACTCACTCACTCTCACACAGACACTCACTCACTCTCACACAGACACTCACGTACAGCTAGCGTTAGCATACAGGGATTATTTTTGAACCTAAAATGAAGATATCTGTGACATCATGATCTCTGATCTCCCTGCAGCCGCAGAACAGCAGATGAAGAAGCTGAAGACTCCGGAAGACTCCGGCAGCTGCTCCGGCCTGGTCCCGTATGGAGGAGATTCGTCGGATGAGGAAGAGGAGCGCATGCGCGGTGGGAGTAAGAGTGCGGTCTGAACACACGCAACTGCAGCGGCACAGACTTTATTTCCTCATGTTTTACAGCACTAACGTGTATCTGTTCCTATGGAATAATAAAGAAGTAAACGGCACACAGACTCTTTTATTCGGGTCAGAGTCTCTCAGATCATCGATGGAACCGAAGCGCTCGGGGTTATCCAGGTCTCTTATTCAGCTCAGAGTCAAGTCAAGTCACCTTTTATTTATATAGCGCTTTACAAAACAGAGAGTTTCAAAGCAGCTTTACAGAGATGACAGGAAAATAATGCAACAAAGTTTGTTTCTAGAAGAAAACAGCGTCACAGTCGTCCAGCTTAAGGAAGTTCAGTGATGGTTCAGTTTTGTTAAAGTTATTAATTTAGATAATTTAACCCTAACCCAGGCAGATCAATAATATTGTTGAATATTAAATGAAATGAGTCTCAGATCATCGGTGGAGCCGGTAGGCCGTTGTGTAGCCGCAGCGCTCCGGGGTTATCCAGGGCGAAGCAGGGCTGGACGCGGTGCAGGAACCGGCAGCTGAAGGTGTGCAGGTGTTGCCGCAGCGCTGCGTTATAGAACGACAGGATTCCTCCGCCGTAATCCAGGAACACGCCGATCCGCAGCGGCTGCACCGTGATCCGAACGTCCGGCGTCCAGCCGTTGTGCAGGAACTCGTATTTATGCCTGCGGAAGAAGAGCGTGTTCATCCGGTTCGTTCATTACTTAACATAATAAAAAGAGCCCAATTCAACCTTCAGACCTCAAACCTATTATAAACACTGGGATCCTCGATCTGAATGGGATCAGTATAATATAAACTTAACTAAATCAATCCTGTGGTCGGAGGAAAACGTGTACCTTTTGAAGCCACAAGGTTTAGTCCTTCATCACTGAAGCGTACCCTGTGACGCCTCATGACAGAAGTTCATGTCAAGTCCTCTTAAAGGGATAGTTCACCCAAATATAAATGAATTTACTCTCCCTCAAGTCATCCTAGGTGTATATGACATTTTTCTTTCAGATGAATACAATCTGAGTTATATAAAAACATTTTTTTATAATCGACTATTTTTATAATTGTTAAGGGAACAAATTAAAATAATATAATTTCAGATTTTTACATTTTAACCATTTTGTCTTATTTTAAATGGTTTGAAGTCATCTTTTGCTTGTTAGAAGTCTCCCTGTTTCATTAGTGAGACCTCTAAAGCATGCTGGGAGGTTTGTCCTGATACACTGCTCTGATTTGGCTCCGGTGATGACAGCGTGTGTCATGTGACGCACCTGGACGGCGTGACGATGTGTCTCATGCACCAGGACGTCTTGTTGCCGCCCAGGTACGAGTTCCTCTGAGTGTCTTCATACGCCACGCCGACGCGAAACTCAGTGTCTTCGTCCACCTCGATCTCCCAGTAATACTGACCTCTGATGGGCACCAGGTCTCCCAGAACCGCCACACACCTGCAACACACACACATCATGAGCTGCACTGGCCACAACACACACACACACACACACGTCATGAGCGTGAGCGACCTGGCGAAGGTGCTGTCGCTGAAGGTCATGTGACTGAGAGGAAGATCTTCATCCAGGTAGAACATGGTGAGGCCGTCAGCCGACAGAGACAGACTGGGATGAGCTGTGTCTTCCAGCAGGTGGAAACACGTGCCTGCACACACACACACGTCACAGCTCAGTTGATCTCACACACACACACACGTCACAGCTCAGTTGATCACACACACACACACACACCTGCGGTGGAGATGTCCACAGGTTCGCTCCGGTCACACACACACACACACACACCTGCGGTGGAAATGTCTACAGATTCGCTCCGGACACACACACACACACACACACACACACACCTGCGGTGGAGATGTCTACAGGTTCGCTCCGGTCACACACACACACACACACCTGCGGTGGAAATGTCTACAGATTCGCTCCGGACACACACACACACACCTGCGGTGGAGATGTCTACAGGTTCGCTCCGGTCACACACACACACACACCTGCGGTGGAAATGTCTACAGATTCGCTCCGGACACACACACACACACACACACACACACGTCACAGCTCAGTTGATCTCACACACACACACACACACACACGTACGTCACAGCTCAGTTGATCTCTCACACACACACACACACATACGTCACAGCTCAGTTGATCACACACACACGTGTACGTCACAGCTCAGTTGATCACACACACACACACACCTGCGGTGGAGATGTCCACAGGTTCGCTCCGGTCACTCGGACCGCCGGTGTTCACGGCTCTGACGCTGATGATGTAGTGTTTCCAGGGCTGGAGCTGCACCAGACACTCACAGGACGGGATCGCCACCACCGACCTGCCGGAGAAACAGCTGCCTTAGTTACATCAACCCAACCCTGAACCAACCCTGCCGGAGAAACAGCTGCCTTAGTTACATCAACCCAACCCTGCCAGAGAAACAGCTGTCTTAGAGTTACATCAACCCAACCCTGCCGGAGAAACAGCTGCCTTAGAGTTACACCAACCCAACCCTGACCCAACCCTGCCGGAGAAACAGCTGTCTTAGAGTTACATCAACCCAACCCTGCCGGAGAAACAGCTGCCTTAGAGTTACACCAACCCAACCCTGACCCAATCCTGCCGGAGAAACAGCTGCCTTAGAGTTACACCAACCCAACCCTGACCCAATCCTGCCGGAGAAACAGCTGCCTTAGTTACATCAACCCAACCCTGCCGGAGAAACAGCTGCCTTAGAGTTACACCAACCCAACCCTGCCCGAGAAACAGCTGCCTTAGTTACACCAACCCAACCCTGACCCAACCCTGCCCGAGAAACAGCTGCCTTAGTTACACCAACCCAACCCTGCCAGAGAAACAGCTGTCTTAGAGTTACATCAACCCAACCCTGCCGGAGAAACAGCTGCCTTAGTTACATCAACCCAACCCTGACCCAACCCTGCCCGAGAAACAGCTGCCTTAGTTACACCAACCCAACCCTGACCCAAACCCTGCCAGAGAAACAGCTGCCTTGGAGTTACACCAACCCAACCCTGACCCAACGCTGCCCGAGAAACAGCTGCCTTAGTTACACCAACCCAACCCTGACCCAACCCTGCCAGAGAAACAGCTGCCTTAGAGTTAAATCAACGCAACCCTGACCCAACCCTGCCAGAGAAACAGCTGCCTTAGTTACACCAACCCAACCCTGACCCAACGCTGCCCGAGAAACAGCTGCCTTAGTTACACCAACCCAACCCTGACCCAACCCTGCCAGAGAAACAGCTGCCTTAGAGTTAAATCAACGCAACCCTGACCCAACCCTGCCAGAGAAACAGCTGCCTTAGTTACACCAACCCAAACCTGACCCAACCCTGCCAGAGAAACAGCTGCCTTAGTTACACCAACCCAACCCTGACCCAACCCTGCCAGAGAAACAGCTGCCTTAGAGTTACACCAACCCAAACCTGACCTAGTGTGGAGAAGGGGTGGTGGAGGGATGCTGATAAACTGTCAACGAATTGAGGTGAGACTGCTGAATATATATATATATATACACACACCTCTTATTGTTGGTTGCTAAGTGCTCTCAACTCGTGTTAATTATCCGAACGTGCTCCTCCCGAACTTTATTAAAAAAACAATGACTCGAGGATGTAAAAAAGATGTTCCGGCAATAGTCCTTTTCTTAAACCTATCCGTTGTGACCGGAAGTGAGCAAACCTAGTGTTAAAGGGACACTTCACCCATTTGCATTAAGCTTTGTATTGTTAGAAACCCAGTCATATATTATAATAAATGTGGATTTTTCATCCATTTTTCCCTGAGATGGAAGAAATAAGGATTTAAGTGTTTTACTTCCTGCTTATTATGACGTAAAAATCATCATTTTGCGTCATAATAAGCAGGAAGTCACATTTCATTGAAAAGTGTAGAGACTACAGACACTCGTTCCTCATCTTTCCCAGGGGGCGGGAACCGCTCACGCTACAGGCCTATTACAGATCAGTGGGTGGGACTTGACTTTCTGAAACTAAAAGCAATATCCTCCATCTTGTTTGGAAGCTAAGCTAACAGGCGCTGTGGAGACAGATGTAAAGTTATGACAATAGCGGAGGAGAGCACTCAATATGATATAGAGGAAGAGGATTTCGGAAGTCTGATGCTTGAATCAGGTGTTTGTGGCTACCTTTTCAAGCCGCATTATAGCGAAGAGCAGCCGAGGCAGAAGACCTGCCTGCCGCGGACGAGGAGCCCGGACTGGCTCGGGTTAGGGCGGACTGGTGGCGCCGGTGATCTCACTATGCAACTACGAACCGCTACGAACACAGAGATAGAGTCCGACTGTGGCAAAGAATTTCAACAATGACAACTTCTCCTGGATGAAATCTCTGAATCAGACGAGGACACGGACGTTTGTGTTGTGAATCAGACGAGGACACGGACGTTTGTGTTGTGAACTATCCTAGTTTCGCACCGCATCTGACTGAACATCCAGGTAACGTTACAATGCAATAATTCACCACTTCGAAAGAAATACAAATGAAGAGTAATTCACTAATGAGTTCGCCAACTAACTAGACATTTTGTGTGAAATTAATTTCAAGCTCTGGTGGTAGCTAGCCTTGTAGACGGAAGAGTTATTTCTCTTAGGCAGATATGCGCTTTCTGGATTAGTGGGAGTGGCTTGCGCAGCTGTGCAATGTGGTGCATTGTGGGAGTTGGTGTCTTTCATACAAATGCGTCCTGAAGTTACTTTCTTTCTTTCCTCGGCCAAGAAGGCACCAAATTCAAAATTAATTTTACATTTCGACTACATATATGACCCACTTTCAATAAAGATCAATGTTCCCATGGGTGAAGTGCTCCTTTAAACCTTGGATTGGAATATTTTTGGGGGTCTATTTCTGTACCCGTTCTCATATCTAAACCTACCCTGTACTTTGTGGTTAGATTCAATTTAACCCCACACTTACCCTCACCCTAAACTTACCCATTCGATCTAAGCCCGTACCAATCCTCACCCTAAACTACCCATGGTAGCCCTATGGATTAGACACCTAGTCCTAGTTTTTAACTCCTGGATTTGACATGGCTGGATCAATTTAGATTTAGATTGGTAGTGTGTGTGTGTGTGTGTGTGTGTGTGTGTGTGTGTGTGTGTGTGTGTGTGTGTGTGTGTGTCACTGACTCCGTCATAGTGTTGCTGCTGTTGGTGTCGCTCTCTCTGAACTCCAGTGTATATGATTCCACAGGGTTTGTGTTTCCAGAGTCCCAGCGGATCAGCGCCGCATCCAGGCTGCTCACACACTGCCGGGGCCTGATGACAGGAGGAGAGGGAACTGCACACACACACACACACGGTCAGAGCACCAGGACAGCTACACACACACACACACACACACACACACACACACGTACCCGTCATGTACACGGCTCTCTCGCTGGCCGGGCTGATGCCAGTGGTGTTGGTGGCCGTGACCCACAGCTCGTACTGGGCGTTCGGGAGCAGATCAGACACTGTGCAGTGAGTCTCCTTCACCTTCAGCTGAGACACTGACAAACACACACACATTTACATTTATGCATTTGGCAGACGCTTTTATCCAACGAGACTTACATTGCATCTCAAGGTACGCATTTTTTTATTCTTATCAGTTCTTGCTTTCCCTGGGAATCAAACCCATGACCTTGGCGTTGCAAGCAAGCAAGAGACACAAACACACACAAACACTAATACACAACTACACAACCACAGCTGCAGTGTGTTAGCAGTCGAGCGCAAACCCTGACCCTGCACTTCACTGGTCAAATCAAACCAGTGACCCCAGTCTAGTACTGGCAGCACATCCTGATGGACTGAGCTTTACTGTATCAGATCCATCGTGATCTTTCTGAAGTCTGATCATTTCTCCACAGGTGACCAGTGAAATGGTTTGCGGTTCTGAACTGGTTTGGGTAATAATGGCGTGTGTTTACCATCCTGCAGTGGCTCCATGGTGCAGTCGTCTGAGATCAGGCGCCAGTAAAGCTCGTAGAACTCCACGGTGTCGTCGGAGAACAGACTCCAGCACACACGCAGCGACGTGTCCGTGGCCGAGTTGCAGATCTGAGGGTTCATGACCGGAGCCGATGGAGCTGGACACACACACACACACGCTTATATCCTACAGTATCCTGTGGATTCAAAATATATTCATTTGTGTTCCGAAGATGAACGAAGGTCTTTTGTGTATGGAACGCCATGAGTAATTAACGACATCATTTTATTTTTTGCGTGAACCATCCCTTTAAGTGAGTGTATGTTTTTAAGCGCAATTTGGACATTTTATTTGCATCTTGTTGTTTCCATCCAGCCTTTCTTATACTAAAATTGGCATTAAAATATATACATGGAAACCCAGCAAATATAAAAGAGCAGTAATGGTGTCTGTAGGGGTGTGCGACATCATGATTTTTTATTGTGCACGATTAAAATGTCTCCACAATCTGCTTTTGAAGAAATATCGTGCATTCTATCAGTTTGCAGTTCTGGCACCTCGGTCTCAACATACTGAACAACGCAACGAATATTCACATATTCACACAAATGTTAACACAAAACACAAAAGAATATATTTAGAAGAATGTGGGTAACCAAACAGTTGCTGGTCCCCATTGACTTCCATAGTAGGAAGAAAATATACTATAGCAGTCTCTGGGGTACATCAACTGTTTGCTTACCCACATTCTTCTAAATAACTTTTATTTTCAGTAGAAGAAAGAAACTTATTCAGGTTTAAAACAACAAGAGAGTAAATGATGACAATTTCAATTTTTAGGGGAACCATCCCTTTAATGTTTAATAAAACAACAAAACACAAAGAGGAAATCACTCACTGCTCTTGACTGAGAACTTTAATAGTAGCTTTAATAAGAATCAATGTATAATTTATACAGTGGAGTCTATGTTGTGTTTTATTTTCATATTTGTTCATTTAATTACTTACTTCAATGCTACTGTTAAATACACCAACTGTAGCTGAAAAAATAAAACACTGTTTATTTCATTTGTATATTAAGTTGTGTATGTGTAATCTAAGATTTTTATCTTCACCACTTTGGCCATTATTTTTTTTTATTATATTTTGTACCTAAGGCTTTGTTTTTAAGAAAAGGGACATTAGTTTGGCTGTAATGCTCAGTCTCTTGCAAAATAGTAAAACCAACATGAAAAGGAATCGTGATAAAATCGTGAATTGTGATTTTCCTGAAAAAAATCGTGATATGATATTTTTGCCTTATCGCCCACCCCTACCTGGAAGCACGTTTATGGAGTCCATCAACTGTCGGACATCGGACAGATCCGTCGTCGAAACATCAAAGTCCAGAGACACTCCCAGCTTCAGATCCACTTCCTTACTGGAAAACTGCTCAACTCTGATTGGACAGAATATGATAATTCCAGATTGTGTTAACTGTGATGGTCAGGCACGCCACTTTATCGTCCACTGTCATTCCAGATGTAGGACGTGCACTTCGAAAGCACAAAACACTGACTGTTGACATTCATATCTAACGTAGGAATGAATGTTGAGCCTCAAATGTTCTTGGTTTGCACGTGACCAATCTTGACGCGGCAGGTTTGAATATGACGACTTAATTTTCAGTCTGTTCAGTTCAACATTAACATCCACTCGTTGTGTGGAAAAGAGCAATATGAACATTCTGCTACACATCTCGTTTTGTGAAGGTAATGCAGAAATGTTTTATAGTATTTGCCAACCTTTTCTATCATACTTTAAAAAAGAGAAAAACTGGTCATTTCTTCTATATGTAATCCGTTCTGAGCATTTGGCCCTTGCTGCTCCTTTCCATCACCACGGATTTATTAATAAACAGAGCAAAAGAACAACTGTATTTTCTTTTCCGGCCAGTTGGTAGTGATTTTATACAGTATATTGCCAAAAGTTTTGGGACGTCTGCCTTTACATGCACATGAACTTAAGTGACATCCCATTCTTAATCCGTAGGGTTTAATATGGAGTTGGGAGCTTGAAGGGACCTAACCCTAATTCTAACTTTACACTTGGCACAATGCAGTCAAGCAAGTACCGTTCTCCTGGCAACCGCCAAACCCGCGCTTTACACCACTGCACCCCATGCTTTACACCACTGCATCCCGCACTTTACACCACTGCATCCCGCACTTTACACCACTGCACCCCATGCTTTACACCACTGCACCCCATGCTTTACACCACTGCATCCCACGCTTTACTCCACTGCATCCCACGCTTTACTCCACTGCATCCCACGCTTTACACCACTGCATCCCACGCTTTACACCACTGCACCCCATGCTTTACACCACTGCACCCCATGCTTTACACCACTGCACCCCATGCTTTACACCACTGCACCCCATGCTTTACACCACTGCACCCCACGCTTTACACCACTGCATCCCACGCTTTACTCCACTGCATCCCACGCTTTACTCCACTGCACCCCACGCTTTACACCACTGCACCCCGCACTTTACACCACTGCATCCCATGCTTTACACCACTGCACCCCATGCTTTACACCACTGCACCCCATGCTTTACACCACTGCACCCCACGCTTTACTCCACTGCACCCCACGCTTTACACCACTGCACCCCACGCTTTACACCACTGCACCCCACGCTTTACACCACTGCACCCCATGCTTTACACCACTGCACCCCATGCTTTACACCACTGCACCCCACGCTTTACTCCACTGCACCCCACGCTTTACACCACTGCACCCCACGCTTTACACCACTGCACCCCACGCTTTACACCACTGCACCCCACGCTTTACACCACTGCACCCCATGCTTTACACCACTGCACCCCATGCTTTACACCACTGCACCCCATGCTTTACACCACTGCACCCCATGCTTTACACCACTGCATCCCACGCTTTACTCCACTGCATCCCACGCTTTACTCCACTGCACCCCACGCTAGGGCTGCACGATATTGGAAAAAAATTACATTGCGATATTTTTTTTCCCAACGATATATATCGCGATATTGCGAGCCATCAATCCAGGCTAAAGTCAATAATTACCATTCCATGTTATTAATAATTTCACTAATAAGCAAGCTTCATTACAAGTAAAAAAAAAGGCCACTTAATATTTTATTCAAGAAACATATTTCTCTCAGAATTCGGTGAACGTTCTTCACAGGACCTAACGTTCTTCAGGTTCTAGGACCCGAAAAATTATGTTTTCTGTGCTGATTCAGTGACGCGTTCATGTAAACGGCACCTATAACCAGCAAAAGTAATGATTAATAATATGTAAAATATTGCGATGTGACATTTTAATTGTTTATTAATAAACAAGTGTTTTCTGTAAAGATTAAGTTGACAATACTGACTCGCGATCTTCGCAGCAGTGATCGGGAGAAATGCACTTTTCATACAGATTAGGCTATTATTATTTTTTTTTTAATGGTTCTGTTTAAAAGTAGAGATTTCTGTAGATAATAGAAATATTTCTATTTTATTATTATTATTATTATTATTATTAGGTGTGTGAGGCGAGTAGGCTACCTTTTATGCTGAGTTGCGGTTCATGGATGATAGCTTATAATCTCCAGTTCAGGCGCTGGCTGCTATAGGCTATTTAATATTTATTTATTAAATCCAGGAAATTGGATAATGAAATACTGATTAAAATTAAGATACAATTAATACGAAACGAAATTCGTTTTAAAGAAAGGCTTTGTGCTTTCTGTTTGAGGTATCTGTGAAAGTTTTAAAGCAGTCTTTTACTGCCGCTTTCATAACGGTCGCGTCCTTAATAACATTGTTTTTTCCTCATAAATGCGAACACGAAAAATAAACGACTTTAAAAAAAAAAAACATCCACAACTTTATAACACTCCAGCAAAGTAGCCTACCTCTTTTTGGTCAACATCCTCCTTTTTGTAGACGAAATAGGCTAGTCCCAAATAGCTGATTTTGACTTTTTTGGATCCTCTTCGTAGCGCATTTTTAGCTATAGGATTGCCAGTGAATGTTGGCTGTGAGCGGTGAGCTGCGGCACAGCGAACCAATCACTGTGCAGGCACGCGGAACGCGTATGTCACCCCAGCAAAAAGCCATACAACAATCTCGTGTTTACTGTGTGCTACTAACGTTACCCTTCACATCGCATGTTCCGGCGATGTGACTATCGCTCATTCGCACATCGCGATGTCGATGTTAAAACAGACTATCGTTCAGCCCTACCCCACGCTTTACACCACTGCACCCCACGCTTTACACCACTGCATCCCACGCTTTACACCACTGCATCCCACGCTTTACACCACTGCACCCCACGCTTTACACCACTGCATCCCACGCTTTACTCCACTGCATCCCACGCTTTACACCACTGCATCCCACGCTTTACACCACTGCATCCCACACTTTACACCACTGCATCCCACACTTTACTCCACTGCATCCCACACTTTACACCACTGCATCTCACACTTTACTCCACTGCATCCCACACTTTACACCACTGCATCCCACGCTTTACACCACTGCATCCCACACTTTACACCACTGCATCCCACGCTTTACACCACTGCATCCCACACTTTACTCCACTGCATCCCACACTTTACACCACTGCATCCCACGCTTTACACCACTGCATCCCACACTTTACTCCACTGCATCCCACACTTTACTCCACTGCACCCCACGCTTTACACCACTGCATCCCACGCTTTACTCCACTGCATCCCACACTTTACTCCACTGCACCCCACGCTTTACACCACTGCATCCCACACTTTACTCCACTGCACCCCACGCTTTACACCACTGCATAGCATCAATAAAAAGAGTTTAACCAAACATCTTTTGTATTCCGCAGAAGAAAGAAGGAAAGTCACACTGGTTTGAAACCACATGAAGTTGAGTAACTGATGATAGAATGATTATTAGACACGCCACAAACTGCATCCACTTACCTCTTCATGATTGGCATGACAGCCTGTCAATCAGAGAGAGAGGGCGGGTCAGAAACTATTGATTATGTGGTTCTGTGATAACCCTGATCAGTGCTGATCTCTGACCTGCAGGAAGGCGCGCTGGTCTTGCTGTCGGTGAACTCCCTGCGCGCTCTCGATCAGCTGTTTGCACGCGTCCAGGGTTTGCCCACATCGCAGAAGCTCGCCGTACAGACGCTCCAGCGTGCGGCTCTTCTGCTCGTCCAGTGCCGCCGCTCGCGTCTCGTGTCTCTGCGAGAGCGTTTGCAGGACCTCGTTATAATGCTGCTCCAGGTTCTGCTCCTGACGCCCGAAGTTCTCCTGGAAACACACAAGTTGCGATTTATTAAAACAAACTTGACTGAAAAAATTACTGTTCCAGTACATGAATACTTGAGGACTGAGCGACTGAGCCTGGTTTCTCCCAAGGGTTTTTTCTCCATTCTGTCACTGATGGAGTTTTGGTTTGGTTTCTGTCGCCATTGGCTTTTGTCTTGTTTAGTTGGGGACATTTCATTTAATATTCTACAATATTATTGATCTCCTGCATTGACACCATTAAATGAGAACTGAACTGAGCTGGACGATGACATCACGGTTTTTCTCCAGAGCGGCGATATATATATATACATTATACTGGTATAACATTGGCCAGCGAATTACAGTGGCACAGACTGTATTATCAGTGTTGGGCAGTCGCTACTTGTAGCTTAGCTAGTAACTTAGTATTTTGTTGGTAGCTTCACTATTTCCTGAATCAAGTAACTTTTTAGTAGCTTAACTCCTTTATTTATCAAGTAGCTCGGCCACGCAAGCTACACTTTTCTTGTCATGTGAAATTAGCGCAACTGAAATAGCTTCCTATGTAGTGAACTAGCCTACTGCTGTGTTTGTGTGACTTAGCTTGTGTAGTGAAGCTTTATTCATGGCAGAGTAACTGATAGCTTAGCTCACTACAATTTCCAAGTAGCTTGCCCAACATTGTGTATTATTCACATGTAATTCACCCTAACAAAAGTAATAATATCTGACTTTACAGCCACTATCTGTTTCTGCTTCTCTATCAATATCACAGGGTGACGGACGTCCCGGTTAGGTTGACTGTCCCTGGATAAATACAGAAACAAACGACCTCTGACCCCGTTTAGTTTTTGAAGACACAACATTAGGGTTTTTCAATCAGAATGATAGTCAAACCCCCCGTTTTCCCCCCTTTTCGGGGATTATGTTCCCAGTTTTGATCTCGGACATCTGGTCACTTTATATCATATATCAGAATATTCTATTACTGTTTAGCCCACTATGAATATTAAAATACGCCGAACCATGTGTCCTGCAACTTACTGAAGCTGGACTGTGACGCTGTTTTCTTCTAGAAACAAACTTTGTTGCATTATTTTCCTGTTATCTCTGTAAAGCTGCTCTGAAACACTCTGTGTTGTATAAAGGTGACTTGACTTGACGTGCAGCATCAAACCACCTGAATGTGTGTGTGCAGAATGTGTGTGTGCAGAACACGACGCTCGAGTCGCGCACCTCCACCGTGATGAAGATCTCCTCCAGGTTACTGGCGAAGTTCTCCATCTCCACAATCTTCTGGCTCAGCTTACCCCTGCTGCGGGACAGCTCCTCCTGGGAAAACACACGGCCTCATCACACACGCGGCCTCATCACACACACCTGCACAGGTATGAGGAGCAGATCAAGCGTTCAGGAGTGTGTGGCTGGTTCTCACCTTGATCTGCTGCGCGGCGGGGCCGAGCGCGAGGTGTGTGTGACGCGCGTGCGCCACGGCGCCGGTGTGTGTGAGCACATGGCAGTGAGAGCAGAAGGCATCAGGTCTGTGTGAGTCCTGCACCATCACAAACGCCTCTTCATCGTCAGCCTCGTCTTCCTCACTCAGCTCCTCCGCGATCACACACAGACCCCTCGCGTCAAACGCCTCCATCCTGAGCCAGAGAACACACACACTGCTCACATTCATACACTCACTGTCTGTTTATATCCATTTCAATTCAATTCAATTGAGCTTTATTAGCATGACTGTGTATCACAATGTTGCCAAAGCATTAAAATATTATATATATAAACAAACAAAACATATCTCCTATCTATCTTATATATATCTTATCTTATAACATATCTTGCTGAATGTTAATTTTATCCTGTTGTGTTTATATCTTATTTTTCATGTGTATGTGTGTGTGTGTGTGTGTGTGTGTGTGTGTGTGTGGAAACGCATTACAAGTAACGCAAGTTACTTTTTCAAGTAATAAATTATAGGTTTAAAATTATAATATTTAGAATTTTTAAGAAAAAGCAAAATATCTGAGTAAGTTTCTCTAAATCGTAATGCAGGTTTAATTTGTTTTCCTATGATTGACTGAATTCTCACATGGACTAATTTACTCATCTCTCTTGCACAAAAACAGATTCATATTCCTCAAATGAATAAAAAAAAAAAAAAAACAGTGAAATGCAAACTCAGAATATTACGCAAACCAGCAACAATTAAAGATGTTAAATTACATAAATATACTTCATGTATTTAATCTCACTTTAGCCTTGTGTTTGCTGTTGATCTTCAATGATCCAGTTCAGCCTGACGTTCATCTCACTTCTGCTATAAAGCGGCTTTACGTTTGCCAAAATAGGTTATTTGTTTCAGAACAAAGCGGCAAGCCCAGCTCAAGTCAGGAAAAGTACCGCAACAACACTTTCCCATAAAAAGTAACCAAGTAATGAAATTAGTTATTTTAAGGAGTAACGTAATATTGTAACACGTTGTTTTTAAAAGTAACTTTCCCCAACACTGGCTGAATGTAAATGTTTATATTCCTTCCTATCAGTCGTAACACTCATTATCACGACCATAAACTACAGATGATCATAAAACAGCTTTCAGATTCAGGAAAAGTCAGATGAGGTTTTGCTATTTGAAAGGAAACATTATCAGAACACACACACACACACACACACACACACACACACACACACTCACACACACTCTCTCTCTCTCTCTCTCTCTCTCTCTCTCACACACACTCTCTCTCTCTCTCTCTCTCACACACACACACAGATACACTTCACAGTCTTACACACACACTCAGACACTTATACACACTCGTTATCTCTCTCTCTCTCACACACACTCTCTCTCTCTCTCTCTCTCTCACACACACACACACACACACACACACACACACACATACACTCTCATACACACTCATTCGGACACGGACACACACACACACACACACACTCACTCACACACACACACACACTCTCTCTCACTCTCTCTCTCTCTCTCTCTCTCTCTCTCACACACACACACACACACACACACACACACTCTCTCTCTCTCTCTCTCTCTCTCTCACACACACACACACAGATACACTTCACAGTCTTACACACACACTCAGACACATATACACACTCGTTATCTCTCTCTCTCTCTCACACTCTCTCTCTCTCTCTCTCTCTCTCTCTCTCTCTCTCTCTCTCTCACACACACACACACACACACACACACATACACTCTCATACACACTCATTCGGACACGGACACGGACACACACACGACATTTGCAGCCATAAACAAGCCAAACAATAACAGTTGTTTCCTTGCATTAATCTGAAATCGTCAAAGTAATAAAAGCGTCGAGAAATACCTGCTGTCTGTCGGTGTGTGTGTTCAGTGTGTTTCAGCTCAGTGTGTGTGTTCAGTGTGTTTCAGCTCATAACAGATAAATATAGACTGACGTGTCGAATATCAGCAGGAGCTCTAACCCCTCACGACTAACTGAATCTCACTGTTCACTGAACACACACACACACACACACACACACACACACACGATGTAATGTTTATATTTTAATTCAATATATTTATAATTTAAAACGACAAAATAGACTGTATTAGACTTTAATTTTGACACACATTTAATTTTTGTTCTAATATTTACATTTCACACATAATAAATCATGAAAGAATATAAACCTGACAGATGCAATGATTACTGTTATTCGGATCAATCTGGCAACATGTGAAATTAGTTTTGTCAAATTGTTCCATTTATTTTTCCTATAAAGGCTTTACAGAAAATTGAAGAAAGTATAATTTCACGTTACTGAATATTAATTGACAGACTGAATCTGAATCAGCAGGTCTGTAGTTTAATCTCATATAAACATCAACTCAAGCTTTTCATCAGAAACAGAAATATACTTTAAAGACACACATTTGCCCAGTCAGTTTTTAGAATGCTAGCTTTTGTTTTATGTATTTCTATATTTTTTTGGATTCTGTGTGTTTATCGTTATAATGTTCAAGATGGAGTGATGATGTTATAATTAGGCTACTTTGAACAAGTACATTTGATAACAACAGTAGCTTTAAGGTTTTCTGTTATTGTTACAGCAACTCTTGTTACTTCATACAATAGTTTACACATTGTAGATTTATAAACTGAGCAGATATAAATATGGGAATATTGTCATAATCTAATTGGCAAAGACTGAGTCACTATGGCAAGCCGTTTTAACATTTAACAGCTAGACTGGATATGTGTTGCAGATATCTGTAATTCAGTTTTGCCTAGTCAAAAAGAACATTTCAGATATCCACAAAGACATTCTTCCTAGGACAAATGACATCACTTTTGCCATTCATTTGTATGGGGTTTATCATTACAGATATCTACAATTCAGTTGCAGATATCCACTATGTGAATTACGGATATCTGCAACTGAATTGTAGATATCTGTAATTCTAGTTTGAGATATCTTCAATTTGATTCTGACTAGTCATAACTCCAGTTCAAGATATCTTTAATTCACCTCAATTCAAGATATTTTTTTTATTTTATTTGACCTTTATTTAACCAGGTGAGCACGTAGAGAACACGTTCTCAATTGAAACGGCGACCTGGCCAAGATAAAGCGAAGGTGCAAGATAACGTAAAGTTACACAAAGTACAAGTTTTCTTGGCAGTAATAAAAGCAGCCTTGGTATGTAAACAATTAGTGCATCATAATCTACAATAAAGTATCGAAATGATAAAAAATATCAAGGCAACTACATAAGTAGTAATAATACTGGGCATAATTGTGCAAGGAGAAATTGTGCAAATAGCATACAACACACAAACAGAGTGCATGAGACTCTACATGTTCCTTTTCAGATATCTTAAATTAAGTTTTGACTAGTCGAAATGACGTTGTAGATATCTCAAACTGGAGTTAGGGATAGTCATAATTTAATTGTAGATATCTATTATCAAGTTATAGATATCTTGAAATTAATTTTGATTAGAGGTATCTGAAATTTGAGATATCTGTAACTTTCATTCTGCCTAGTCAAAATGTAATTACAGATATCCTGAATTAGAGTTTTGACTAGGCCAAATGACGTTGCAGATATCTGTATGCAAATTAGGCCCGCATCACACTTTAGGCGGGAGCAGAGCGTGTTGTTCAAATCATCAAATCACATAGCACCTGTTAACTGTTGACTTGTAATTAGCACTGATTAGCACCATGTCGGAGCAACCAGAGGGCGAAGGAGTTTTAATCGTCTTTTTAATGCTGTTAGATACTGTTTCAAACTGAAAAAAATTAATAAAAAATAAGAACTAATCTGAACTAAGAACTTTTTTTCTCATTTAAGGAAGTTAATGTTATTGTACTTCCATGGCAAGAATAGCATGCATGTCAGCATCTTTATTACATTTACATTTACATTTAGTCATTTAGCAGACGCTTTTATCCAAAGCGACTTACAAATTAGGACTAAATAAAGCGAGTCATCATGAAGAGGCAAAAACAACAACAACGCAAGAAGTGCTCAGAATACAAAGTTCAGGCATTATTCAGAGTAGCATAAGTCTGATAAGTGATGTTTCAAAGGAATTTTTTTTTGTTTTTTTTGTTTTTTATGAGGTTAAGTGCTCACGGAAGAGATGGGTTTTCAGCGTTTTTTTGAATGTTGCCAGTGATTCTTCATTCCGGATGAGGCCGGGGAGAGCGTTCCACCAGCATGGAGCTGTGAATGAGAATGTTCTGGAAAGTGATTTTGTGGCTCTCTGTGATGGAACCACGAGACGTCGCTCGTTGACCGATCGTAGGCGTCTGGTAGGGATGTAGACTCGTAGGAGTGAGTGAAAGTAGGAGGGAGCTGAGCCTGTGATAGATCTGTAAGCAAGCGTCAATGCCTTGAACTTGAATGAATTAGTGTGAATTAGTGTGAATCTCTTTCACGCATAAATCTTACATCAACAATAACCTACGACGTAATTTTAAGCATGATCATAAACATAGCATTGCAACATTTTATATATTTTTTGTATATAAAATATTGTATATAATTTTTTTTATTTGTATATAAAAAAAAAATTTCCGATTACAGCCAACGCCATGACTGCTTCTTTCTTCTTCCATTCATAGAAATAAGGAAATGAACCCACTTCTTCTTTGATTATGGCGGGGAGGGGAAATTACTTATTTATGGATATCTAAAATAGAGCAATGTCATGCACAATAATTTGCACTAGTCATAATGACGTTTGAGATATCTTTAACTTTCATTCTGCCTAGTCAAAACTGAATTACAGATATCTCTATCTGTCGTTTCGACTAGTCACAATTACGTTACAGATATCTTGAATGACAATTCCAACTATCCAAAATGTAATTACGACTAGTCAGAAAGACATTGTTGATATAATGTTAATTCCGGATAGTCAAACTTAGCTGTTAAATGTTAAAAGGGCTTGCCATAAGTCACAAGAACACTGGAATTCCCCTTGTCACGTGACCGCGGGATGACGACAGCGGAAGTGCAGAACAACACTGAACACCATCGCGATGAGCGACGCGGACGCGGACAGCGCGCGGATGGACAGCTTGGATGGATGGGTCGCGATTAAACTCGACGCCTTCGAGGACAGCGAGAGCTACAAGCTCAGGTTTATTGTGGAGTGGAACGAGATCGAGACTAAGTTCGCGGTGACGTGTCATAACCGGACGCTCCAGCGACGCGGCGACGCGAGCGGCAGCCGCGCGGGTCTGTTCTCGGGCACGCAGCTGAGATACGTGCATGCGCACCTGAGCGCGGTCCGGGAAGAGCTCGAGCCGCTGTTCCCCGAGCTGACGCGCTTCCGGGAGGCGAGCGTCTGGGACCTGCTGTTCTCCAACGCGCCGCGGTGCGATGCTGACGCGGAGTGCAGGCAGCTGGAGCGGTACTTCAGCAACGCCGTGGACGCGTGCGGCCGCAAGATCGTGCTGGACGCGCTGTTCAGCGTCACTGAGGCAGACGAGCGCGAGTACTTCGAAAACCTGCAAGAGTTTAAATGCAAAGCGATGCGGGACGAGATTACGCGCGCCAAAGACGCGTTGCGCGCGGTGAGCCGCGACACTGACCTGGACCTGAATTTTATTCTGTTCTATTCTATTCTATTCTATTCTATTCTATTCTATTCTATTCTATTCTATTCTGTTCTGTTCTGTTTTATTCTATTCCACTATTCTATTATGTTCTATTATACTATTTCGTTCTATTCTATTCCACTATTCTGTTCTGTTCTATTCTATTCTGTTTTGTTAAGCGACTTTGGGCTTGTGGAAAGGCAGTATATAAATAAAACTTCTTCCTCTTCTTCTTCTATTCTGTTCTATTCTATTCTACTATTCTATTCTGTTCTATTCTACTTTTCTATTCTAATTCTTTCTATTCTGTTCTATTCTAATTATTTTCTATTCTATTCTGTACCATTTTTTTCCAATCTATTCTATTATTATATTCTGTTCTTTTCTATTCTGTTCTTTTCTATTCTACGATTCTATTCTGTTCTATTCTAATTCTATTCTATTCTATTATTCTATTCTGTTCTATTCTACTTTTCTATTCTATTTTATTTTTCTATCCTGTTCTATTCTAAATCTATTCTATTCTGTACCATTCTTTTCTGACCTATTCCATTATTTTATTCTGTTCTTTTCTATTGTGTTCTATTCTATTGTAACATTCTGTTCTATTCTACTTTTCTTTTCTATTCTATTTTTCTATTCTGTTCTATTCTAATTATTTTCTATTCTATTCTGTACTATTCTTTTCCGATCTATTCCATTATTCTATTCTTCTATTCTATTCTTCTATTCTGTTCTGTTCTTTTCTATTCTGTTCTATTCTATTCTACTATTCTGTTCTATTCTGTTCTATTCTACTGTTCTAATTATATTCTATTATATTCTATTCTACTATTCTATTTTGTTCTATTCTACTTTCTATTCTATTTTATTTTAATATCCTGTTCTATTCAACTTTTCTATTCTATTTTATTTTTATATCCTGTTCTATTCTAATTCTATTATTTTCTGACCTATTCCATTATTATATTCTGTTCTTTTCTATTGTGTTCTATTCTATTGTACTGTTCTGTTCTATTCTACTTTTCTTTTCTATTCTATTTTAATTTTCTTTACTGTTCTATTCTTTTCCAATCTATTCCATTATTATATTCTTCTGTTCTGTTCTATTCTATTCTTCTATTCTATTCTTCAATTCTGTTCTATTCTGTTCTATTCTACTATTCTAATTCTATTATATTGTGTTCTGTTCTATTCTATTCCAATTCTATTCTATTTTTCTATTCTATTCTTCAATTCTTTTCTGTTCTATTCTACTATTCTATTTCTATTATATTGTATTCTGTTCTATTCTATTTTTCTATTCTGTTCTTCAATTCTGTTCTGTTCTATTCTGTTCTATTCTACTATTCTAATTCTATTATATTGTGTTCTGTTCTATTCTATTCCAATTCTATTCTATTTTTCTATTCTATTCTTCAATTCTGGCCTGTTCTATTCTGTTCTATTCTACTATTCTAATTCTATTATATTGTGTTCTGTTCTATTCTATTATTCTATTCTATTCTTCAATTCTGTTCTGTTCTATTCTGTTCTATTCTACTATTCTAATTCTATTATATTGTGTTCTGTTCTATTCTATTCCAATTCTATTCTGTTTTTCTATTCTATTCTATTCTTCTATTCTATTCTTCAATTCTGTTCTGTTCTATTCTACTATTCTAATTCTATTATATTGTGTTCTGTTCTATTCTATTCTTCTATTCTATTCTTCAAATCTGTTCTGTTCTATTCTGTTCTATTCTACTATTCTAATTCTATTATATTGTATTCTGTTCTATTCTATTCCAATTCTATTCTATTTTTATATTATATTCTTCAATTCTGTTCTGTTCTATTCTGTTCTATTCTACTATTCTAATTCTATTATATTGTATTCTGTTCCATTCTATTTTTCTATTCTATTCTTCAATTCTGTTCTGTTATATTCTGTTCTTCTACTATTCTAATTCTATTATATTGTGTTCTGTTCTATTCTATTCCAATTCTATTATATTTTTCTATTCTATTCTTCAATTCTGGACTGTTCTATTCTGTTCTATTCTACTATTCTAATTCTATTATATTGTGTTCTGTTCTATTCTTCTATTCTATTCTTCAATTCTGTTCTGTTCTATTCTGTTCTATTCTACTATTCTAATTCTATTATATTCTGTTCTATTCTATTCTTCTATTCTATTCTTCAATTCTGTTCTGTTCTATTCTACTATTCTAATTCTATTATATTGTGTTCTATTCTATTCTATTCCAATTCTATTCTATTTTTATATTATATTCTATTCTTCTATTCTATTCTTCAATTCTGTTCTGTTCTATTCTGTTCTATTCTACTATTCTAATTCTATTATATTGTATTCTGTTCCATTCTATTTTCTATTCTATTCTTCAATTCTGTTCTGTTATATTCTGTTCTTCTACTATTCTAATTCTATTATATTGTGTTCTGTTCTATTCTATTCCAATTCTATTATATTTTTCTATTCTATTCTTCAATTCTGGTCTGTTCTATTCTGTTCTATTCTACTATTCTAATTCTATTATATTGTGTTCTGTTCTATTCTATTCCAATTCTATTCTGTTTTTCTATTCTATTCTATTCTTCTATTCTATTCTTCAATTCTGTTCTGTTCTATTCTGTTCTATTCTACTATTCTAATTCTATTATATTGTATTCTGTTCTATTCTATTCCAATTCTATTCTATTTTTATATTATATTCTTCAATTCTGTTCTGTTCTATTCTGTTCTATTCTACTATTCTAATTCTATTATATTGTATTCTGTTCCATTCTATTTTTCTATTCTATTCTTCAATTCTGTTCTGTTATATTCTGTTCTTCTACTATTCTAATTCTATTATATTGTGTTCTGTTCTATTCTATTCCAATTCTATTATATTTTTCTATTCTATTCTTCAATTCTGGACTGTTCTATTCTGTTCTATTCTACTATTCTAATTCTATTATATTGTGTTCTGTTCTATTCTTCTATTCTATTCTTCAATTCTGTTCTGTTCTATTCTGTTCTATTCTAATTCTATTCTATTATATTCTGTTCTATTCTATTCTTCTATTCTATTCTTCAATTCTGTTCTGTTCTATTCTACTATTCTAATTCTATTATATTGTGTTCTATTCTATTCTATTCCAATTCTATTCTATTTTTCTATTCTATTCTATTCTTCTATTCTATTCTTCAATTCTGTTCTGTTCTATTCTGTTCTATTCTACTATTCTAATTCTATTATATTGTGTTCTGTTCTATTCTATTCCAATTCTATTATATTTTTCTATTCTATTCTTCAATTCTGGTCTGTTCTATTCTGTTCTATTCTACTATTCTAATTCTATTATATTGTGTTCTGTTCTATTCTTCTATTCTATACTTCAATTCTGTTCTGTTCTATTCTGTTCTATTCTACTATTCTAATTCTATTATATTCTGTTCTATTCTATTCTTCTATTCTATTCTTCAATTCTGTTCTGTTCTATTCTACTATTCTAATTCTATTATATTGTGTTCTGTTCTATTCTATTCCATTCCAATTCTATTCTATTTTTCTATTCTATTCTATTCTTCTATTCTATTCTTCAATTCTGTTCTGTTCTGTTGTCCTGTTCTGCTGTTGTGGTTGTTGATCTCCCCGTGATGACGAGGCTCTTCTGTCGTTGTGTTGTGGTGTTGTGTGGTTCCTCAGCTGGTTCAGACTCACTCCAGCGCTGACGGACTCCTGCGACTGATGAAGATCTATGAGGAGGAAGACGAGGCTTATAGAGAGTTTGTGAGTGTTGCGACTCAGTTCTACCAGAACCTTCTGCAGCCCTTCAGAGACATGCGAGAGATCGCCTCGCTCTACAAGACCGAGATTCTGGTACACACATCAGAACATAACCCTAACAGATCAACATGATGTCAGAAGCAGCAGAAGTTGATGGACAGTGTGTGTGTGTGTGTGTTCAGAAATGTCTGCAGTACGAGGAACTGGGGCCGAAGCGTGTGTGTGAACTGAAGACAGAGATGAATGAATGGAGTCAGCGAGGAGAATCAGCCGTTCACTCCATACAGGACCACACAGCAGAATACTTTAAAGACACTTCCAGAGCCCTGACAGGTCTCACACACACACACACACACACACACACACACACACACACACACACACACACACACACACACACACACACACACACTCACTCACTCACTCACTCACTCACTCACTCACTCACTCACTCACTCACTCACTCACTCACACACACACATACACACACTCTCATCTGTGAGTGTGATATCTCTGCTAATAGTGTGTGTGTGTGTGTGTGTGTGTTCCTTCAGGTATGGTGAAACAGATGGAGCAGGATCAGAAGAGATTTGGCCACGCCTCTTGGGCAATGGCCACGCCCAGACAAGAGAAACTCAGAATCCTATTGGCTAAAGAGACACTGCAGCACATGAGGGCCAAAGAGATGTGCATCAAGCGCAAGAGAGTTGAGATCCGAGAGCAGGTGGAGTGTGTGTGTTTGAGTGAGTTTGTGTGTCTGTGTGTGTGTCTGTGTGTACAGATGTATAATTGTTACATCAGTTTACATATCATTAGCCTGTGTGTGACACTGTACGACAGATGGAAACACACTGAAATGTTTTTGTATTTTAACACAGAAAAATTTCTCCGGTTACAATCGTAACCTCGGTTCCCTGAGAGCGGTAACTCAACATTGCGTCAGCTATGAGTAGTGAAGATAAGCCCAGAGAAAAGGGGTCAAGCTACACCAGCCATGAAGAGACAGACAGTCAGCCAACAGCCGCGTCGCTAGGAGTGCTAGCATCTGATAGGCGGAACTAGACCAATGAAACATCAGCTCCGACCCTATCAAAATTAGCATATCCAAACGCAATTAAAGCAAAGGCTGCACTGATCCACAATAAGTTCTCAAGCATGAGAGTAAAACACAGAGTCAACGGCATAGCGGTAACAACTGTGTAACGCACTAGAACAGTTCTCAATACATGAGTAAGGAATTTAACTCGCCGAAAGCACTCGCGACGCCACAGACTGGACATCCAGCTCGTAAAATCTGGCGAAGGTGTTCTGAGAAGACCAGCCAGCAGCAAAACATAAACCCTGGATAGACATCCCTCTAGACCAGACCCACGGAGAGGCCACCGCCCTCGTCCAACGAGCTCTGATGCTACGGGGACAATCCCTCCCTGGCACGCGTAAGCCAGCGCGAGGGCGTCCACAATCCAGTGAGAAAGTCTTTCCCTTAGTTCAGCCACCAAAGCACACGAGAAGCTGGTCCGACTGACGCAAGGCGAGGATGGCGGCTCAGCGGGTGAAGCGGGCAGGGTAACGACCTGTGCGTTGAAGGGTGTAGCAAGAGACTTCGGCACGTAGCCTCGCCTCGGCCGGAGAGTAACGCTGCAGTCGCCGGGTCCGTCGTTCACCGAGAACACGTGTAAGTCTCCGATGCGCTTCGCAGAGACGATAGCAAGAGCAAAGCCGTTTTCAGGGAGAGCTCCTTAACCGCAATCGAAGCTAGCGCTTGAACGGCGGTAGAGAGAGCCCTCAAAACTAGAGCTAGATCCCACGTGAAGGACATAATCTCCTTGCTCCGTCACCAGAGGGTGTTTACCGATCCATCGCCTGTCAACCGGGGAACGAAACGAAGCAATAGCGGCCACATACACCTTCAGTGTGGACGGCTAACTCCCGCTATCCAGTCTGTGCTGTAGGAATCGCAAGGCATCCGACATGGGACAGATCACGGGTCGACATCGCTGTCCTGGCACCATTTAGCAAAAACTCCCCATTTCAGAGCATAAAGGCGCCTAGTAGAAGTCCGTGCAACTTATGGGGTTCCATTTGTGCCGAAATTATGTCAACATGCTATCTGTCTATGCTGTGTGTCGTCTTCCATGTCTATGTGTCTGTTCACTGTCTATGCTGTGTGTCGTCTTCCATGTCTATGTGTCTGTTCACTGTCTATGCTGTGTGTCGTCTTCCATGTCTATGTGTCTGTTCACTGTCTATGTCTATGTCTGTCTGTCTATGCTGTGTGTCGTCTTCCATGTCTATGTGTCTGTTCACTGTCTATGCTGTGTGTCGTCTTCCATGTCTATGTGTCTGTTCACTGTCTATGTCTATGTCTGTCTGTCTATGCTGTGTGTCGTCTTCCATGTCTATGTGTCTGTTCACTGTCTATGTCTATGTCTGTCTGTCTATGCTGTGTGTCGTCTTCCATGTCTATGTATCTGTTCACTGTCTATGTCTATGTCTGTCTGTCTATGCTGTGTGTCGTCTTCCATGTCTATGTGTCTGTTCACTGTCTATGTCTATGTCTGTCTGTCTATGCTGTGTGTCGTCTTCCATGTCTATGTGTCTGTTCACTGTCTATGTCTATGTCTGTCTGTCTATGCTGTGTGTCGTCTTCCATGTCTATGTATCTGTTCACTGTCTATGTCTATGTCTGTCTGTCTGTCTATGCTGTGTGTCGTCTTCCATGTCTATGTGTCTGTTCACTGTCTATGTCTATGTCTGTCTGTCTATGCTGTGTGTCGTCTTCCATGTCTACTGTATGTGTCTGTTCACTGTCTATGTCTGTCTGTCTATGCTGTGTGTCGTCTTCCATGTCTATGTGTCTGTTCACTGTCTATGTCTATGTCTGTCTGTCTATGCTGTGTGTCGTCTTCCATGTCTATGTGTCTGTTCACTGTCTATGTCTATGTCTGTCTGTCTATGCTGTGTGTCGTCTTCCATGTCTATGTATCTGTTCACTGTCTATGTCTATGTCTGTCTGTCTGTCTATGCTGTGTGTCGTCTTCCATGTCTATGTGTCTGTTCACTGTCTATGTCTATGTCTGTCTGTCTATGCTGTGTGTCGTCTTCCATGTCTATGTGTCTGTTCACTGTCTATGTCTATGTCTGTCTGTCTATGCTGTGTGTCGTCTTCCATGTCTATGTATCTGTTCACTGTCTATGTCTATGTCTGTCTGTCTATGCTGTGTGTCGTCTTCCATGTCTATGTATCTGTTCACTGTCTATGTCTATGTCTGTCTGTCTATGCTGTGTGTCGTCTTCCATGTCTATGTGTCTGTTCACTGTCTATGCTGTGTGTCGTCTTCCATGTCTATGTGTCTGTTCACTGTCTATGTCTATGTCTGTCTGTCTATGCTGTGTGTCGTCTTCCATGTCTATGTGTCTGTTCACTGTCTATGTGATTGCTCACATGACTTAACTTCTGTCTTTGTCCACTCAACTCACTCCTGTCACCTGTCCTTGTCGTTTGACTGTGTCGTCTTGCTGTGTCAATGCCTGCATGTGTCATGACTATGTGTTTTTTCATTCTGTCGTTGCTATGCGTCGTTGCTATGCGTCGTTTCCCTCTGTCGTTACTATGTGTCGTCTTCCATGTCTATGCTATGCATTGTTACTATGCGACTGTCTCTCTTTTAAATGCCTATTCCACGAGTGGTAGTCTACGATTGGCTGTTTTAAAATATAACTAATATCGAAACAAAATAACAAAATAACCCAGGCAGTCTCATCTACGAGACGTTTAGGCCTCCTCCAATACTGACAGCTGGGCTAATAGTTTGCAGGTTTGCTTAGTGGTAAACTTTAGATTAGATTAGATTAGATTCAACTTTATTGTCATTACACAAGTACAGGTACAAGGCAACGAAATGCAGTTTAGGTCTAACCAGAAGTGCAATAGCAGCAAGTGCAGGATATACAGTGGTTCATAAGTGCAGAACATGGATATGTACTGAATAAATATAGAGTTGAATACTATTATAAACAAAAATTTACAGATAGATTGTCCTATGAATATAATATACAGATAACTATTACTGTGAACAGAGTTTACAGCTAGATATGTACTGAATATAATAATATACAGATGGCTATTACTATAAACAGAATGTTTACAGATAGATATGTACTGAATATAATATACAGATGGCTGTTACTATAAACAGAATTTTACAGATAGATATGTACTATGAATATATATACAGATGGCTGTTACTATAAACAGAATGTGAGCATAATATACAGATGGCTAATACTATAAACAGAATTTAACAAATAGATATATGTATAAGTTAGGCTAATGAGCAGTATAACAATGGATTTAGAGTAGTGCAAATAAAGTTTGGACAGAAGCTATCCGAGTGAAAGTGCAGTGGAAAGTAATTGCATATTACAGTTAAGGTACGATATTGCAATGTATATATAAACAGTCGGTACTGTAAATAAACAGTCGGCAGTGCAAATTGAGCATATTCCAGTCAAGGTAGTAGTGCAAGATGCATATGTAAACAGTTGTTACTGTAATAACAATCAGCAGTGCAAATGAACATTATAGTATTGCAAATAACAAAATGGAGGCAGGTGTGAGAAGGGAGAGCCGAGTCAATCAGTATATGAGGGGAGTGGGATCAATGAGGGTTAGAGTTTAATAAAGAGACAGCTCTGGGGAAAAAACTGTTCTTTAGTGGTTCAACCACCACCTGCCCGAATTTAATTAACATATTATTTCACGTCACGTCATCCGCCCGATCCGCGGTTTATCTGCATCTCTAGTGTGTGTGTGTGTGTGTGTGTGTGAGTGAGTTGGCTGATTGACAGGAACAGAATGTGAGGCTGATCAGACAGTCAAAACAAATGTGCGTGCGCTTTTAGGCCTATATAATTTTTTTTGTTGGTCTTTGAATTAGTCAATTATTTTAAATACAATTAAAATCATTCATTATTAGCCTACATAATGATTTAATTCCTATAGGCTATATTTTTAAAAATAGAGTCGGCTCTTCAGATATGCGAGCCAGCTCCCGACGTTCACCTACAAGAGCCGGCTCTTAGATCCGGCTCATTCGCAAACGACCCATCACTAACGCATAGTAACGACGCATAGCATAGACATGGAAGACGACCATAGTAACGACAGAGGGAAACGACGCATAGCAATGACACATAGCAACGACAGAATGAAAACACACATAGTCATGACACATGCAGGCATTGACACAGCAAGACGACACAGTCAAACGACAAGGACAGGTGACAGGAGTGAGTTGAGTGGACAAAGACAGAAGTTGAGTCATGTGAGCAATCACATAGACAGTGAACAGACACATAGACATGGAAGACGACACACAGCATAGACAGACAGACATAGACATAGACAGTGAACAGACACATAGACATGGAAGACGACACACAGCATAGACAGACAGACATAGACATAGACAGTGAACAGATACATACACATGGAAGACGACACACAGCATAGACAGACAGACATAGACATAGACAGTGAACAGACACATAGACATGGAAGACGACACACAGCATAGACAGACAGACATAGACATAGACAGTGAACAGACACATAGACATGGAAGACGACACACAGCATAGACAGACAGACATAGACATAGACAGTGAACAGATACATACACATGGAAGACGACACACAGCATAGACAGATAGCATGTCGACATAATTTCGGCACAAATGGAACCTCATAGCAACTCTTGAGTGTGTCCAGCACTCCTGAAGGTGTTTAGCTCACGCATGTTTAGCTTAGCGGCCACGCATGAAGGTTCCTCAGCTCCGGTGCCGTATCGTGCCGTCCGCCTGAGACAGCGGGTCCTACCGTGCGGGAGCCACCATTATCTCTCTCAGGGCTGGCTCGGCCAGTTCGGGAATGCGAGGATCCGATGCTTCCCTCCCTGGTTCTGCAGAACACCACAGGCAGAATCTTCACTGGTGGGAACGTGTACGTGTGGAAGTTATCGCTCTCGAAAGGGAACATACTATTTCCATACTCAAAGGCACTTTCAGTGTTTCTGTCCCAGAGCTGGACAGTGATCCACCAGAGGGAGCTGTTTCACGCCTGCAGGGTTTCAAAGTGCAGTTTGTTTATTTCTGTATCTTGTTGATTTATAAGGTCACTTTCACAAACACCCTAATCTGAGTTCTAGGGGTTTTGCGCTGGTTACCATGGAGACGATGGTTTAACACGTGTCAGACGACACACACCTGATTGTTCACAGATGTGTGTGTGTGTGTGTGTGCAGATGCGCAGCGGGGCCGAGTGTGTCAGTGAGCTGGAACTCCAGTACTACGAGACGCAGGTGGAACTTCACGACTGCAGGTTTGAGATCCTGAGGAACGAGGAGCTTCTGCTGGTGACGCAGATCCAGACCATACAGAGACAGATCACAGGTCTAACACACACACACAAACACACACACACACATCACAGGTCTGTCCTCACACACTAACACTCCACTCGATTATTATGATTATTGGTCTGTTTTACTCATATAAGGACTGTTGGCTGCTTCACAGTCTCTCTGATTTCAGGTTTCACTAATTTAATAGGAACATTTGGATCCCAAAAACGGGTGTGATGGACAATATAATAACCAGTGTGACAGACTGAAGAGTGTGTGTGTGTTGTGCAGAGCTGAAGGAGCAGGTGGTGTATTACGACACTTGTCAGGACCCTGATGAGCTGCAGGATGTCCAGGTGGATGTAAGCCCCGTCCACTCACACCTGCAGCAGCAGCTGAAACACCTGGAGAGCAAAAGAGGAGCGATCTCATCACGCAGAGCTTACCTGAGGAACCAGCGGGTACATGCACACACACACACACACACACCTGAGGAACCAGCGGGTACATGCACACACACACACACACACACACCTGAGGAACCAGCGGGTACATGCACACACACACACACACACACCTGAGGAACCAGCGGGTACATGCACACACACACACACACACACACACACACACACACACACACACACACACACACACACACACCTGAGGAACCAGCGGGTACATGCACACACACACACACACACACCTGAGGAACCAGCGGACACACACTCACTCATACTCACACACACTCATACTCACACACACTCACTCATACTCACACACACTCACTCATACTCACACACACTCACTCACACAGCCATGTTTATGTGATTTGTGAGGACATTCCATAGGCGTAATGGTTTTTATACTGTACAAACTGTATATTCTATCCCCTTACACTGCCCCTATCCCTAAACCTACCCATCACAGGAAACATTCTGCATTTTTACATTTTTAAAAAAACACTGCTTAGTATGTTTTTAAAGCCATTTGAAAAATGAGGACCCCCAAAATGTCCTCATAAATCACGTATTTTCCCGAGTGTCCTCATTTGCAGGTGTGTTATCATAAAAATGTCCTCAGTTGTCATGAAAACAAGTACACACACACACACACACCTGAGGAACCAGCAGGTACAGCGGGGAGTTGTGTGTGTTGACTGTGTGTGTGTGTGTGTGTCTGTGTCTGCAGGAGTTGTGTGTTGATTGTGTGTGTGTGTGTGTGTGCAGGAACTGTGTGTGTTGACTGTGTGTCTGTGTCTGCAGGAGTTGTGTGTTGATTGTGTGTGTGTGTCTGCAGGAGTTGTGTGTTGATCATATGTGTGTGTGTCTGCAGGAGTTGTGTGTTGATCGTGTGTGTGTGTCTGCAGGAGTTGTGTGTTGATCGTGTGTGTTTGTGTGTGTCTGCAGGAGTTGTGTGTTGATTGTGTGTGTTTGTGTGTGTCTGCAGGAGTTGTGTGTTGATTGTGTGTGTTTGTGTGTCTGCAGGAGTTGTGTGTTGATTGTGTGTGTTTGTGTGTGTCTGCAGGAGTTGTGTGTTGTTCGTGTGTGTTTGTGTGTGTCTGCAGGAGTTGTGAGTTGATCGTGTGTGTGTGTCTGCAGGAGTTGTGTGTTGATCGTGTGTGTTTGTGTGTGTCTGCAGGAGTTGTGTGTTGATCGTGTGTGTTTGTGTGTGTCTGCAGGAGTTGTGTGTTGATTGTGTGTTTGTGTGTCTGCATTAGTTGTATGTTGATCGTGTGTGTGTGTGTGTGTCTGCAGGAGTTGTGTGTTGATCGTGTGTGTTTGTGTGTCTGCAGGAGTTGTGTGTTCAGGCTCACGAGCAGCAGAAGCGTTCAGTCACACAGAGATCTGCACAGAACCGCCAACATCACGCCGCACAGCTGGTGAGTAATGCACTGTAACCATGGTAACCACATCCCACTGCATCGCCACACAAAGCATCCCATAATGAGTCACAGCATCAGTGTCTCAGGATCCCGTGGGCTGACAGAGTTGCCATGGCGACCGTCCAGATGGGGTCACGCTCGCTCATGTTCCCAGAATTCCCTGCACTCATGACTGTGGCATGTAGAGCATGAGTTAGTGGTGCGTGTGCAGTGCAGTTAGTGATGCATGTGCAGTGCAGTTAGTGATGCATGTGCAGTGCAGTTAGTGGTGTGTGTGCAGTTAGTGATGCGTGTGCAGTGCAGTTAGTGATGCGTGTGCAGTGCAGTTAGTGATGCGTGTGCAGTTAGTGGTGTGTGTGCAGTGCAGTTAGTGGTGTGTGTGCAGTGCAGTTAGTGGTGTGTGTGCAGTGCAGTTAGTGATGTGTGTGCAGTTAGTGGTGTGTGTGCAGTGCAGTTAGTGATGCGTGTGCAGTTAGTGGTGTGTGTGCAGTGCAGTTAGTGGTGTGTGTGCAGTGCAGTTAGTGGTGTGTGTGCAGTGCAGTTAGTGATGTGTGTGCAGTTAGTGGTGTGTGTGCAGTGCAGTTAGTGATGTGTGTGCAGTTAGTGGTGTGTGTGCAGTGCAGTTAGTGATGCGTGTGCAGTGCAGTTAGTGATGCGTGTGCAGTGCAGTTAGTGATGCGTGTGCAGTTAGTGGTGTGTGTGCAGTGCAGTTAGTGATGCGTGTGCAGTTAGTGGTGTGTGTGCAGTGCAGTTAGTGATGCGTGTGCAGTTAGTGGTGTGTGTGCAGTGCAGTTAGTGGTGTGTGTGCAGTGCAGTTAGTGATGCGTGTGCAGTTAGTGGTGTGTGTGCAGTTAGTGATGCGTGTGCAGTTAGTGGTGTGTGTGCAGTGCAGTTAGTGATGCGTGTGCAGTTAGTGGTGTGTGTGCAGTGCAGTTAGTGATGCGTGTGCAGTTAGTGGTGTGTGTGCAGTGCAGTTAGTGATGCGTGTGCAGTTAGTGGTGTGTGTGCAGTTAGTGGTGTGTGTGCAGTGCAGTTAGTGATGCGTGTGCAGTTAGTGATGCGTGTGCAGTTAGTGGTGTGTGTGCAGTGCAGTTAGTGATGCGTGTGCAGTTAGTGGTGTGTGTGCAGTGCAGTTAGTGATGCGTGTGCAGTTAGTGATGCGTGTGCAGTGCAGTTAGTGATGCGTGTGCAGTTAGTGATGCGTGTGCAGTGCAGTTAGTGATGCGTGTGCAGTTAGTGGTGTGTGTGCAGTGCAGTTAGTGGTGTGTGTGCAGTTAGTGATGCGTGTGCAGTTAGTGATGCGTGTGCAGTGCAGTTAGTGGTGTGTGTGCAGTTAGTGATGCGTGTGCAGTGCAGTTAGTGATGCGTGTGCAGTTAGTGGTGTGTGTGCAGTGCAGTTAGTGATGCGTGTGCAGTTAGTGGTGTGTGTGCAGTGCAGTTAGTGGTGTGTGTGCAGTTAGTGATGCGTGTGCAGTTAGTGCTGCGTGTGCAGTGCAGTTAGTGATGCGTGTGCAGTTAGTGCTGCGTGTGCAGTTAGTGATGCGTGTGCAGTTAGTGGTGTGTGTGCAGTGCAGTTAGTGATGCGTGTGCAGTTAGTGATGCGTGTGCAGTTAGTGATGCGTGTGCAGTTAGTGATGCGTGTGCAGTTAGTGGTGTGTGTGCAGTGCAGTTAGTGGTGTGTGTGCAGTTAGTGATGCGTGTGCAGTGCAGTTAGTGATGCGTGTGCAGTTAGTGGTGTGTGTGCAGTGCAGTTAGTGATGCGTGTGCAGTTAGTGGTGTGTGTGCAGTGCAGTTAGTGGTGTGTGTGCAGTGCAGTTAGTGATGCGTGTGCAGTTAGTGGTGTGTGTGCAGTTAGTGATGCGTGTGCAGTTAGTGGTGTGTGTGCAGTGCAGTTAGTGATGCGTGTGCAGTTAGTGGTGTGTGTGCAGTGCAGTTAGTGATGCGTGTGCAGTTAGTGATGCGTGTGCAGTGCAGTTAGTGATGCGTGTGCAGTTAGTGGTGTGTGTGCAGTGCAGTTAGTGATGCGTGTGCAGTTAGTGATGCGTGTGCAGTGCAGTTAGTGGTGTGTGTGCAGTTAGTGATGCGTGTGCAGTGCAGTTAGTGATGCGTGTGCAGTTAGTGGTGTGTGTGCAGTGCAGTTAGTGATGCGTGTGCAGTTAGTGGTGTGTGTGCAGTGCAGTTAGTGGTGTGTGTGCAGTTAGTGATGCGTGTGCAGTTAGTGCTGCGTGTGCAGTGCAGTTAGTGATGCGTGTGCAGTTAGTGCTGCGTGTGCAGTTAGTGATGCGTGTGCAGTGCAGTTAGTGATGCGTGTGCAGTTAGTGGTGTGTGTGCAGTGCAGTTAGTGATGCGTGTGCAGTTAGTGATGCGTGTGCAGTTAGTGATGCGTGTGCAGTTAGTGATGCGTGTGCAGTTAGTGGTGTGTGTGCAGTGCAGTTAGTGGTGTGTGTGCAGTTAGTGATGCGTGTGCAGTTAGTGATGCGTGTGCAGTTAGTGGTGTGTGTGCAGTGCAGTTAGTGGTGTGTGTGCAGTTAGTGATGCGTGTGCAGTTAGTGCTGCGTGTGCAGTGCAGTTAGTGATGCGTGTGCAGTTAGTGATGCGTGTGCAGTTAGTGATGCGTGTGCAGTGCAGTTAGTGATGCGTGTGCAGTTAGTGATGCGTGTGCAGTTAGTGATGCGTGTGCAGTGCAGTTAGTGATGCGTGTGCAGTGCAGTTAGTGGTGCGTGTGCAGTGCAGTTAGTGATGCGTGTGCAGTTAGTGCTGCGTGTGCAGTGCAGTTAGTGATGCGTGTGCAGTTAGTGCTGCGTGTGCAGTTAGTGATGCGTGTGCAGTTAGTGATGCGTGTGCAGTGCAGTTAGTGGTGCGTGTGTGTGCAGTGCAGTTAGTGATGCGTGTGCAGTTAGTGATGCGTGTGCAGTTAGTGATGCGTGTGCAGTTAGTGCTGCGTGTGCAGTTAGTGATGCGTGTGCAGTTAGTGATGCGTGTGCAGTGCAGTTAGTGATGCGTGTGCAGTTAGTGATGCGTGTGCAGTTAGTGCTGCGTGTGCAGTTAGTGATGCGTGTGCAGTTAGTGATGCGTGTGCAGTGCAGTTAGTGATGCGTGTGTGTGCAGTGCAGTTAGTGATGCGTGTGCAGTTAGTGATGCGTGTGCAGTGCAGTTAGTGGTGTGTGTGCAGTTAGTGATGCGTGTGCAGTGCAGTTAGTGGTGTGTGTGCAGTTAGTGATGCGTGTGCAGTTAGTGATGCGTGTGCAGTGCAGTTAGTGGTGTGTGTGCAGTTAGTGATGCGTGTGCAGTTAGTGATGCGTGTGCAGTGCAGTTAGTGGTGTGTGTGCAGTTAGTGATGCGTGTGCAGTGCAGTTAGTGATGCGTGTGCAGTGCAGTTAGTGATGCGTGTGCAGTGCAGTTAGTGATGCGTGTGCAGTTAGTGATGCGTGTGCAGTGCAGTTAGTGATGCGTGTGCAGTTAGTGATGCGTGTGCAGTTAGTGATGCGTGTGCAGTGCAGTTAGTGATGCGTGTGCAGTTAGTGATGCGTGTGCAGTGCAGTTAGTGCTGCGTGTGCAGTGCAGTTAGTGATGCGTGTGCAGTGCAGTTAGTGCTGCGTGTGCAGTGCAGTTAGTGATGCGTGTGCAGTTAGTGATGCGTGTGCAGTTAGTGATGCGTGTGCAGTGCAGTTAGTGATGCGTGTGCAGTGCAGTTAGTGATGCGTGTGCAGTTAGTGCTGCGTGTGCAGTGCAGTTAGTGATGCGTGTGCAGTTAGTGATGCGTGTGCAGTTAGTGATGCGTGTGCAGTGCAGTTAGTGATGCGTGTGCAGTGCAGTTAGTGATGTGTGTGCAGTTAGTGATGCGTGTGCAGTTAGTGATGTGTGTGCAGTTAGTGATGCGTGTGCAGTTAGTGATGCGTGTGCAGTGCAGTTAGTGATGCGTGTGCAGTTAGTGATGCGTGTGCAGTGCAGTTAGTGATGCGTGTGCAGTTAGTGATGTGTGTGCAGTTAGTGATGCGTGTGCAGTTAGTGATGCGTGTGCAGTTAGTGATGCGTGTGCAGTTAGTGATGTGTGTGCAGTTAGTGATGTGTGTGCAGTTAGTGATGCGTGTGCAGTTAGTGATGCGTGTGCAGTTAGTGATGCGTGTGCAGTTAGTGATGCGTGTGCAGTTAGTGATGCGTGTGCAGTTAGTGATGCGTGTGCAGTGCAGTTAGTGCTGCGTGTGCAGTGCAGTTAGTGGTGCGTGTGCAGTTAGTGATGCGTGTGCAGTGCAGTTAGTGGTGCGTGTGCAGTGCAGTTAGTGCTGCGTGTGCAGTGCAGTTAGTGGTGCGTGTGCAGTTAGTGATGCATGTGCAGTTAGTGATGCATGTGCAGTTAGTGATGCGTGTGCAGTTAGTGATGCTTGTGCAGTTAGTGATGCGTGTGCAGTGCAGTTAGTGCTGCGTGTGCAGTGCAGTTAGTGGTGCGTGTGCAGTTAGTGATGCGTGTGCAGTTAGTGATGCATGTGCAGTTAGTGATGCGTGTGCAGTGCAGTTAGTGCTGCGTGTGCAGTGCAGTTAGTGGTGCGTGTGCAGTGCAGTTAGTGGTGCGTGTGCAGTTAGTGATGCGTGTGCAGTTAGTGATGCATGTGCAGTTAGTGATGCATGACACACGCAGAGTCTCATGACGAGACAGTTGAGCGTTGCGTGTTCTTCATGTGTTTGTGTCTGGAGAACATGAGTGTGTGTGCAGAGCTTCAGGTCCTGAATGATGCAAACACAGAGTCTCCTCGGGCCACATCCCGAGCTCAGAGCCTCTTCTCGGACAGCAAGCCAAATACTTGTAAGTGTGAACTTGTGAACCAATAAATTAACTTCTTATGGGTAAAGGTGGAAAAGCGCATCATTTCCCAGAATGCTTAATTGTCCCAGAGGAGCCTGAGGCTCAGCTCCGTTCCCTGGGTCTGATGAAGCTTCCGTATTGAATTCCTCCTCCTGTCATTCCAGTTCCTCATCCCGGGACGTGGCCGATTTAAACTCACACTCACATTCCTCTGAGCGTGTCGTGTGTGTGTGTGTGTGTGTGTTCAGAAGCGAGAGAAGAGGAGAGCTGAGGAAGAGCAGCAGAAGCAGTGGCTGGAGAACGAGAGAGCAAAGACACTCAACAGAGTGCGCTGCTTCAGAGAGGTAATGAATCGCTGTGTGTGTGTGTGTGTGTGTGTGTGTGTGTGTGAGTGTGTGAGTGTGTTTAATTTTCAGCTTGGCTTCAGTGTTTGTTTTCTGTGTTTCTTTGAGTTTAGAGACATCAGGGTCAGTATGCTTTACATACAGAGTCACATGACTCCAGCAGAGATGACTCCTCCCAGCCCCTGTCAATCATCAGCCTGGGACCACAGAGCTCCACCCCCCGTAGGAAGGGGCGGAGTCAGAAGCAGCGTGACATCCCGGTGCAGATTCTGCTGCCCTCTGGATCTTCATCAACAAAACCAGACCAGACGCCTCCTCCACCTCCTCCTCCTCTTCTTTCTCCTCCTCCTCCTCCTCCTCCTCCTCCTCCTCCTCTTCCTCTTCCTCTTCTTTCTCCTCCTCTTCTTCCTCCGCCTGCTCCACAAACCAGTGACAAGCTGCCGATGCGAAACACTCTTGAACAAAACTCAGGTGAGCGTCAGAGTCCTGGACTCCACAAGCTAATGAAATACAATTCTTAACTGGCGTTTTAATGTTTTAGCTTAAGGAAACAATATAAAACACTATATAAAAGGGTAGTTTGTATGTTTAAAAAAACTTGTTCTTATTGTTGTACTTAAAACAGTAAATAACTTCTTAAAGTTAAAAGAACCTCCAACTCGCTGAGACGGTCAATAAATGAACATTTAGTAAAAGAGCTTGAGGTACAAGAAAAGATTCATAGCCGGACAAATTATATCATTTTTAAACTTTACTAGTGTAAAGTTTTGAAGTTATGTTTTTTTTATTTGTTGACTGGAGACAGACATTTTAGTCTTATGAACAAAATTAAGCATATTTACCCCCCACCGTAGTGAAATCTCATTCTCATCATGTATGTGGAAGTGTGATTTTGTGCTGCTCTTAATTTTGCGTGTCGGTCAAAAATAACCGAAGTTTATTTTTATGTTTCAATGAAATGAATGTACTATATTTTAGTTCGATAATGTTTTTTATTTAATATTTTGTATTTTTAGGGGATTTTATGGTACAAAATAATATTTACGCTGTATTTATAATCCATTTATTCACTTTTTGAGCATAGACCTGACGATTACATTTCCAGCTTAAACTGGTAAATCTTGAACGCTTTAGAGCGACAGACTGAAGTTTGATCTCTTCTCAAAGACGACACTTGGCAGATTATTGCTGAAGTGAAAACAGTTTTGAAAAGTGAACTTAAAAAAAGTTACAGAATTGTAAGTTTATTCTTATGAAAAATGTGCAATGTTAAATTTTTATATGAAATATATATTTTCAGAAACATGTTTTACTCTAAAACTGTGAGACAATAAAAGCCATCTAAACAAGTTGTGTTAAAAATTTGAGCCTGATAAAAAAAGAGCTTTCAGTGAGAGTGTGTTCGGCTGCAGTACCAAACGCTTCCACTAGAGGACATTTGTCTCCAAGCGCCAAAACCTTTACCAAGTTTCGTACCATTCCGATGAAGAAAAAAATTCTACAAAAAACAAATGTAAAATTTTTCGGTCAGAAATGAGCGAAGAGCACCAGAGGTTAAGCATTGTGTGTCATGTTATAAACACAGCACGTGTTCTGTATTTATGTAGACTCTAAGGAGAAATATGACTGTCTCTCAGTGAGTGAAGTGTGTTTGTGATGCAGGGTCGATGGACGAGCTCCTAGCATCGCTTCAGCGCGGACAGAAACACCTGAGGAAGGTCGAGGTCGAGGTCAAGGTCGAGAGTGGTGATGTCAGAGACAGCCTCCTGTCAGCCATCCGTCAGGGCGTGGCCTTGAAGAAAGCCCCGGCCCCTCGAGCCCCGCCCCTCAGCTCAGACTCAGAGTTAGAGCGCAGCATCAAAGCTGCCATGCTGAGGATGAAGAAGGTCTCGAACGACTCTGACGATGAAGAGCGCTCGGACTCGCCGACTGGAGACTGGGAGAGTTAAACACAACCTGAAGTCTGTGATTCTCCCCAAACCTTGCCGTTTCAGCCAGGATTACTAGTTGTGATGCTAACTTCCTTTGCCAATGTGATGCTACATTCAGATCTCTTTGGGATTTTGCACTGAAATGTCTTGTCATTATGTAAGAATACAGTTAATTGCACTGAACATTTGTGTCAATAACATCCGTGGCTCTGAACGGGTCCATTAAAGTGCCTGATCAGGACTGGACTTGTGTGTGTGTGTGTGTGTGTGTGTGTGTGTGTGAGGGAATCACCTTCACCCGTCACTCCATAATAAAGGAGTGATGTACTTTCTGATTTGGTCACAGAGTTTAACATTTTTAGCAAAACGGCAAGATATTATAAATTCGATTTTCAACCTTAATTTGTTTCAGACGTACAGTTATTCACAGCCTTACCGGATATTACTCTGTACTTTCAGGAGCTTCCTCTAGCTAGACGTCTTAAACGGCTCAATCTGAAGCCAGATCTGGTTGTGTTCACTGATCTTACACTGCAGGATACAGCTGTTCAAAAGTTTAATCTGGATCAGAGTAATCTAGATCTGAAATCCCATGTTTTGTTATCCAGGATCAGGTAATACATCTTACTTTACGTCGTTTTTCAAAGCAGAATAGGATTGTATCACCGTGATTCAGACACACACGTGTTCAGATGACCTGATCTGGAGTACCAGCTTCAAACGAGTTTACATTCACAATGCTAGATGTGTAAAGAGCAACAGGTGGAGGAAGAGTCAATGTGTGTCACTCAAAGTGTTTTATCTGAAGAATAAAAACAACAGAAAAATCTCTTTCAAATTTTTCCGTTTCCTCTAAACTAACAGATGCCTATGGAAGCACTGAAGGACATGGTGATGGAAAACATATTTTAATGCTTTTGTATTCTATCGCAAAAGTTTTGTGTTTTCCCCCAAGAAACTTTGCATTCATTGGATAGAACTCAAAAGTTTTGAGAGTGGAAAGCATTAAAATTCATTTTCCCTCCCATTGCCATGTCCCTTTAGGGTTTCCGTAGCTCGTGTGACCCTCAGCAAAAACACAAATATACATGAATAATGCAACTACTTTGAACTGGTTCATCTCTGATAATTGTGCCAGTGTAGTTTATAAAGTGATTAAAAAAAAACACTTAAGATTAAATAGATGATTTTGTCTGATATTGACAGCTGTTTCGGGGATTATTTCATGGTGCCAAAATCTCTTTTCTTACTTTCCAGTCCTGAAGGCTTTAGTAAGAAGGCTAATGTCTTACTTTAACCCTCATGCACTCGATTTCTGCGCACAGCTTGTACGATGCGGGTCAAATTGACCCTTTTAGATTCAATACAATTTTCCAAAAACCACACTATGAAAAACAACTAAGAATCATGGACAAACTTTTGATATCAGAAAGTCAAACATTACAAAAGACTTATATCTGAACATATAATTTATGAAAGTGCTTTTAAACACTTTTTTAACAGTTCTGTTTTGACAAAGTATAAAAAATGTGTTTAATTTTTTAAATTAAAATAGTAAAAAGTATAATTGTTTACATTTATGCTCAAAACGTCATAACTGAACAATTTAATATTACTGTCTAATGAAATTAATGTTTACTTTTGCTATGGAATGTCCCCTTATTATGTTGAAATAACGAGATGTTTTTTTTTTTTTTCACCTTGCGGTTCAGGGCTTCCGTAGTTGTCTAATCTTTTGTTCTGTAGGCTCATTTCATAATTCAAGAAATTACTCCTGACAAGATGAGCACACAGCAAGTATGTGCTTTTTGCATATGAATCTCTTGCACTTCACACACAAAGCTGCTTGGTCACTGATTGGTCCCTGATCAACCAATCACAATTAAATTATAACCCATAATTTAATCTGATTGAATTTGACAACTAGACAGGCCTGTACTTCTGCTTTTGAGCAGCGGCCTGTGCCTGTCAAACTGACCCACAAACAGCAAGAACGTACTAATTCTGTATGCACATTACACAACACATCGGCGTGTTAAAACTTTACATGCATGTTCATGACCCTAAATGAGAAAAAGTCACACAATTTCAAGAAAAACATGGGTTTAATAGTATTTCAGATTGAAAAAATAAATAACTCATTTTACCATATGTGACTGACAAAATTTTTTTCTGTATTGAAATAAGAGGGGAAAAGCTTCATAGGGTAGCAAAAAGCGAGTCAGAGATGATTTACTCAGTGAATATTTTCTTTTCCGTTTTTATCTTTTGAAAAATCTTACCATAACCTTTGGAATGATAATGTACAATATTTGAAAAATTGTTTGCAAAAGAATGCAAAACTTCTACTGTGGTGTGTGTCGGGGGCCTGATAGCAGCTTGACTTATCTCAAAACTGGCTTATTGATATTAATAAACACCTGGTATATTGATGACTTGATAAGGCTGGTGTGTTTGTGTGTGTGAGAGAGAGAGTGAGTGTGTGAGTGTTATGTGTGTGAGAGTGTTATAAGACCAGATCAAATACTGAGCATCACAGATCTCAGCGACCATGTTTCTATGGAAACAGCCTTTGGATGCAGTTATAGTGACATCACAGAAATCTACGAACAATAAAAACACTACTAGATGAACTAATGTAGTGAAACACAGAATATATTCACATCTGGAGCATAATACTCACGATCAATAGCAGCTGTGTGTGGGCTGCAGGTTTCCACGGCAACACACACTCACCAATCAGACGCCCACCGCGACACACATCAACTTCTGAAATAACTTCAACTCTCACCCATGGAAGAAACACACAACACAAAGATTTCCTTCATAAACTATATTTCCACAATTATTTATTTTACAATTTTGATCAACAAAAGTGTTTTTATTTTTCCAGAAAGAGGGAAAAAGGCTCAAGTTTCCAGTAAGATGTGTGTTTTAGACACTCGCCCACGCTAAACGCTCTATAATACATCCAGCACGACATTCAAACAAGCATCAAGAGGAAAACAAGTGAAAAGAGCTGAGGAGAGTGTTTGGAAGTTCATCAAAGACTCAGGAAAGGCAGAGATTATTCTAAAAAAAGCACACGTATAAATTATCCCGTCACCCAAACGACAGACACACACACACACACCAGCACGTCATAAACACTGCTGAGCACAACACACATCTGCACCATACAAGCAAACTGCCTTCATCAAGCAGAGATTTGGCTCATATTTTCATAGATCAGAAAAAGATTATTTTCTTAATGCAACTCCATCTTGAAAATGTTTTTAAAAACACACAGAACCCAGCAGAATCAGAAGAGAAGTGTGTCCTGAGGCGGGTATTGCATGAGGAGCTGATCAACAGGACAGTTCTCACTGAGTCTGTGGAGACCCGGAGAGCGCCACCTTCAGGCACTTAGTGTTTCTGCAGTTCACGTCTGTATGTGCATATCAAGCGATTCCAAACTACCCTGAGATCTGCAGCGGTAAAACACCCTTCAGTCTGTGTGTGTGTACGTGTGTGTGTGTGTACGTGTGTGTGTACGTGTGCGTGTGTGTGTGTGTGTGTGTGTGTGAGTGTGTGAGTGTGTGAGTGTGTGAGTCAGTGAGTTTGTGTGTGTTCAGTTGTCAACGCCCAGTTTAGAAATGCCCTGACGAACTTCATGCAGCTCATCAATCTTCCCATCCAGAAGGTCCATGAACTTCTTGAGTTCGGTCTTCATGTTCTTGTGTTTGTGCTGAGAGCCGTCGATCTCTCCCTGCAGGAGCTTCAGCTTCTCACTCAGATCCTGACTCTTCAGTTCTGCAGCCTGTGAAACAGCAAACACAACAGTCAACGCATGCAGGAATAAAGACATCATGTGTGTTTATTTAAAATGAATCTGTTTGCATGAGTATTTCTAGTGTTATATGTGATCAGGCAAGACAAGTTTATTTATATAGCACATATCATATACTATGGTAATTCAAAATGCTTTACACAGAAAGGAATAAAAATAATCAGAAAATAAAAACAAGGAAAATTAAAACAGTTATAAAGGAATTAAAAGAGATATAAAGATGATAGTTATAAAACGAATTAAAAGATTTTTCACAGCTGCTTGTTTTACTGTGAGATTTTCCCATGTTGATTATACTGTGTTTGACACTGAATTAAAACAACGGCTCAGCGTTCAGTGACACTTATTTACATAAATAAATATATGTAAATTTTCATACATAAACATATAAATAAATATACATAAACAGAAAAAGGGAAGAGTGATAAACTGAAGAGTGATAAACTGAAGAGTGATAAACTGAAGAGTGATAAACTGAAACATTCTGCTTTAGGTTTGTTTTAAACATTTAACAATAAATATAAACTTCTGTAACTGAAGCGCTGATCGTACAGTACAGCCTATAAAATTTAAAGAACATCTGCCACTGATTAATACCGACAGAATATACAGAATGGCATCATTGAAATATTTTATACTGAATTTGTAATAACAGACATTAGGAATGTTTCCCTAAGCAGATTCAGTCTTCATCTGTCTGTATATGCGACTCAACGAGTGATCAAATATCTGTAATGCATGACACAGGTCTGATAACCGTGTGTCAATGCTGGACGGAGCCGAGACACAATCACAATATCTGGATGCGTTAGTGTGACTTCACAAACACCGGATTTCAGTCGGACGAAAGTGTTTTGTGACATTTTAAAAAGATGAGGTGCCTGTTTTAGTCTGACAGAAATTGAAATTTTAAAGTGTGTAAATGCACTTGCAAATGCAAATCTATGTAGTAACTGTTGCTTAATCAGCTCTGATATTCTCAGAGTCAAGTTCTTTTTTTGTCCTTTGCTTGGAGGTAAAAAGAGTTTGAAATACCTTAGCAGAGATATACTGTTAGTAAAATCCCGACGCCCACATTTAGATGAATATGTAAATATGTGCTGCGGCCGCCAAAATCCAACCATCTCCTCCACGTGGCGGCGGCTGGAAACGAGAGCTTCGGCACTCGGCTAACGATGGCTCTGGTCCCAGCGACAGATGGAGCAACACATCGGCTAGGTGATTTTGGTCGCATCAAATGGCAGCACAATCCCGAGTACCCAATCAAGCTAGGGCGTTCCCCGTAAGCGACGCGCGCCGTCTTCGCCTGGATGGCATGGGAAGTAAGCTAGGGCTCCCTGCCCATGGACGGGGCAGGCTAAAGAAGCTAGTCCAAAGGATCCGATTGGCCACCATCAACATCGGCACACTGACCACACGTAGCCGTGAACTGGCTGACGTCCTCAAGAACCGCCGCATCGACATCGCGTGCATACAAGAGACGAAATGGAAGGGTGCAAAAGCCAAGGACATCGGCAAAGGATACAAACTCATCTACTACGGTATCAACCCGAAGCGAAATGGAGTCGCAGTGGCCGTCAATCAGCAATTCCAGAACCAGATCACCGATGTCTCGAACATCTTGGACCGCATTATTTCCATCAAGATTGTCTCCGGCTCAATCACCATCCGTGTCATCTGCTGCTATGCCCCCCAAACTGGCTGCACCGACGAGGACAAGGATGAATTCTGGGAAAACCTGGATGCACATCTGCGGATTGTGGAACCAGAGGAGTACTTGTTCATCGGTGGAGACCTAAATGGGCACGTAGGATCAGCGAGACATGGCTATGAACGAGTACATGGTGGACGGGGGCATGGTACCCGCAACGACTATGGCCACCGCATCCTGGACTGCGCCGAGGCCCACGGCGCAGTATATCTCCGTTGTTGGTCCAGTCCCACTAATCACCATCATCGAAGTGTCACAGGCTGTCAAGAAGATGAAAAACGGGAAGGCAACTGGACCCGATGACATTCCTGTTGAAGGGTTAGGGTTAGGGTTAGGGGCATGGGACACGGAGGCACAGAAATCCTCATGCTACTCTTCAACCAAATCATTGCTGTTAACAAGCTTCCCCAAGCCTGGACAACTTGCACCACGGTGCCGATCTGGAAAGGCAAAGGGGATGTCAGCGAGTGCACTAACTACCGGCCAATCCGACTCCTATGTCACACGATGAAGATATTTGAGCGCATCCTGGACTCCCGCCTACGCTCTATCATCAGTATCACGCCAAACCAATGCGGTTTTGTCAAGGGCTCTGGAACCACAGATGCCATCTACGCCGCCCGCCTGCTAATGGACAGGCATAGGGAGAAGAACATCCATATGGCCTTCCTCGATTTGGAGAAAGCTTTCGACAGAGTTCCCCATGATCTTATATGGCGAACACTTCGATCGCACCAAGTCCCAGAAGAGTACATGCGCTGGACCCAACTCCTCTACCAAGGTACCACAAGCAGCATCCGGTGCCCTGTTGGAACCTCGCTACCATTTGACATCCGGGTTGGCGTACACCAGGGATCAGCCCTATCGCCGCTGCTTTTAGTCCTCTACATGGACACAGTACCGGCCGACATCCAAACAAACCATCCATGGACGCTGCTGTACTCTGATGACGTTTTCCTCGCCAAAGAGACCCGCCAGGAACTCAACGTCCAAGTGCAGCAGTGGAACGACCACCTTGGCGAAAGCGGCCTCAAGCTCAACCTGGATAAAACGGAATACATGGAAGGTGGCGCCCAAACCGACGGCACAATCACCATCAATGGGAAGGACCTGAAGAAAGTGGAGAAGTTCAAGTACCTTGGCTCCACCCTCTCGGCTAATGGTGACAGCCTTCCAGACACCAGAGCAAGAGTCAACCACTGCCAGGATGAAGTGGCGCCAGGTCACTGGTGTCCTCTGTGATTGACGCATGCCCACCCACCTCAATGCAAAGGTTTACAAGACGGTAGTCCGCCCAGTCGCCCTCTATGGAGCAGAATGCTGGCCTGCAACCACCAAACACGAACAGGCCCTCCACACGATGGAGATGCGTATGCTCAGATGGACATTGGGACTGACCAGACTGGACCACATTACGAATGAGGATATCAGGAAGATCATGGGAGTAGCACCAATCACGGAGAAGATGCGAGAAGCCCGCCTTCGATGGTATGGCCATGTGATCCGAAGTGACGAAGAGTCAGTGGCGAGAAGAGCACTGCGGCTCAGCCCTGAGGGGAAAAGGCCATGTGGAAGACCGAAAAAGAGGTGGATGGACCGAATCAAGGAAGATATATATTTGCATATGTTCTGCTAAAAGCGCTGTATTCTGCAATCAGGCCAGTAGGTCAAGTCATCTTCATTTATATAGCGCTTTTAACAAAGCAGCTTGTTTCAAAGCAGCTTTACAGAGATAAACGTATAATTTAAGGTGGCGATGTCACTGTAAAGAAACACTACGCACCTGTAGACTGAACACGAAACGCACACGCATGACGTCACTGTCTTCATGAATTCAAGCTTATGCAGTTTACGAGGAGACAATAACGGTATTGTTTTCAAAAGTTTGCGTTTTCAGGCCCCCAAAATGCTGTTGTGTAAATGAACGGACAAAACACAGTTTTTAGTTGGAAACGGTCGTGTAAAATGGCCTCTTAGTTTTGGCTTAATTTTCTTCTAAATTACATCACAGCAGTTCATTCTTTGATTTCACCTGAAGTATAATCGGGACATTAATCCACTTCACACCTTCTTTTAGACACGAAGGCGGGCAAAAGTGACTCTCAGTGAGTGAGTGTGTCGTTGACTCAAGAAGTGCTTAAAAACTCCTCTGAGGTGCGACTGATTCCCGTTTGAGAGACACGTGTTTGAGGAATGAACGTGTGTGTTTGTGCTGCTGTTCACCTGTAGTTTGGCCGTGAGGTTTTCACACTCTGCCATGAGCTGAGGGATGATTTCTGCCTGTTTGCACAGGTTCTCAAGCTCCTGAAAAACAGCATCATATGTGTTTGTAAGAGCACTCACGGCAGGATGATGTGGCACATGTGTGTGTGTGTGTGTGTGTGTTTGACTCACCTGTTGTTTATCCTGCAGATCTGATTCCAACTCTTGAATTCTGAGCGTCAGCTGAACGTTTCTCTCTTTCTCCAGATTCACCTCTTTACACTGCAGCTCCAGCTCTGAGATCTGCACACACACACACCCCGTTACAGCTCTTCAGTAACACACTTGAGCTAATAACCCAGTGCTCAATATTTCAGCTCAGTCAGTCACAAAGGACGAGCACAAATGCAAAAGTCTCCTTCTAAACTCTGATTCTGTGAAACCGCGGTGAAGCTCGACCGACTGAAGCCTTGTTTATACTTTTTCCTGACTCCGCAGAGCGAGCCTACGCTGACTGAGCAGAGCGAGCCTACGCTGACTGAGCAGAGCGAGCCTACGCTGACTGAGCAGAGCGAGCCTACGCTGACTGAGCAGAGCGAGCCTACGCTGACTGAGCAGAGCGAGCCTACGCT
>NC_140213.1:50408881-50411381 GCF_951802725.1 Rutilus rutilus
CCCACTGTAAGTATATATATATATATATATATATATATATATATATATATATATATATATATATATATATATATATATATATGTGTGTGTGTGTGTGTGTGTATATATATGCGTGTGTGTGTGTGTGTGTGTGTATATATATGCGTGTGTGTGTGTGTGTGTATGTGTATGTGTATGTGTGTATACAGTGAGGAAAATAAGTATTTGAACACCCTGCTATTTTGCAAGTTCTCCCACTTAGAAATCATGGAGGGGTCTGAAATTGTCATCGTAGGTGCATGTCCACTGTGAGAGACATAATAAAAATAAAAAAATCCAGAAATCACAATATATGATTTTTTAACTATTTATTTGTATGATACAGCTGCAAATAAGTATTTGAACACCTGTCTATCAGCTAGAAGTCTGACCCTCAAAGACCTGTTAGTCTGCCTTTAAAATGTCCACCTCCACTCCATTTATTATCCTAAATTAGATGCACCTGTTTGAGGTCGTTAGCTGCATAAAGACACCTGTCCACCCCATACAATCAGTAAGAATCCAACTACTAACATGGCCAAGACCAAAGAGCTGTCCAAAGACACTAGAGACAAAATTGTACACCTCCACAAGGCTGGAAAGGGCTACGGGGAAATTGCCAAGCAGCTTGGTGAAAAAAGGTCCACTGTTGGAGCAATCATTAGAAAATGGAAGAAGCTAAACATGACTGTCAATCTCCCTCGGACTGGGGCTCCATGCAAGATCTCACCCCGTGGGGTCTCAATGATCCTAAGAAAGGTGAGAAATCAGCCCAGAACTACACGGGAGGAGCTGGTCAATGACCTGAAAAGAGCTGGGACCACCGTTTCCAAGGTTACTGTTGGTAATACACTAAGACGTCATGGTTTGAAATCATGCATGGTACGGAAGGTTCCCCTGCTTAAACCAGCACATGTCAAGGCCCGTCTTAAGTTTGCCAATGACCATTTGGATGATCCAGAGGAGTCATGGGAGAAAGTCATGTGGTCAGATGAGACCAAAATAGAACTTTTTGGTCATAATTCCACTAAACGTGTTTGGAGGAAGAAGAATGATGAGTACCATCCCAAGAACACCATCCCTACTGTGAAGCATGGGGGTGGTAGCATCATGCTTTGGGGGTGCAGCACATGGGACAGGGCGACTGCACTGTATTAAGGAGAGGATGACCGGGGCCATGTATTGCGAGATTTTGGGGAACAACCTCCTTCCCTCAGTTAGAGCATTGAAGATGGGTCGAGGCTGGGTCTTCCAACATGACAATGACCCGAAGCACACAGCCAGGATAACCAAGGAGTGGCTCTGTAAGAAGCATATCAAGGTTCTGGCGTGGCCTAGCCAGTCTCCAGACCTAAACCCAATAGAGAATCTTTGGAGGGAGCTCAAACTCCGTGTTTCTCAGCGACAGCCCAGAAACCTGACTGATCTAGAGAAGATCTGTGTGGAGGAGATGTACCATCCTTCTTCTTCCTCCAAACACGGCGAGAGGAGTTTAGACCAAAAAGCTCTATTTTTGTCTCATCAGACCACATGACCTTCTCCCATTCCTCCTGTGGCTCATCCAGATGGTCACTGGCAAACTTCAGACGGGCCTGGACATGCGCTGGCTTGAGCAGGGGGACCTCGCGTGCGCTGCAGGATTTGAATCCATGACGGCGTAGTGTGTTACTAATGGTTTTCTTTGAGACTGTGATCCCAGCTCTCTTCAGGTCATTGACCAGGTCCTGCCGTGTAGTTCTGGGCTGATCCCTCACCTTCCTCATGATCATTGAGACCCCACGAGGTGAGATCTTGCATGGTGCCCCAGACCGAGGGAAATTGACCGTCATCTTGAACTTCTTCCATTTTCTAATAATTGCACCAACAGTTGTTGCCTTCTCACCAAGCTGCTTGCCTATTGTCCTGTAGCCCATCCCAGCCTTGTGCAGGTCTACAATTTTATGTCCTTACACAGCTCTCTGGTCTTGGCCATTGTGTAGAGGTTGGAGTCTGTTTGATTGAGTGTGTGGACAGGTGTCTTTTATACAGGAAACGAGTTCAAACAGGTGCAGTTAATACAGGTAATGAGTGGAGAACAGGAGGGCTTCTTAAAGAAAAACTAACAGGTCTGTGAGAGCCAGAATTCTTATTGGTTGGTAGGTTATCAAATACTTATGTCATGGAATAAAATGCAAATTAATTATTTAAAAATCATACAATGTGATTTTCTGGATTTTTGTTTTAGATTCCGTCACTCAATACCTATGATAAAAATGACAGACCTCTACATGCTTTGTAAGTGGGAAAACCTGCAAAATCGGCAGTGTATCAAATACTTGTTCTCCCCACTGTATGTGTGTGTGTGTGTATATGTGTGTGTGTGTGTGTATATGTGTGTGTGGGAGTATGTGTGTGTGGGAGTATGTGTGGGTGTGTGGGAGTATGTGTGTGTGTGTGTGTGTGTGTGTGTGGGAGTATGTGTGTGTGTGTGTGTGGGAGTATG
>NC_140213.1:50416381-50421381 GCF_951802725.1 Rutilus rutilus
AGGAACACGCAGAGGAACACGCAGAGGAACACGCAGAGGAACACGCATGCACATGCAGAGGAACACGCATGAACACGCATGAACACGCAGGAACACGCAGGAACACGCAGAGGAACACGCAGAGGAACACGCAGAGGAACACGCATGAACACGCAGAGGAACACGCATGAACACGCATGAACACGCAGAGGAACACGCATGAACACGCAGAGGAACACGCATGAACACGCAGAGGAACACGCAGAGGAACACGCAGAGGAACACGCAGAGGAACACGCAGAGGAACACGCAGAGGAACGCGCAGAGGAACGCGCAGAGGAACACGCGGAGGAACGCGCAGAGGAACACGCATGAACACGCAGAGGAACACGCATGCACACGCAGAGGAACACGCATGCACACGCAGAGGAACACGCATGAACACGCAGAGGAACACGCATGCACACGCAGAGGAACACGCATGCACACGAGAGGAACACGCATGCACACGAGAGGAACACGCATGCACACGAGAGGAACACGCATGCACACGCAGAGGAAAACGCATGAACACGCAGAGGAACACGCAGAGGAACACGCATGAACACGCAGAGGAACACGCATGAACACGCAGAGGAACACGCATGAACACGCAGAGGAACACGCATGAACACGCAGAGGAAGACGCAGAACACGCAGAGGAACACGCATGAAGACGCAGAGGAAGACGCATGAAGACGCAGAGGAACACGCATGAAGACGCAGAGGAAGACGCAGAGGAAGACGCAGAGGAAGACGCAGAACATGCAGAGGAAGACGCATGAACACGCAAAGGAACATGCATGAACACGCAGAGGAACACGCATGAACACGCAGAGGAACACGCATGAACACGCAGAGGAAAACGCATGAACATGCATGAACACGCATGAACACGCATGAACACGCATGAACACGTATGAACACGCATGAACACGCAGAGGAAGATGCATGAACACGCAGAGGAACATGCATGAACACGCAGAGGAAGACGCAGAGGAAGACGCTGAACACGCAGAGGAAGACGCTGAACACGCATGAACACGCAGAGGAAGACGCTGAACACGCATGAACACGCATGAACACGCAGAGGAAGACGCTGAACACGCATGAACACACAGAGGAAGACGCAGAGGAAAACGCAGAACACGCATGAACACGCATGAACACGCATGAACACGCAGAGGAAGATGCATGAACACGCAGAGGAACATGCATGAACACGCAGAGGAAGACGCAGAGGAAGACGCTGAACACGCATGAACACGCAGAGGAAGACGCTGAACACGCATGAACACGCAGAGGAAGACGCTGAACACGCATGAACACGCATGAACACGCAGAGGAAGACGCTGAACACGCATGAACACACAGAGGAAGACGCAGAGGAAAACGCAGAACACGCATGAACACGCATGAACACGCATGAACACGCAGAGGAAGATGCATGAACACGCAGAGGAACATGCATGAACACGCAGAGGAAGACGCAGAGGAAGACGCTGAACACGCATGAACACGCAGAGGAAGACGCTGAACACGCATGAACACGCATGAACACGCAGAGGAAGACGCTGAACACGCATGAACACACAGAGGAAGACGCAGAGGAAAACGCAGAACACGCATGAACACGCATGAACAAGCATGAACACGCATGAACACGCATGAACACGCAGAGGAAGATGCATGAACACGCAGAGGAAGACGCTGAACACGCATGAACACGCAGAGGAAGACGCTGAACACGCATGAACACGCAGAGGAAGACGCTGAACACGCATGAACACGCAGAGGAAGACGCATGAACACGCAGAGGAACATGCATGAACACGCAGAGGAAGACGCAGAGGAAGACGCTGAACACGCATGAACACGCAGAGGAAGACGCTGAACACGCATGAACACGCAGAGGAAGACGCTGAACACGCATGAACACGCAGAGGAAGATGCATGAACACGCAGAGGAACATGCATGAACACGCGGAGGAAGACGCAGAGGAAGACGCTGAACACGCATGAACACGCAGAGGAAGATGCATGAACACGCAGAGGAACATGCATGAACACGCATGAACATGCAGAGGAAGACGCAGAGGAAGACGCTGAACACGCATGAACACGCAGAGGAACACGCAGAGGAACACGCAGAGGAACACGCAGAGGAACACGCATGAACACGCAGAGGAACACGCAGAGGAACACGCATGAACACGCAGAGGAACACGCAGAGGAACACGCAGAGGAACACGCAGAGGAACACGCAGAGGAACACGCAGAGGAACACGCAGAGGAACACGCTTCACGATATAAGCAGTGACACTCTCGAAAATAACCTGAGACGTGACGAGGCCAGTGTGATTCACAGCTGTTTGTAAATCTCACACATCACCAAAGCATCTAGAACATTCCCTGAATCTCAGAGCAGGAATGAGCCGCGGCAGGAATGCGGTTCTACCTGCACACACACACACCCACAGGAGCCACACCTGACCTCTGACAGCACTGAGCTGCTCTCTGATTGGAGCAGACTGTGGGAGAGGGCGGAGCACACACATTCCAGCAAGTCAAACTACTCCGACACTCATGAGCAGAAACACAGAAAACATGCATGACAGGAGACTCATCAACCAATCAGATCTCAGGGTTCAGATCTCAGGGTTTAGGTCTCCACACGTCTGTAACATCATAAACCGACACCGTTACACACCGTTACTCGCATTTACACAGTGACCGAAAACAGACAGACAGAAACGTGATCATGTCCGATTGCTAATCATGTTAACCTCCTAATCCTCAAACTAGCTAGAAGCATCTACGCGTATTATGTCACACAGCTTGTGTATCGTCAGTTTAACGGGTATTTTGAGGATGGATTACTTCAGGCTTTAACCTGTTAAAATGAACATCGGTCAGGAGGTTAAACTCAACGCTGGACAGCTGTGACACTTTCCTGAAGCTTAAAGTCACTTCAACAAACACAACACAGTTTGTTTACAGGACTGAATCCATTTTTAATCTGGACTGCATGATAGTTTACACATACAGATCAGATTGAACAAAGTCAACAAGTATGATTATTAAAGGGATTGTTTAGCCACAAATAATAATTCTGTCATCATTTACTCCCTTCATGAGTCTCTGTTGTGGAGCACAAAAGAGTGGAAGAACATCGAGACCGAACAACACAAGTCCACTGAGGACAGAATCACGATGTTTGGCTGAATCTCTAATACCTGCTATACCCGACTCCGAATAACCAGCGTTTACTCCACAAATATATGAAGCATTTACAGCATTAGATAGACAGCAGTTTCACGTCTGACCACATTTTTAATAACTAGCTCAGAGCATTAGCTATTCCAACATTCACTTCCACAGCCTTTAAAGTGGCCCTTTATGCTTTTCCAAATATGATCATGTTTTGTGTAATAAAGCTGTTTGTGAATGTAAAAAGTCTGCAAAGTTTTAAAGATCAAAGCGTAAAACATAAGTTATTGTCTTGAAACGAGTCGTCAGTAATTCAGTCTCACTTCCTGTTGAACCTGCGTAGGTTTGTAACTAATTTGCATAATGCCAGTCTGTGGTCTTGATTGGCTGAGCAGCATCTCTTAGCTCCGCCCTCAAACACTGTAGTTTATCTGAGACTGGAAGAGTTTGGTTCGTGTTGTTCATGTGGAGAAGACGCTGTTTTCTGAGATTGATACGGTAAAACCCCACGCCATCATTACTGTTCGTACCACTGAGATCAAGAGCTGAGATTCAGATATGATAATAAGCGTTTGCTTTCTGACCAATCACAGCCGAGCAGCTCTCAGAGAGGCGGGGCTTAGAGAGACTGAATCCTAATCGAAGCGTTTCAGACACTGGGAGAAAAGAGCTGATGGTAATGTCACTGGTTTAGGGCATTCCTCTGACTCCCAGTGCAGCAGCAGATGGCCATGACCAACACCATCTGGAGACGAGCTCCAATCCCAGTGGATCCCAGCGTCATTTACCAGCCGTTAAGCACACACACACACTCTCTCTCTCTCTCTCTCTCACACACACACACACACAGGCCTGACCTGCAGTCAGCAGCTTGACAGTGTCAGATCAGTGTCAATAAACTCGTTCCGTTCCTGTAACTGGAGATCAGCGACGGTCTGGCCTCTCTGACACTGGGACTGAACAGCCTCTCCGGTGTGTGTGTGTGTGTGAGAGAGAGAGAGTGTGTGAAACCCTGGTTCCACCACAGACTCCCGTGGTTTACTTCAGTCCTCAGTGTTTATCAGTGTATATCTTCCCAAACAGCAGCGACTGACACTATAACAGTTAATGTGGAGAACGAGGTTAATCTATAACCCTCGCATCACTGAGAGCCTCCAGCTGGAAACTGAGCCCTAATCGATCAACATCTCAGACACACACACACACACACACACACACACACACACACAGTATGGAATGGAAAATCAGGAACAATGAGCAAACCTTTATTAAGAGTCCAGTGATGTCAGACTGAGAAGAGCCAATCTGCGCAAGCACTAAAACATAGATTTACACTGTAATATAGTGGTTGAAAAGTGTCACTCTAGAGCCACAACCTTTATCTTTTTCTATGATGTAATAATTAGATTGCAATTTTGATCTTGTTTCCCGGTGTTGTGTGAATGAAACTCAACGGACCGCATAAACTGGCCCTACAGCTTCTTAAGAAACTGGCAGTCACACGCACGAGCACGGGCACGCGCACTCAGAGTGACAGCAGCTTCAGCTGTCAGAAATCAATCATATTTAATATTCATATTTATACTGATACACATTTGCTACAGTTCAATCTTGTCTCGTCTTCTGACAGCATGAAGGTTTCTCTGTGCGCGAGCTGCTGAATGCACGCGCAAATACAAGCCAAAAATCACCTGCTGTTCAAACACTAAACACGCAAAACACACAACCCGCACACACTCCGACTTCTGACCACTAAAGATTCCAGAAACTGA
>NC_140213.1:50426381-50471381 GCF_951802725.1 Rutilus rutilus
TCTACAGACTCACACACATCTACAGTCTCACACACATCTACAGTCTCACATCTACAGTCTCACAAACATCTAGTCACACACATCTACAGTCTCACACACATCTACAGACTCACACACATCTACAGACTCACACACATCTACAGTCTCACACACATCTACAGTCTCACACACATCTACAGACTCACACACATCTACAGACTCACACACATCTACAGACTCACACACATCTACAGTCTCACATCTACAGTCTCACACACATCTAGTCTCACACACATCTAGTCTCACACACATCTACAGTCTCACATCTACAGTCTCACACACATCTACAGACTCACACACATCTACAGTCTCACACATCTACAGTCTCACACATCTACAGTCTCACACACATCTACAGACTCACACACATCTACAGTCTCACATCTACAGTCTCACACACATCTACAGTCTCACACATCTACAGTCTCACACACATCTACAGACTCACACACATCTACAGACTCACACACATCTACAGTCTCACACACATCTACAGTCTCACATCTACAGTCTCACAAACATCTAGTCACACACATCTACAGTCTCACACACATCTACAGTCTCACACACATCTACAGTCTCACACACATCTACAGTCTCACACACATCTACAGACTCACACACATCTACAGACTCACACACATCTACAGTCTCACACACATCTACAGACATCTACAGTCTCGCACGCATCACACACATCTACTGCAGCAGGGCAACTGGGTGACAGTGAGGCGCTGTAGTTGCGGTACAAAACACCGCTCTTCCGTTCCGATAACAACATTAAACAGGTTCTCCCCTCTCAGTGAAACACCCACTGTGAATTCTGTTGAATGTGCCCTAGTTATTGGTGATTCTATTATATGGAACGTGAAAATAGAGACACCAGCCACCATAGTCACATGTTTGCCGGGAGCCAGAGCGCCTGACATCAAAGCAAATTTAAAAGTGCTGGCTAAAACTAATCGTAAATTCTCTAAGATTATTATTCACATCAGTACTAATGATGTTCGACTCCACCAGTTGGAGATCACCAAAATTAACGTTAAAGAGGTGTGTGAACTCGCAAGTACAATGTCAGGCACTGTAATTTGCTCTGGCCCAGAGCCGGAGTGATGAGATACTTAGTAGATTGTCCTCACTCAATGGCTGGCTGTCTAAGTGGTGTCCGCAAAATAATATAGAATTCATAGGCAATTGGAAACGTTTTTGGGGCAGACCTGATCTGTTGAAAATAGATGGTATTCATCCCTCCTGGGATGGTGCTGCTCTTCTCTCTAGTAATATGGCACATGAATTGGGGCTCAGGTCAGGAAGCAGACAGACTGGCTAAACCGACCATCTGCTAGCTGTCTCACGTCACCAAGGTAGATAAATCCCATCACATAGAGCCTCTTTCACCTAGATATCATCATATAGAGACTGTGCCTGTTCCCCGAATTAGGACATACAAAAAACTTCCAAACCCATCTAAGGGTAACATTTTTATTGATGTTCAACAAATAAAAAACAGATATAGTACAAATGAGTACTAACCCTAACCCTAACCCATAATAGCATTACAATAATCTAGCCTTGACGTCATGAACGCATTAACTAATTGTTCTGCATTTGTCAATGAGAGCATATGACGTAATTTAGATATATATTTTAAGATGGAAAAATGCGGTTTTACAGATACTAGACACGTGACTTTCAAATGAAAGATTGGTATCAAAGAGCACACCCAGGTTCCTAACTGACGACGAGGACTTGACAGAGCAGCCATCAAGTGTTAGACAGTATTCTAGATTACGTGAGGAAGTTTTTTGTCCAATAATTAGAATCTCTGTTTTTTCAGAATTAAGTAGTAGTCATCCAATTTTTTATATCAGCTATGCATTTCGTTAATTTTGTGAATTTGTACGTTTCGTCAGGGCGTGAAGAAATATAGAGCGGAGTATCATCAGCATAACAGTGAAAACTAATGCCATGCTTCCTAATGATATCTCCCAAGGGTAGCATGTACAGAGTGAACAGCAGCGGTCCTAGTACTGAGCCTTGTGGTACGCCATACTGAACTTGTGATCGATGAGACATCTCTTCATTTACTGCTACAAACTGATAACGGTCAGATAAGTATGATTTAAACTATGCTAATGCAATTCCACTAATGCCAACAGTAGAGCACTTGAACAGTAGAGCACAGCACTTGCAACGCCAAGATCATGGGTTCGAACCCCAGGGAAAGCAAGAACTGATAAGAATGTAAAAATGTGTACCTTGAAATGCAGTGTAAGTCGCTTTGGATAAAAGCGTCTGCCAAATGCATCAATGTAAATGTAAAACATTAGAAACGAGTGCAACTTTGATCTGATGGAGACATTACAGGATCTGCCTTGATTCAGTCCCAACATCCCACTGACGAGAGAAGAACACAACAAACCCTAAAAAAGGCATGTTAGAATCGAACACTAAGACATAAAGACACGACAGAACACCACTTGCATTCCAATGAGTTTATTCTGTAAAATTCTTGTCAATAAACAGGAAAAACAGTTTACATGTGGCTACAAACCTTGAAAATGCAACATGTATGAGAGCAATAAAAATTAAACGACAGGAAGGAAAACCACATTGGTGAATTTACCACAGATGTGTCATTTACTATCATCAAAAATAAATAGAATATATTCTTTATATAAACAAAGATAAGAAATAAAAATGGACTGTGTGGAAGAGGGGCGTCTGTGATCAGGAACGGACAGACAGAAGAACATCTTCAACATGTGAAACTACAGCATGCCACTAGAAAGGCTAGAAAACAACCAACCCACGACACAGGAACGGATAAGCATCGGGATAATAGTACAGAGATCCTAGAATCTACACCCAAATCAAATGTACAGAGATAATATCGAGTTACAGCGCGCAACTCTGCTTGTGCACGATTCTTCATATTCTACGCTTTCCACTCTTTTCTCTCAGATTACGTAAAAGCGTGAAAGACGGTTGAGTTGTTTGACAGACAAACGTCTGTTTGTTCCATTGTTAAGAAAGAAACATCTAGCATGACACATGAATGAGATCTGAATGAGCTGAAGCTAAACCTCTAAAATCAAATCAGCAGAATGGAATGACGTTTGTGTGTAAATCCTGGATGTTGTGTTTTTATTTGACTGTATGTGTGTGTGTTTGACTGAGCCAGATAATAATGTGTAGGAGTTTGCAAGCGATCAGTGTAATAAGATGCATTTACAGTATGACATATCAGCGTCACGAGCCGTCGTCCGATGATCGTCTAACGATCCTCCCGGAGATTCTGCCAGAAGAGACAAAAACAGCAGTCAGACAAACTCTGGAGTCACTACTTTCACTCTCACAAAACTGCTGGATTGAGGAATATTCCCCCAGGGAATCAGGCTGACAAACCTTGACGTCACATTCCCTTCATGAGTTCATTAAACTTTAATGCAGAGAGTCGACTGTACATTCAGACATCAGACAGGAGCGACTCTCAATCTCTGTCCTCTATTAACGTTTTAAACAGTTTTAGCAATAGAGGTCTGTAAACCGAGCCGTGCAGGGCATATGTATGTATGCACTGTATGCATGTATGTATGTATGTGTGTATATATATATATATATATACTGTATATATAGGTGTGCATGCTGTCTGCTGTGTACAAAACTGTTCAAAACACCAGACGGCACGCAAAACATGACATGGAAGATGAGTGGATCTCTTGGGCCGGTGGAAAACCAGCAGTGTGTTCCTCTTATTGTGTGACACTGTTACACCTGTAGAGACTGTTACACATGTAGACACTGTTTTACCTGTAAACAATGTTACACTATTAACACCTGTAGACCCTGTTACACCTATAAACAATGTTACACCTGTTACGCCTATAAACAATGTTACACCTATAAACAATGTTACACTGTTACACCTATAAACAATGTTACACCTGTAGACACTGTTACACCTATAAACAATGTTACACCTGTTACGCCTATAAACAATGTTACACTGTTACACCTATAAACAATGTTACACCTATAAACAATGTTACACCTGTAGACACTGTTACACCTATAAACAATGTTACACCTGTAGACACTGTTACACCTATAAACAATGTAACACCTGTAGACACTGTTACACCTATAAACAATGTTACACCTGTTACGCCTATAAACAACGTTACACCTATAAACAATGTTACACTGTTACACCTATAAACAATGTTACACCTGTAGACACTGTTACACCTATAAACAATGTTACACCTGTAGACACTGTTACACCTATAAACAATGTTACACCTGTTACGCCTATAAACAACGTTACACCTATAAACAATGTTACACTGTTACACCTATAAACAATGTTACACCTGTAGACACTGTTACACCTATAAACAATGTTACACCTGTAGACACTGTTACACCTATAAACAATGTTACACCTGTTATGCCTATAAACAATGTTACACCTATAAACAATGTTACACCTGTAGACACTGTTACACCTGTAGACAATGTTACACCTGTTACGCCTATAAACAATGTTACACCTATAAACAATGTTACACTGTTACACCTATAAACAATGTTACACCTGTAGACACTGTTACACCTATAAACAATGTTACACCTGTTCCTGTTACTGTGCATTAATACTGTGAGGGTGGGATCAGCTGCTTCACGTGTTCTTACCCCTTGACTGCATGTCTTGTCTGAAGAGTTCTGGATGTTGTTGTCATGGTCACCAGCCTCTGATCCGCTCTTCTGCTCATCTTTCCCATCTTTCTCCAGATCTTCATCTCCCGAACCCTTCCTGGACAGCTTGGAGGACTGTAGGAGAGTTTTAGACTGAAAACAGGCTTGACGAAACACCCAGAGCACACTCTCATTTGCAGCCTGTTTGTTTCTCTCTCTCACTGCTACACTAAACTTGTTCAAGCAGCTCAGTAACCTTCACTACGTACAGTATATGAACGTGCAGGACTCGGTTGCTAGGCAACAGCTGTTGCTAAGCAAGGGCTCAGCTAGAGGCGGCAAGCCTTCAGACTCGAATCCTTCGATGAACTCTTCATCACCCGTCAGGAGATCCACATGCACTTCATCAGGTGTGGGTGAAAACATCTCTGATCTCACACATAAGCTGCGTCCCAAATGATGTACTGCACACTTATGCACTTACACTATTATCCGTCTGATAGTTGAGAGCATGAAGCGCACAATTTTTTAGTGCACTTTTTCTATTTGCACTATGTATACTGCAAAACAGCTTAAAATAGTGCATAAGTCTGCAAATTGGGCCGCACCAGCACAGTGTGATGTGTTCATCTTTTACACACTCTGCCCCCTGCTGACCTGGAGCTGCACTGACCTTCAGCATCATCAGGATCCATTCAGCTCCAAGAAAACCCAATGAACACATGACATGAATTATGCAGATTTTGTAACTATAAGAATCTCTCTCTCTCTAAACACCTAATGGAGTTTGTCCTTCAGCTGTTCACATGATTTTCTGTAAACCTGCTTTCAAACAACATGGATTCTGAAATCTATATAGAGATAAAATGACAGACACTCACAGAAACGCTCAGGTACCTTTGAGGATGCACTTTTTTTCCGCTTGGATCCGACCTTGTCACTCTTCATCTTTCCCTCCTCTTCTTCTTCCTCTTCCTCGCTGTCGACTGCGTTCCCTCCTTCCCCCTCCGTCTCCGAGGAGCTCTGCTGCTGCATCACCTGTGTGTGTGTGTGTGTGTGTGACAGATCAGGTCACGTGACCGACACACACCACAGCTCATGAAATACTGTGACAGATCAGGTCGCGTGACCCTCACACACACCTATGCTCATCAAATGCCGTAACTCACCTGGTAACCAGTGAATTTGACACCAGGATTGTTTTCAATTTCCCACAGGCCTTCATTAAATCCTTTTCTCTTGTTTGACTTGCCAAACTTGTCCTTATATTCCTTGTAGGGCAGCAGATCTTTAGGGCCCAGGAACGCACTAGGAGACACAGATACTGTCACAGATACAGTCGTCCATCACTAACACAGAGACACGCATCACTGAATCTCACACACACACACTAACCCGACCCCTAAACCTACCCATCACAGAAAGCCTTCTGCATTTTTAAGGAGTTTCTCCGTTTAGGGAGGACGTCCCTAAACTGAGGTTTTTGGAGATTTTGTCAGGTTAGGGTCACTTCTGGGTACCAAAATATAGTTAAGTAGGTACACACACACACACACACACACACACACACACACACACACACACACACACACACACACACACAAGGCTTACGTCTCATGGGTACCGAAGAAGAAGATGGGGTATTTATTAGCTGGCGGCTTCACGGCTCCCTCTGGCAGCTCATCAATCTAGAACGAACACACACACACACACACACACACACAGTTCAGCACTAACTCTCACACATTGTTTGGGAACATTATTTTGAATGTGTGCGATTTTATTCATCCAACCATGTCTGACCTCATGTTTACAGATCAGCTTTTTCCCAGTTGAACAGATGCATTTTAACCTAATTTAATATTTTAGACTTTACACGCATGTTTTCCACTTCTGCTCTTTTGCTGCTGTTAGATTCGAAAAGAAATCATCCTGATCTCACAGCGTCCAGAACTATAACACCACTTGATCTGAGAATATGATGGGTTGGGTTTAAAATGAAATCAAAACGCTATTTTGGGCCAAGATCATCTAACAGTTCACACTAACGGGAACGACCGGAACGGTTCTTCGCTGAACGCCAATCCGGTGTTTTGAATGAACCGCGGGCCGAACGGGCTCTTGTTGGCCCAGATGAGGAACAGCTGCTTCCCCAATAACAACAACAACAACAACAACAACAACACACACTCCAGAATAACCCAGAACCAGACCCTTCCCGTGATTCAAACACTTCATAAACGCCTGAAATAACGCAGAGCCCCAAACGACGAGAACAAGCGGATCATTTCACACTACAGACAAAAACACTTTCACACTCATGATCCGCGTGTCAGAGACTTTTACTGACGCATTTCGATCTCTTTCCCGCGGTTTTTGCCCTTATTTCCCCTCCGATAACACCGCTGGAGCTCCGGGTGTGTGTGTGTGTGTGTTCAGCGGCCCCTCTGAGCTCCGGTAACCGGGTGTGTGTGAGTGTTTAGCGGTCTCTCTGAGCTCCAGTAACCGGGTGTGTGTGAGTGTTTAGCGGCCCCTCTGAGCTCCGGTAACCGGCCTCCGCGTCTCTCCGCTCCCCGGGTGTGTGTGAGTGTTTAGCGGTCTCTCCCAGCTCCAGTAACCGGCCTCCGCGTCTCTCTGCTCGGCTGCAGCTCGTACTCACCCTCGCCGGCCAGTGCGGGTATCCCTTCATCTTGGCGAAAACCAGATCTCCAGCTTTATATTCCCGGGGCCGTGGGCGAGCCATCGCGACACACACACTCACCGAAGCGAAAAACTGCACGATAATCCACGGGTCTCGAGCTCAGCGGCGGATGATCGACCATCAATGTTTTGATCGCAGTTAATAAGGAAATAAATAATGAAAGAGGAGAAAGGCCTGGAGAAACACCTCTTCCCTCGTCTTCTTCCTCCTCGTCGTGTAATGTTCAGGGAATGTTATATTTCGTACTTATATGGGATTTTATTCAGTTTAATACACGCGAACTAATTTTATTTCAGACATAACACGTGTTTTAATTCAGCTTAAGTTTACTTTTTAAAAGGGTAAAGAAAAACAAGGTGAACCAGAACAGCAATACATTTTCCTTTACAGAATGTCATTCTATTAACAATATTTATCCCAACAACACTGTAGCTCATAGATTTCAAACGGGACATTTACATCTAAGAACGAAAAAAAAGAAGAAAAAAAAAGATGAATAATTTGTGGAGTTTTTACAAAAGTTATGAATCTGTGTCACATGAAGAGAGATAAAGAGAGGGTGATGTGTGAATGTGTGGTGAATCATTAAAGGTCAGATTGAGAACAATACAGAACATCTCAGTAACTCCTGCTTTTTCTGCTCATCGGTGTCATTCAAACACACTAAAGCTGTTCCACAGGCTGTAATGAGCCAATAATCTGCAAAGTAACTTAGTAAATACTCAGAATTAAACTCAAATCATCACTAGAACCGGACCGGTCCTCCACACAGACCCTGACCAGCTTCGGCTCCAGAGCCTGATCAATACAAGCAGGAGGACATGGAGGAATATTTCAATGCTACTGATCCCGATCTGACCTCTGACCTCTGATCATAATCATAATCATACACTGTCTGTTCGTTGGCCAGAGGAGAACTGAGAAAAAATGCATTATTTTCCGGTTATCACTGTAAAGCTGCTTTGAAACAATCTATTGCATAAAGCGCTATATAGCCTAAATAAAGGTGACTTGACTTCTTTCTTTATTAAGTTGAACGACTGATTAAATGCAAGTTTCCATGGTCATTTGCAGGCGATTTCCTAGTTTCCCTATAGGTGCATATCATACGCTACTCAAAATGAAACATTAAACATGATTCGTCAGTTTCTGTTAGTCCCGTCCACAATCCAGTTGTAAAACTTGTAATAGTGATTTGTGTGTTTGTGGAGTTGAGTTTGAAAATGCTGAAGCAAATATCAGTCAGTTGATACTTTAAAAAGCCTAAACTGTAAATCCTGATTGTGAGAAACCAAGGCTAGCGATGAATTCTTCAACCGAAGCGACTCGTGATCATGAGTTTATCTCTGCTTAGACTAATAGAGGTTATGTAAAGGTAAGCACAAACACTTTCTCAATGTTTAAAAAATTCTGAACATAAATTCATATTATGTTTATAGCCTTGACAGAAAAGGAAGAGCCATTTTATTGTGTTTTTTCATTTACTGTAAAAAATGATCCTTAATTTATGGCAACACACAGTATGTTTTTACAAAATTAATTTCAACTTAGTTTTATAAGTAATACGAGATTCAACTTAATATAAGTCAGTTTTAATATAATTAAAGTTGAAATGACTTTTACAGCCAATTTGATGACACTTAATTTAAAGCAGCAACAGAACTTACATTTTCAAGTTGAAAGAAGTGAATTTGTTTTACAGTGTATGTTTTTATGTTGTTGCAGTTTTGAAACTTTGAACTTGAAACTGCTGTGCTATATTTTTTTCCTTGTAATTTGGCAGTTTTCATTCTCCACCCTGTTTTATGAAGAACATCTCTGGCCTCCATTTCCGAAACTGTAGTAAAGGCTGATTCCTGGACTTTAAATGAATATATTCTGCTTTTCAGCAGGACGGCCACATTTGGACCAAATGATAAAAGGTTGGCTATATGGAGGCAAAAGCTGAGTGACACGAGACGGATAGACAGCGAGAGCCAGGTATGGTTTGATGTCTTTTATTTTGAAATTTTCACTTTCAGTCTGTTACGTCACACGGTGCTCATTACCTGTTAGTTTGGATGTAGGAACGGGGTGAGTATCTGGCATGCTCACTTCTGTTGACCCTTTTGTTTGAACCACCATCAAGAAATGACAGAAAACAGCTTTACTCTAATCCCATGTTAGGGTTCATCAATGTCTGAAAGTTGGAGCTTAAATGTGTAAAAATATTGAATGTTCAGTCAAAATAAAGTGTTAGTTAACTGTGCATCAGCAGTGTAACATGCATCTTTACAGTGAATTATTGCTTCATTTGAGGATTTTCAACTGTATTTGTTTTGTTTTCCAGTAACATTAATGAGTAGCACAGTAATAAATAAACCCGTGTGTCTGTGTCTCTGCATCTGTGAGGGTTATAGTGGGAATATCAGTGCTAAAGGTTCGCCTGTAGGGGGCAGAACTCTCACACAAACATGTGCTGCTTCTTCTTCTTCTTCTTCTTCATCAACACCTCCTGCTCACATCTGAGGTTGTGTCTGATATCGTCCCCTACAGCCTCGTTCACTATTCCCTACAGTACTCCACTAATATAGTCCCCTTGAAGGAGTGAATGAGAGTGAGTGAGTGCTGGAAGCGCTTCTGTTCTTGCTGTTTAATCATTTGAAATTTAGTAAACTGGCAACACCAGTAGTAATTAAAAGATTTATCTTGAACTCTCTCATGGAAACTAGCATGTAAAAACCTTAATTAAAAATGTAATAATTAAACAGGAATATTAACTTGTATGATATTAGCCACATTGGACCAGTGGTTTGGAAATGAATGATGATTGAGCTGTGGCTCCATCTACTGGTCAGACGCGGGACTTCCTTTGGCACGACCCTCACAGTGCATTATGGGATTGAATGAGTGCACTCGATAACGTCCACTATGGTTTCGGACACTACAAACTTCTGCGACCGGTCGACCGGATGTGATGTATTCTAATCAAAACTATGAGTGCGAAGCTAGAATGACCAAAATGTTAACACTTAAAACGTTATTTTGTAAACACTATTTCTGCAAAATGGCGGTTATTAATAATTATGGCAGAAATAATTATTTAATAATTAGTAGATCAATATTTATGTTGATTAGCACAGTTGTGTGCGACTGCTGCTAGGGTTAGGAGTGTGTGCAGTGGAAAGGCAGCTTAAGACCTTTATAGGATGGAAGTGTTTCCTCAGTTTTCACTCTTAAAGGGATAGTTCACTTTGAAATTAAATTTTGGTATGTTTTAGCTTACCTCAAGGGCATCCAAGATGTAGGTGTCTTTTTTTCCGCAGTAGTTTCAATTTTGATATTTTTAGGTCAAACCGTTCTTGTCTGTCAGTCATATAATGCAGGTCTATGGTCACGGTCTCAAAGAGCATGCACAGAGTCCAAATTAAAACAATTCCCCATCGTAAGTACACATTGATGGCCTAAGACACGAAACGAGCAGTTTGTGTGAGAAAACGAACAGTATTTATATCGTTTTTACCTCTTATACACAGCCACGTCCAAGTGATCTGATCTGACGTGTACGCAGACTGGTGCATCGATATATACACTAGATGACGCCTTGTCTACGGCAGTTCATTGGAACGAATGTCTTTAAGGTGACATCTAGTGTATATATCTATGCACCAGTCTGCGTACACGTCACACACCAGGATGCGTGCGCGCGATCACTTGGACGTGGCTGTGTATAAGAGGTAAAAACGATATAAATACTGTTCGTTTTCTCACACAAACCGCTCGTTTCGTGTCTTAGGCCATCAATGTGTACTTACGATGGGGAATTGTTTAATTTGGACGACGGGGAATTGTTTTAATTTGGACTCTGTGCATGCTCTTTGAGACCGTGACCATAGACCTGCATTATATGACTGACAGACAAGAACGGTTTGACCTAAAAATATCAAAATTGAAACTACTGCGGAAAAAAAGACACCTACATCTTGGATGCCCTTGAGGTAAGCTAAAACATACCAACATTTAATTTCAAAGTGAACTATCCCTTTAATCTGAGGTCTTTACACACTGAGTCCGAAATGTTCGTGTGCGTTTTTTCGTATTCATCATTCGGTGGCTCTGAATTGTCAAAACACCGCTCAGAATGCTTGCTACGGATGCGGAAAGGTTTCAGAGGCAGTGTGTGAACATGATTGACACAACGTGAGGTATTTATTTTTTAAGGCACGAAAATTTTGGCCGAGAATGTCTGACTCAGTGAGGAAGGACCTTTACTACTCTCTCTCTTAAGCTACTTGTGGCCATACTTTGACTTTCATGGTGTAATGAAAAAACGTTTTAAATGAAGAGTTTATTTCAGTTATTTCACATCTCGTTTGTAGCGTGTCTGCTGTGGATGCGAACTCTGTTCACACTGAACGAGACACAAGCTCTTAAAGTACATCAGAAATACAACAGCATCTCTGGTTATAACGGGCTCTTCTGGTGCGGAGGCCGAGGAGGTTTGGGATGATTCAAATGCAGAGACTAAAACATTGTGTGCTCTTTTTTATTTATGTAGCTCTTTTCTCCTGAATCTTCTGTCCTGCAGCTGATGAGACGTGCCGGAGCTGATCTGTGTTTTTGGGAAGACTTGCTTTACAGGATTAGTTTGTAGAACAGTTTGTAAAGGCGGTCCTTCTGCAACTGGAACTGTGGTTCTTCAGTTCTCCACTAGATGGTGATGAAAACACAATAATCAATCACTGTGACTGGAACAAAAGCAAAATAAAAATAAATTGAGACAAATTAATCTAATTTGACATATTATTATATGAATCCAAAGGAGCACATATGTATTTTGCATTAATTGTTTATTCATACATTTATTGTAAAAGTCTTTTCAGTGCTTGTCAAAATAAGTACATTTCTCTTTTATTTATCATCTTGTCAAAAAGGATTTCAGCTGCCCGTCATGCCAGACCTGCCTATTAAAGACAAGTGGTTTCCATGTTTCTTATATAAAAGGAAATGTGTCATATTCTCAAAGACTATAAAAGCGGGCAGTCATGGTTCCTCTGCGAGTGTGTTTGCGCTTCATGTGAAGTTAGGGTTTGCTTATGAAAGCCCAGCGTCGGAGTCACCGCAGGGAACCACACCACACAATAAATGATCTAAATGTTTGTCATGTTTTTTTCCTCAGATTGTTTTGCCACAGCCGGCCTGCAGCCTCGACACGAGCAGATCAGCCCTCAGCGCTTGTAACGCAGCCAGACTGGATTGTGGGAAATGAGGCAGACGACCAGTAAATACCAGTTGCCATGAAGCCCTGAAACGTCTCTCCACGATCTCTCTTCACACTCGACTCGGCACACGACAGGCGCTTATTTCCCACAGCGGGTGCTCGTGTGTTAGAGTACAGGCTCTGGCCATCATCATCATCTTCATCATCCTCACTGTGACACCATCATCTTCATCATCCTCACTGTAACATCATCATCATCATCCTCTTCATCCTCACTGTAACACCATCATCCTCATCATCTTCATCATCCTCATCCTCTTCATTCCCACTGTAACACCATCATCATCATCATCATCATCCTCTTCATCCTCACTGTAACACCATCGTCCTCATCATCTTCATCATCCTCATCCTCTTCATCCCCACTGTAACACCATCATCATCATCATCATCCTCTTCATCCTCACTGTAACACCATCATCATCATCCTCTTCATCATCATCATCTTCATCATCCTCACTGTAACACCATTATCATCATCATCATCCTCTTCATCCTCACTGTAACACCATCATCCTCATCATCTTCATCATCCTCTTCATCCCCACTGTAACACCATCATCATCATCATCATCCTCTTCATCCTCACTGTAACACCATCATCATCCTCTTCATCATCATCATCATCTTCATCATCCTCACTGTAACACCATCATCATCATCATCATCATCATCCTCTTCATCCTCACTGTAACACCATCATCCTCATCATCTTCATCATCCTCATCCTCTTCATCCCCACTGTAACACCATCATCATCATCATCCTCTTCATCCTCACTGTAATACCATCATCATCATCCTCTTCATCATCATCATCTTCATCATCCTCACTGTAACACCATCATCATCATCATCATCCTCTTCATCCTCACTGTAACACCATCATCCTCATCATCATCATCATCATCCTCTTCATCCTCACTGTAACACCATCATCATCATCATCTTCATCATCATCATCCTCTTCATCCTCACTGTAACACCATCATCATCATCATCATCATCTTCATCCTCATCCTCTTCATCCTCACTGTAACACCATCATCATCATCCTCTTCATCCTCACTGTAACACCATCATCCTCATCATCTTCATCATCATCATCCCCACTGTAACACCATCATCATCATCATCCTCTTCATCCCCACTGTAACACCATCATCATCATCCTCTTCATCATCATCATCTTCATCATCCTCACTGTAACACCATTATCATCATCATCATCCTCTTCATCCTCACTGTAACACCATCATCATCATCTTCATCATCCTCTTCATCCCCACTGTAACACCATCATCATCATCATCATTCTCTTCATCCTCACTGTAACACCATCATCATCCTCTTCATCATCATCATCATCTTCATCATCCTCACTGTAACACCATCATCATCATCATCCTCTTCATCCTCACTGTAACACCATCATCCTCATCATCTTCATCATCCTCATCCTCTTCATCCCCACTGTAACACCATCATCATCATCATCCTCTTCATCCTCACTGTAACACCATCATCATCATCATCTTCATCATCCTCACTGTAACACCATCATCATCATCATCATCCTCTTCATCCTCACTGTAACACCATCATCCTCATCATCATCATCATCCTCTTCATCCTCACTGTAACACCATCATCCTCATCATCTTCATCATCATCATCCTCTTCATCCTCACTGTAACACCATCATCATCATCATCATCTTCATCCTCATCCTCTTCATCCTCACTGTAACACCATCATCATCATCCTCTTCATCCTCACTGTAACACCATCATCCTCATCATCTTCATCATCCTCATCCTCTTCATCCTCACTGTAACACCATCATCATCATCATCATCTTCATCCTCATCCTCTTCATCCTCACTGTAACACCATCATCATCATCATCCTCTTCATCCTCACTGTAACACCATCATCATCATCATCTTCATCATCATCATCCTCTTCATCCTCACTGTAACACCATCATCATCATCATCATCATCTTCATCCTCATCCTCTTCATCCTCACTGTAACACCATCATCATCATCCTCTTCATCCTCACTGTAACACCATCATCCTCATCATCTTCATCATCATCATCCTCTTCATCCTCACTGCAACACCATCATCATCATCTTCATCATCGTCATCATTCTCATGGCCTGCTAACCTGCTCTGCATATGAGGAGTAGAATCCCGTAGATCAGTGTCCTGTTGGGCCATTACACAAACTTAAGCACAGGAATGTCATAGATGAAGTTCATCAGCCAAAAGCAGGTGAAAATCCTCCATGGTGGGAAACGCATAGCAATAATTTGGTGGGTTATTATGATTCATAAAGAAGCCTTTCGCCATTGTACTGTTACTATTACGCATCTTCTGAAAATATGCAGAATCTAGAAGACAGAAGCATTGCTGATGCACATGTGAAATAATGCGATCATCAAACAGCATATAAATCAAAACTGTCTACGTTACTGAGTGAGATGTCGAGCCCGGGCGAAGAAGCTTTGAGGTGTAGACGGACTCCATCTCCTCCATCTGTGTTTTAATCATCGCTCTGAATCCTATCAGGACTAAGTCTTTCAAAATGTTGCTTTTGTATAAAACTTACTCATTCAAGTGTTGATAAAAAAAAAGATTGAATAAAGCTGCAATAAAATGTTTTTGTTTTTGATTTCAGAGGTGTTCCTGAAAGCGAGGTCATCTTACCCTGAACTCTCGGCTGATTAACCCAAACCTTGCTTACAAAGCCTCAGTTCAGCCGAGTTACAGCCATCAAAATAATTGGTTTTATATTTACAAAATACAATTAAGTCGGTCAGTGAAAACCTTACATTTTTTCTTTGTACATTTTTCAGTTAAATAAATGTTCAGGAGAATGAACAAATCACAGATTCTTGATTTTATTGCATTTTACAAAATGTCCCAACTTTTCTGGAAATGTTGTTGTGTATATATGCATGTATATATATATGTATATATTGTTACAACCCTGGCTCTAGGGATCCAACACAAAGGACACAAAAACTGAAATCTGCCAATCAAAAGAAAGTTTATTAAGTATAAAAAGAAAAAGGGGACTGTAGAAACCAAAACACTGCCTCTGCAGTGCTGGCTGCAAGACGAGAGAGCGAGAGCATGTGGCCTAGATTTAAAATGGCTCCCGTCAGGTGACACCAATTAACCGGTTGATTGGAGGTGAGCTACCAGGGAAACTGCAATGAAACACAGATTAGAACACTATCACTCAACACTCCCACCCTTACAATGTTGCTATAGGATAACATAGGTCCTTTAGCTCAACCTGTTCGTAATCACATTGTTATCTATAGGGCACAGCTGATTGGCTCTTGCTGTATCAGTAGCTAATGAGCTCGCGTGCACAACCTTCAAATACTTGGGTAGCATTAGCCTTATAGCAGTGCAGATTAGCCTTATAGCAGTGCAGATTAGCCTAATAGCAGTGCAGATTAGCCTAATAGCAGTGCAGATTAGCCTAATAGAAGTGCAGATTAGCCTAATAGAAGTGCAGATTAGCCTTATAGCAGTGCAGATTAGCCTTATAGCAGTGCAGATTAGCCTTATAGCAGTGCAGATTAGCCTAATAGAAGTGCAGATTAGCCTTATAGCAGTGCAGATTAGCCTAATAGCAGTGCAGATTAGCCTTATAGCAGTGCAGATTAGCCTTATAGCAGTGCAGATTAGCCTAATAGAAGTGCAGATTAGCCTTATAGCAGTGCAGATTAGCCTTATAGCAGTGCAGATTAGCCTTATAGCAGTGCAGATTAGCCTTATAGCAGTGCAGATTAGCCTTATAGCAGTGCAGATTAGCCTAATAGAAGTGCAGATTAGCCTAATAGCAGTGCAGATTAGCCTTATAGCAGTGCAGATTAGCCTTATAGCAGTGCAGATTAGCCTAATAGAAGTGCAGATTACCCTTATAGCAGTGCAGATTAGCCTAATAGAAGTGCAGATTAGCCGTATAGCAGTGCAGATTAGCCTTATAGCAGTGCAGATTAGCCTAATAGGACTTAAGTGATCTCATTTACAAGACTGTTGAATGTGCGGGATTACATTTAATTTGTCAGCTGTTGATGTGCACACCGAACTGGGCCCCAACGGTAATGAACGAGTGTATAGTCAAGTCAAGACACATTTATTTATATAGCGCTTTTTACAATACAGAGTGTTTCAAAGCAGCTTTACAGAGGTAACAGGAAAATAATGCAAAGTTTGTTTCTAGAAGAAAATAGCGTCACAGTCCAGCTTAATTAAGTTCAGAGATGTTTAATTTTTGTTTTAAAAAAAAGTTATTAATTTAGTTAATTTATATATATATAGCCGCTCTGGAGAAAACCGTGATGTCATCGTTCAGCTCAGTTCAGTTCTTGTATAATAGTGTCAATGCAGGAGATCAATAATATTGTTGAATATTAAATTTAATGTCCCCAACTAAGCAAGCCAAAAGCCAATGGCAACAAAGGTGAAAAAAAGGCCTAACCCAAACCCTATCAGTGACAGAATGGAGAAAAAAACCTTGGGAGAAACCAGACTCAGTCGCTCACCCCGGATTTCCACCAACTGCGGAATGGCTGCGGAGTCAATAGGTTTCCATTAAAGTCAATGTGTGTATTTTCACTGACTGCGGAACGGCTGCGTTCCGACTCCGTCCCAGCTCCGGCGATCCGCAGCCCTCCGGAGCAGATACGCAGAGCTTCTATTTTTGCCGGATGCCGGAGAGCTCCGCAGCAATTCAGCACTTATATCGCGCGATCATACGTGAATTCGTCCTCGGGTCCTCGTGACTTCAGCTGTCAGTCATGGCCGCAGCCGTTCCGCAACAAATCCGGGCCTGGTGGGTATTGAAGGATGGCGGAGCACGGAGCCGATCCGCAGCCGTTCCGCAGTTGGTGGAAATCCGGGAGTAGTTCTCCTCTGGTCAATGAACGAGCAGTGTATGATTATGATTCAGGCAGCATTACAGGTCAGAAGTCTGGTTTGGACTTCAGATTGGTTTGGAACAATCAGAATATTTTCCAGTTCCATCTGGTTATAGATCGGAGTCACGCCGATATGGAGACGAGTTTGTTGAGGATCAGTGCTGATGCTGTCGTGTCGATGAGGCCTTCACAGGGGAGAGTCTAGTAGACACACTCTCTGCTGATACTTCAGGGATGTGTTGTGGTCGTGTCTAGGCGCAGGTCCTCCATCTGATCTGGATACGGCCCGGATCCGGCTGACTACAGTAAACCTTGGAATAAGCAGAAAGACTAACATTAGCGTAGATGCCATTCTTCTTATGATGTAACGAGTACATTGGGTGTTATGGGAAGTGATCCCGGCTGCGACTGACCAGAGGTGGAAGTAACGAATTACAACTACTCACGTTACTGTAATTAAGTCGTTTTTTTGGGTACTTGTACTTTTTTGAGTATATTTTTAAATCTGTAATTTTACTTGTACTCAAGTACATATTAAGCTAAGTAATCTACTTCGCTACTTGTAAAATCACATTTCGTTACTGAGTACAATTTGAATTGATATTCAAATCTTTGAATGGCATTTCGGTAGCCAATAAAAATATTCGATCGTAAACGGACCAATAAAACCCCTGATATTTGGACTGAATGAAAGCTGCCGCAGTCGCAGCGGGTTTTGAAGAGCTGATCATGAAGGAGGCGAGGAGCTCAGAGTGATTAATGGCTGGACTGAAAGTTTGGAACAACAAACTATAGTAGTACTGTCAAAATATCTATATTTTGATACATATACTGAAATATCTGTCAATACTCATTTTGGCCTATACACCAATACGATACCAGCTGCGCGTTCTCATTCTCTCATCTCAACGACAGCGAGTTTGACACACCCGCCTCCCCTCAGCGCGGGATTGCAGGTAGGCCTATTACGCATAATTTTATTAATACCTGCAAGTTTCTATGGCATATTTTAATGGCAAATGTCACGAACAATATTATAACGCGAGGGCACATTCATGTAATCGCAGAAAACTGGACGCGAGCTCTCAAATGTAGGCTACGAATGAACTGGACTCGGATATTGAGTGTGCGCTCTCGGACTGTGTGTCATATCATGTGTAATCGCGAATCTCTCCAAGTGGTTCTCACTGCAGACTCAAATGACGTCCAGCTCCAATCTCTCCATGCTCTTGAATTAAACGCTGTCAAAAGTTATGAAAAATCTAGTCTTTTTGCAAATTAAATTCAGTTTGAATTGAAATCAAGCTTCCTTGTGCTGTGTGTGAGCTATTGCAACAGTTCACGTTACCCAATTGTAAAGACAAATACACTGAGTGAGTAAATATTAGATTATTGTAATGGTTATTGATCAATGTTTAAATATGTAAACAAAAGCATAAATTAAAATCTCACCTTATAAAGTGGACGTGTCTCTTCAGAAGACTTGAATTAAACTTTTCCATTCAAATAGATTACTGTTACAATGAGTGTTGTGCTTTTCAATGCTTGAAAATAATGATTGCCTTGACAAAATGGATGGACAAAAATGTAGATATTAAAATATTTAGTATGTAGTAGTTTTCCCGATGGTATTAAAAATTATAGGCTAGGCCTACTGAATATTGACATATTTCAAGGTGTCATATTGAAGTTAGAAATTCCAGTATCCACTAATTAATGTCCTTCGAATGTGTTAAAAGTAGCTATTTTCTACATAAATCTATGATTTGGTTGTATATTTTTATTGGTAATGCATTAACTATCGCCAGCTAAAAAGTAATTAGTAACTAGTACTCTGAGTAGTTTTTGAGAAGAGTAATTTGTACTTTTACTTAATTACTTTTTTGACACCAGTACTTTTACTTGTAATTGAGTATTATTTCAGCAATGTAATGGTACTTGTACTTGAGTACAAATTTTCAGTACTCTTTCCACCTCTGCGACTGACCTAATCTATGCAGCCTAATAAGCAGTGCGTCACTGACTCGCGTATATTTGAGTGTGTGACTGACTCATAACTAGTTTGCAAACTGAACTGAAAGAACTTGTATGTTGAGAATCACAGGGTTTTTTTCATATGCTGATTGAGTACATTGTTCTAAAGTAGGAATGGAAAAAGTTTAAGAATGCTAGTGTAATAAGAGAGACAAAGAACCGTTCTGAAACTGAGAAGGCGATGTACATATTTTATTTTCAAGAAAATTACTCATTTACGTACCATTGGGTATAAATGTTTGTGTTTTCATACAAAGGTTGTTCCTTGTTTTTTCCCCCATTGATTGTTTTTTCTTTTAAAGGGGGTTATTACATTAATGTAAAAATAAATCTTTGTTATTCTTTTTTTTTTTCTCAACATTTTCTGATATTTCATTGAGTTTGGCAAGTTAATTAATTCAAGTTACGGATTTCTGGGAAACTATAAACAAGAATTGTTAATTTTTTTAAAATTATTTTAAGTATTGTGTAATTGGTATAGGGAAAGAGATAATTTACGACTATTTCCATTTTCATACAGTTTTTCTCGTTTACGAAACATTTAAATGAACCCCTAGGGTTAAGAAAAGAGTTACATTTTTGGAGGTACCACTGGGATTTTTATTACTCTTCTTTTTCCCTTTTTACCAGCGTGTTTTTCTTTATCTTTTCTTCTATATAGTGGTGACAGCTGACCTGAAAACTGTTTGTTCTTATTTTGCCACAATACTAGCTACTTGCCTTTACTTTAAGTCACAGACTGTCGAGCGGAGCAGAGAAGAGAGTGTTGATGTCTCACGTGCCATTATTTTAAGCCATGTTCCTTTGGACACCAGTGACGACACTATTGGAAAAATGTTAAACACAGTAAAAGTTTTTGGTTGCACTAGAATACGTGGTCGCTGTAGTGATGTAACTGGCAGATGGTTGTTTATTTTAGTGGAGACCAGTGCTGATCTAGATCCTGATGTTATACCTCCTAAGATAGGTATAGAAAATGAAGCTGGACCCTGGAGTGCCAACTTATGGCGCTTTTCCATTACCAGTACCAGCTCGACTCGACTCGACTCGCCTCGACTCAGCTCGGCTCGGCTCGCTTTTCGCTCCGTTTTCCATTGCAGATAGTACCTCCACAATAGTACCTGGTCGTCATAGCGACGCCGCAGGAAACTGCCGTGACTTAATCTTTTACACGAGACGCGCGACACACACCCGCTACCCACACACACAGGACAATGGAGGAAATCGAGTGTATGCTGTTTTTGGATGTTTTTGTTTTTGTTTTTGCTGTTTTTTATTCAGGATACTGCGTCTGGCGCGTGCAATGATGACGCAGTGAATAGAGCCGAGCCGAGGCGAGCTGGTACTGTGTAGTGGAAAAGCGCCATAAGTGGGTAGTCTAGTAGCCCATGGTCCTGTTGCAGCAGGAGGGCAGGTCTATGGATGAAGTGAAGGCCATGATTATGGAAAATCAGCAATACTTTGAATACAAATTACAATACTTTGAAAACTGTGTCGGCGCATCTGAGCCCCGGTATCAACTGTCCCATCACTAGCAACAGCACTTATTCCAAGGCTGATGTTTTTACCCGTGTGTGTTTAGGGCTTGGTTCAGCTGAATGCGTTAGAGTCATGCTCCATTTTTCATCCGTTGTTCAAATGACCTCCACATGTACAAATAGGAGTATAGAGGGTTTTGACAATGACGATTATCAGATGATGCTAAGTCATCATACTATTTGATCAGATGGTGGTGGGGGGGTTTCTTTTCTCATCTCTATTAGCCTTCAACGTGTTTTCATTTGTTAAAGCAACACATAATGCGCATTCTAATTGGATATGTTTGAGCCTTTTGGCTCAGGCAAACATACCCATAGGCCACTAAAGCTATTCAGTGTGGTAGCAAGTGGTAAAAGAGATGCTTCCAGAGGTCATAGATCCTCTTCTTAAAATCATTAATTCATCTTTGTCATTAGGATATGTACCAAAAACTTTTAAACTGACTCTTATTATAGTTCAGTATGGTGTACCACAAGGCTCAGTACTAGGACCATTGCTGTTCACTCTGTACATGCTACCCTTGGGAGATATCATTAGGAAGCATGGCATTAGTTTTCACTTACAACATGATACTCAGCTCTATATTTCTTCGTGCCCCGACGAAACTTTCCAATTCAGTTAACGGAATGCATAGCTGAAATAAAAACTGAATGAATAGTAATTTCCTACTACTTAATTCTGAAAAAAACAGTTTCTAATTATTGGACAAAAAACCTCCGCACTTAGTAACCTAAAATACTGTCTAACACTTGATGGCTGCTCTGTCAAGTCTTCCCCTGTGAGGGGATCCGTTGTGGTTGTGTCTAGGCGCAGATCCACCATCTGATCTGGGTCCGGCCCGGATCCGGCTGCCTGCGGTAACCTCGGAATAAACAGAGAGACTAATATAGTCTACAAGGTAGATGCCATTTTTCTTATGATGTAATGAGTACATCTGTGTTTATAGGATGTGTTCACGGTTCCGGCTGACCTAATTTATGCAGTCTAACAATCATATTACATGATTTGAATTATAGAAATTGATCATGCGTTATGTGTATGCCAAGTTAAAGAGTTTTTTTTTTTGTATTATGGTATTTGCAAACATTATTGACATAAAACTGAAAGCCATTCACTGATTCATAATGAGAATTAATATTAACTATATATTTAAATATAAGCTGTGATTTTGATAATCTGGTTTATTTCTGATGTTTTGACTAGCAGAAGTTCTGACAAATTGGCTCGTGAGCGGAAAAGTTCATGTCAATATGATATCTGAGCGTATGAAAGCTAAAGGGAAGAAGGTAATGTGTGTACAGAAACGAGAGTTTTGGTGCTTTAACACTCTCTTCGTAAGAACGGAACAGTGTCCTGATAAATAATTAAAACACTCAGCACAAGATTCTCTCGCCTTGATCGTGTTCCTGGATTGTGATCACGATCGTCTCGTTGAAGTCCTTACCTCTCACACTCAAAGTTACAGTCCCAGCTGTCATTCCCGTCTCCCATCGTTGACAATTCAGAAACATAAATGGGATCACACCTCTTTTTGTCCTTGTCAATCAAGAGCGTGGCGTTCCTGTCTCCGGGCCGCAGGCGGGACTGTAGGGAGGGAGTGTCACACGGCATTACAGTCCTGCAAACAGAGCAAAAAGCAGCTTTTTAACATAACAAAAAACCAAGCAATGCATTATTAAACGGGCAGATCAGGCACAATTTGAGTAAAGATGTTGAATGTTGAGCCACGGGTTTCAGCAGAGCAACAGCGACTGCTCAGCCGCGCTCAACATGAATAAATGATGACCTGAAGATCAGCGGCGTCCGACGTGAGCGCTGTCTGACGGACGTGCAGGAGTCCAGCTGTAGCGACACACTCACACACACACACACACACACACACACACACACACACACACACACACACACACACACACACTCATGTCCGTGTGATCTTGGGGCCCGTCTTCCCTCTGTTCCGCACAACTCTCACCTGATTGCCATTCGTTTGCAATAGATGCAGTGTGGGCAAAAAAAACTGCGATGTCTCTGGAGGGTCTGAGTGTGTGAGTGTGTGTGTGTGTGTGTGTGTGTGTGTGTGTACCTGTGTGCGTCTGTGCGGAGGTTCCTCTCTGATTAGGCTGTTTGGGACACACACTCTCTCTGACCTTGAGAACTTCTTCCCACCGTCCTTGAATTAGACACTGCAGGAGAAAATAACAGGCAATATTCTCAGTTGCACTATTCTGTGTGTGTGTGAGTGTGTGTGTGAGAGACAGAAAGATACATCTTTTATGAAGCGCATATTTGAACTGTATATTAGACTAATAAAATAATGACTAATAATATGATCATAAACCTTGTTTTGTGTTTCCTAATCCATGTCTGTTGCTCATCAGAAATACTAACAGCATCATCCAACACAGGAGAGAAAATACATCAAAAACATTTCACTGGATCTATAGAGTCGCCTTGAAATCTTATTTACGGTCAATAAAAGAAGGGTTGCTTCAGTCTCATCTCACACCGTCATACATCGACAGGAGATTCTTCAAATACAGTATTTTACAGGGATGTGGCCTATCTCAGCATGTTTCCGTGATCATTTTATCATACCTTACTTTCGACTGACTGACTGTATTTTCTGTCTTCTTTTTTTAAATCGTATGATCAGCACTTCTTCGCGTCACATGATAATTCAGAATGAACATCGTCGAGTCCTTTAGACAGTTTTGTGCTGTTTCGGATGGAATTCTTACATTGAAATCTAATGAAATGAAAAATGCTCCATCTTCTTCTGTTTAATAAAATGTTGAGACCCAGCTACGTTTTCAACATGGTAACAGCCATTTCATATCATAAAATCAATAAATGTGAGTGATTACAAAAGATTTGGCACATTCGGACTAAGGTGAAACATGTTGCTCAAAATGGTTTCGAGATGGATCCTCCTCTAAAGATTGCCGTGTGGTGGGCATTTTCAAAAGCCGAACATCAGACACCCTGGAGCTCATTGTGGAGCGCAGACATCTCTGGTCAAGTCTTTTGTTCTCACTTGGGAACCACTTATAAGAAAACAAGACTAGGGTTTTAGCTCTAAAAGCTCATGCCAATAATGGTGTTTCCATAGCAATCCAAGCACACGACTGGCTAAAACATAGCATGGAGACTGTGCAATCCAAAGCACCTTTGACCTCTGACCTCCTGCTAGATGATATGGATCAATAGGACCAGTTAAAGTTCTCGGAGCTGAATGGAAGTTTGTCAAAAGAATAACTGTGATTCTTCAACTAGTAAACAGAGCCGTGACGCGAGTGTCAAACGCATGAATAGAGGCTCCATTTCAGAGCTTCTGCAGTGTGACTTTAAAATCTGTTTTTCCCTCAATCCCTTTCTCCGTGCGCTTTGCTTTATTCCTGAACTTGGGTGACTTTATCTTTCTCTGTCTTTTAAGCTGAATTGATGTGAGTGCTGGAAACTCACTGTTCGACTATGTGCTGAGCGTCCTGACGGTGAGTGTGCAAGCAGACAAAGGTCAAAGGTCACAGACACATGTTTTTTAGCAGAGCTGAGATGGAGGCGAGGCCACGGGGCAGTGCAACACACACACACACACACACACGCCGCATTCATAACAAAAGCAGAAAATATCCATTACACCATAACTGCTTTGTGAGACTGAGTTAGCAGACTATCATTTAACAACGTATCTTTACTGAATCTGAAGAGCCAATTACACACGCATGACACTCCATCTAAAGAGCACTGCACTGTTTTCAGCTTTAATTTTCAGGTTTAATAACTGTAAATATCATTATCCTTCAATTCACGATAAATGATCATTTGAACATACAAAATACAGAAAATACATTTTAATCATTACATTTACTCTTTTAAAATCACATTTATTGCAATACATATTCATTTTAAAGAAAAATCTGAACTGTGGATATTTGCAAAATAATGTCGATAGACATGACTCCAGCACAATAATGCAGTGTGTGTGTGTGTGTGTGTGTGAGTGTGCATGTAGGAAGAAAGAACTCGACCAGGTTGCGGTTGCCAGACTCGGGATGGACGCGGGGTGAATGACGCCCCAGAATCGTCCCAAACACACTGACTCGAGTCCGGCTGCCAAAACTGGCAGCAATTGAAGAACTGAAAGAGTTGAACCCTTACTTGGCACTGGCCTGTGTACTGAGTCTGTGTACTGAAACTGAGCCTACACTGGGCCACAATCACGCCAGCAAAAATGGTACTGGTACTGGTCTTTATCTTGTTTGCTAAATTAGAATATATACTTGCACTTACTCTCATACAGAATTAAAAACATTTTTGTGTGTTCGGTACAACTTCTAAAATATGTGTATTAAAGAGTCCTTTCAGTTTTTATATAAAAACAGAGCTTTGAATAATTTTTTTTCCACAAAATGACATTGTTATCATAAAATCCTTAAGATGGGATCTACTTCCAAATTTTTTTTACAATGTCCTTATTAAGCCTATATGTACTTATGTACTCCCCCATAAACATACTCTGAGTTGGATGAACTTACTTCCGGACGCGTTTTTGAAACCAGCATACCTCGAGTAAGCCAGGTTTGGTTTAATCAACAGAGAGTTCAGGGTATGTTTGATGGTAAGATAAACTCCCTTTCTGGAATACACCCATGGTCCCACTCTACAGAGATTATCATAACACTGAAGAAGTGTTAAAGTTAATGAAATTATTAAGTGATTAATTAAGTGATGATTGAGCATTAGTGATGAACACCTGCTGTTAACAAGCAGAATCAATGAAGGAAAGAGAAACAACAACCACAACTGACTTCCAGCCACTGCCTTGGATCACTGTAAAAAGTGATCAGCTGACAACTTAAATTTAGGAAACCCGTTGCCTTAAAATTATTAACAAACTTGATGCTTAATTGAAAAAATTAAGTAATGTGGAATTGTCAAGTTCACATAACTCAGTTGTTTCAATTAAAGGTGCTATAAGCGATGTGACGCATTTTTTAGGTCAAAACATTTTTTGTCACATACAGCTAACATCTCCTCACTATCCGCTAGCTGCCTGTCCCCTGAACACACTGTAAAAAAACGCGGTCTCTCTAGACACCACAGGCTCCACAAATGGCAATAAAAACAAACTGGGCTCACCCGCACCACGAAACATAACAAACAGTGTTCCAGCCAATAGCCGACAAGAAGTATTTGAGGGTGGGGTTTGGGGGGTTAGTGCACCTACACATGAAGGGGGTGTGGAGGAGAGAGAAGCATCAAGAGGGAAGTTTGAATTATGGCCGACACACGACCAAATAGACGATGTTCCGATGAACAAATTGCAAAGAAGAGGGACAAGGATAAGGAATGCGCGAAGTCCCGAATTTACATCGGAAAAACCTTCGAAAGGTGGCGAGAACTCCTCCGGCAGAAGGGCTTCCAATCCGACATTCAGGTTGCTCTGTTTTTGCAGAACAGGTAAATCCATTTTTCTTTCTAAACTGACGTTCATGTTCGCCAAACCAACACAAGGATGTAATTAGCTAGAACTATGCAGTCAGCGTTAACTTTGGTGAATACAACATATATGTTTCTAGCAGCTAGCGATCAATCTCTATTGTAAATGATCAAGCAAATTCACAGTAGGGCGACAATTTGTGTGAATGATTGTTTTCACCCACTGTTTGTTATGAATTTGATTGTTCATTTATATGCTATTGACAACTTTGACTAAATTTGTTTACGACGCCGCCGTTGTTTATGCTCACTGGGAAACGCGAAGCTAACGTTATCTTGCTATTATTGCGTCCTTGTATGGGAGCTATAATTATCACCTCAGGTGGCGAAACGATTTTAAGATAATGTTTCTCTTTTTCTGCATTCTGTTCTGCAATATATAAAAGCATTTATCTACCTTGGCGACATTACACATTGAATGAAGTATCAGTAAAACTTAACTTTGTTTGTAGTGACTACTTTGACTTTCCTTTATGCCGGAAGGGAGGGGAGGAGGGAGGAGACGGGATGAGGAGGAGGGAGGGTCTAGCTAGCCTCCGTTTTGTTTGACAACAATTCGAATGTCAACAAGAAGTAACTGCGCTATGATGCTGAAAACTGTATCACCTGATCATCTTGCAGTTTTTTTGCAACAAATTATGTGTTATGTGTTATGTCACATAAAAAGCTAAGAGTCAAACTTTCAAACTAAATCAAACACCGATCACCATAATGGTGACCAAACCTATTCAATAAACCAACATCTAAACATCTGTTAATTCTCAAAAAGAACTTCTGTAGATGAATGGCAGAAATAAAGTAAATTTTAATAAAATCATTATTATTGATTATTGCTCCTCATATTGTAATAGTGATCATTACTGTCGATTAATAGATGTAGTTCTGTGGTAAAAAAAAGCATGTCATATTCTGGGTACAGACGAAGCAATAAGAACCATTTATAAATTTATTAGAAAATAAAGACTTCAAATAGTAGCTGTTGTCCTGCAGAGTGAAGCTCCAGAACACATGCCTGGAAGTTTTTAGTATTCCTGGAGAGTTTGATTAGCTGATTCAGGTGTGTTTAATTGGTGTTGGAGCTAAACTCTAGCACTTTGTCAGCCAACTCACAATTATAGCTTCATTATAAATAAACATAACTTAAATTTTATGTGTGTAGAACAGTTTATTAAAATGTTATTGTATGTTAGATTGTCAAAGGTTTAATCACCATGCTTGTCACTGTGACACCTGTCTTGGACTTTGTTTTGCCTTCTGTGTTTGTGCACTGTGTTTTCTTGTTAATGAGTTTCATCTGTTATCTGTCATCATCCTCATCAATCATCATCACTCACCGTGTGCACCTGTTGTCACTTAGTCTCCTCATTTGTCTGTGTATATAGTCTCCCTAGTTTCAGTTCTTCCTGGTCGGTTCTAAGTCTTTACTGCTTGGTATGTTTGGTAGGTGTCTTGTTCAGTAATAATAATAATAATAATAATAATAAATAGAGTTTAATCGTTATCCGTCTTCTTCTTCTTCCTGGTCTTCCTGAACGTGCCTCACGCAGTCCAAGCGTGACAGAAGAACCGACCACACAGTTGGTAAAATAGACTAACTAAATTAAGGAGAACATGGGCGTTCTCCGTACCCTGCTGAATCCTGCAGATCAGCTTGTAACCTATTTCCAGGATGGCCAACTGTTTGAGAAATATGTCGAGAGGTTCCTCGAAATTTCTCACCATGTGGACTGGGCAGATGACATCCTAAAAACTGTCTTCTGGTATGGACTGGATGATCATCTGCACCAGCAAGCTCCAGCAGCAGCGATCCCGGGTATGTTCGAACAGTACCTGGATCATGTGCTGTGGTTGAGCGGTTCAGCCTTCACCGTGGGTGAGGGTGATTATGACATCACCGCTCAACCACCGTCACCAGCCATCTTCATCGCCACACCTCCTATCTTCGTCCAGAGTCTCGTCCCGCCGAGACCACCCTTCCAGAGTCTCGTCCCGCCGAGACCACCCTTCCAGAGCTTCTTCACGTCAGTCCTGCCGAGCCTGAGCTTCACATCATGCCTGCCCAGCCAGAGACTGTTCCCGTCATGCTTGCCCAGCAAGAGACTGTTCCCGTCATGCTTGCAGCCAGAGACTGTTCCCGTCATGCTTGCAGCCAGAGACTGTTCCCGTCATGCTTGCCCAGCCAGAGACTGTTCCCGTCATGCTTGCCCAGCAAGAGACTGTTCCAGTCATGCTTGCCCAGCCAGAGACTGTTCCCGTCATGCTTGCAGCCAGAGACTGTTCCAGTCATGTTTGTCCAGCCAGAGACTGTTCCCGTCATGCTTGCCCAGCCAGAGACTGTTCCAGTCATGTTTGTCCAGCCAGAGACTGTTCACACCAGGTCGGCCATGCCTGTGTCTCCGGCCAAGATGGCCGCCACCATGCCTGAGCCTTCGTCTCTGGCCAAGATGGCTGCTGCCACGCCTGAGTCGGTTCCTGAGCCTGAATTCCCACCCGACCATCCTCTCCCGCCCCCTCTCATCATCCAACCATCATCCTCATCTCATCTGCCTCCTGTCAGCCCTATCACTCGCCCTCTAGACGCTAGTGGTATGGTGGGCTCGCTGAGGGGCTTCCAGTCCTCAGCACCATCTTGGACTATGGATGCCTAGAATCCTACTTCAGCCACCGCGTCCAGGATTCCACATCGGCCCATCAATCCACTAGCTCACCCTTGGCTTCTACCTCCATCTCCACTGTGGCCCATCAGTTCACCAGTTCCACCAGGCTCCCTCGTCCCCCCGGATCCGCCTTGTTTGCTTGTCCACCTTCCATCACCTCTGAACTGCACTACTCTTGCTTCGCCTCATCCCTTCACTCCCCCGGCTCTATTGGACTCCTCACTCCCTTCTGCTCCTCCTTGGTCCTCAGTCTCTCTGTCTCCACCGCGCCCTTCTGTGTCCCCGTCTACACCTCAGTCGTCTAGGCCAGTGGCTTCCTCGTGTCCCTCTGAACCCTCTGCTCCACCATGGCCCGTCGAACTTCTGTCTCCTCCCTGTCATCCTCCCCCATCGGTTCCGCCTCAGTCCGTCATCGCCCTAGAACCCTCTGCCCTTCAACCTCCATGGCTCTTCCCTCCATCGGCTCCACCATGGGTCACAAGTCTTCCCGTTGGATACACCTACCTTCTGCCTGGACCCTCTTCTTCTTCTCCCAGTAATCCACCGACCTTCTCCAGCCCTTCGCCCACTCCTGTTGCCAGCCCTCCACCTGCTCCTTTTTATTATATGAATTAAATCATTCATTTACAAATTTAGTTCATTAAGAAAAATGAGAATGTGGGGAAAAAGGGGGAAAATTAATGGGAATTAAAATAAAAAATACACTATTAAACAACAAAACGTTGACGGAAAGTATATTACGTTTAAGTTTAAGGGTCACTGCTACATAGAGTTTACCACATTTTGTAAAAGGAGACCCACCCCCAGCACTCAGCCTAAACCAGTCTGCATGTGTAACGAGTCTAGTGATGGGACCGTTGATACGAAGCTCAACACATTTTTCAAAGCACTACTGTATCACACACTGTGCCGATGCTTGTATCGAAATGACAATACCTTGTGATTGATGACGTTTGAAGCTTCGAACGTCATGCAGTATCAGAAGGAACAGCTGGTTTGAACAAATTGGCGCTTCGCGATGATCGCATAACAAAGTCCGTCCTTCGGATGAGACGTTAAACCGAGGTCCTGACTCTCTCTGGTCATTAAAAATCCCCTGGCACATCTCGTTAAGAGTAGGGGTGTAAGCCCAGTGTCCTGGCCAAATTCCACCCATTGGCCCTTGCCAATCATGGCCTCCTAATAATCCCCATCCATTGAATTGGCTCTATCAGTCTCTCTCCTCTCCACCTATAGCTGGTGTGTGGTGAGCGCACTGGCGCCGTTGTTCTGTGGCTGCCGTCGCATCATCCCAGTGGATGCTCACACTGGTGCTGGTTGAGGAGAGATCCCCTGATATGATTGTAAAGTGCTTTGGGTGAACAGTAGTACATATGAAAGAGCTATATACAGTAAATGCCTCATTCATTCCATTATATATTTTATATTATTGATCAATATGTGAATCCGTTGACCAGGCTACAAGAGTTGTGGTCTCATTGGCACAAATTAATTTAAATGAGATTAGATCAGATTAGATAGAACTGTATTAATCCCAGATTGATTCCACTTTTGTGTCTCGGACTTCCGAAGCTTTGTTTGGTCACATGCTTTTTTTCTGCTCTGCGGTGATTTGTTAGACATGGTGGAGAAAGCAAGTTTGACCACCAGATGTCGCTAATGTGCATTGTGTTAAAAGCTTTGAGTAATGAACCCTTTTTTGGCACAATTTGATGAAAGCCTCAAACGCTTCAGAAAGCCTCGGTTTCCCATCACTAAACGAGTCCACTGGAGGCGAGTGTAGACGAACCCAAGTGCAGCTTTATTTAAATCCAAACATGAACAAAATACGGACTAACCAAAGACTTGACTTCATAAACTTAAACATGAACACAAACAATACTCAACAAGAGACAATGGAAACATGAGGGCTATTTATATACAAAGACTAATGACTTAACAAGACACACCTGGAAGCAATGAACAATCAACCAATGAGAACTTAGACACATGAAACAAGGGAACCAATCAGAACATACAGATGAGACTAGCCAGGAAACAAACCAGGAAACCATGACTGTGACTAAATTACAAAATAAAAGACATGAAATGTGAAAGTCAATATAAAACCAAAACCAACATGACAGTATGGCCATATCTCACCCAAAACCAGACCAGCTCTCATGGTCTGTAATCGGGCCTGATGTGGATAAATGTGCCGTGTCTCTGCGCAAATCGGGCCAAATCCACACATCCAAATCTGGCAACCATTACTGGGCCAGAGCTGTTGGTGAGTTACTGCCAGCACATGGCCGAGTGAGCCGAGAATCCACTAGCCAACCAATGTATCTAAAACAAAATGTACTTGAAGAAACCAATATATACAAACCAATATATACTTGAGGAAACCGATGTATCTAAACCAATAAATATCTGGTTATACCAATGCATTATAAACCAATGTGTTTGTCATTAAACCATACATTCAACCAGTGAACCAGTCCGTTTTCACACAATACACATGTATTATTTCCTGAACGGCTTCCCATATGTTTGTGTTACACGTGCCTACAGTTGGTTCTCAACCAGAATAATCCTTTTAATAGTTGCGGGTGTGTATTTGCTGCCTTTTACCACTAAGAGGCGCTACAATTACAGACTTTGAAAAGTGTCAGTTTATTCTCTCTATTGCGTAATCTGCCGCCACGGCTCATTGAGAGCGATTGAAAGCTGGTAGCAAATGAATTCAAGTGAAACATTGTAGTTAAACAAATTCATAATCACAATACTGAAATTACTGAAATTAAATTGAATAAATGTAATAAATAATGAAAACATTTTAACATAAAACATTGTAATAGAAAAATATTAGGCTTCATCAATGAGGCTTTGCAAGAGCATAAGACGTTATCTTAACAGCGTTCAGACGATGGCTCTGTGGTCAACGCAACATCATGAGCTTCAATCGAATCTCATTGTGACCTACATGCTGTTAACCGATGTTGGACGACAGCGTTTATGTTTTACCGTTCTTCATGCTTAAATAGGTCAAGCGTTTTGTTTAATTATCAATGGCACATTACAACATAAATTTACTACATTCCAGTAGAGCCGCTGCACAGACGACACAACTGATGAAGGAAGATTGTCAGCCGATCGCACCAGAAAATGAAGATGATGAGGCTCGACTTTAATCTGCTAAATTATTGTTTTGTGAATCATTCATGAAATTGAGATGACTGACAGTGATACCCGGCCATAGCAACGGAAGAAATTTTTCAAAACAGATCCATACATTGGGGATATTTTGGGGATATTTAATTTGATTTTATCAATCAATAAATTCCACTAGAAACAAACCTTGTTGTATTATTTTAATTTAATACTGTGAAGCTGCTTTGATACAATCTGTATTGTGAAAAGCGCTATACAAATATACTTGACTTGACTTGACTTGACATTGAACAAATCAGAAAAAGACTGATTTTGTTGGCAACACAAAATAACAGACTAACTAAATAGTATTGCTTTCAATATAAAAACTAATGAAAATGTAAAGGAACACTAAAATGTATTAAGTTTGAAACCCCATCGCACATTTCAAGGTTTAAATAAAGTGTCGGGACAGTTTTATTTATTTAAAACAGGGTTGCATTGAGTTTAGAGTTTATTCCCTTTGCGATGCAAAATAAGAAACACAGAATCTTATTCTTGCGACATTTTAAATTTGTGTTGCCAAAGAAATTGCAGCTAAATTAAACAATTAAAACAGTACAAAACGAAAATAGTTCAAAGCAACATAAATTAAGAACAGGTGTTTTTCTTTGACTCTCTCTCCCGCTAGATCTCTTTTAGCAAGTTTATTTCGTCTCCCTCACTGCGTGCTGGGTCTCTCGAAACTAAATATTTCAGGGTAAAAACACATCATAAAGCTGATAATACTGTATATGTCGCTGCGTCATCCACACAAATCACGGAATAGCGTAACTCCACCCCACCCTGTGGGTATATAAGGAAGTACGCTGGCAACATGCAGGTATGTTTTCGCTTCGGAGCCAAGTTCATTCACTTCACTCCACAGCCAATTCTGAGTTCATCCCTGCTTCTCTTCGAGACGAGCCTCTCTCCAGGTGTTGGTGTGACAGCGAGTTCCAGCGAGTGCACATTCCCTGCTTATCTGTGCAGTGATTTGCCAGTGTTTGTGTGTTCATCTCCCTGGTCACTTCAACACTTGCGGAGAAATCTCCTTTCACAAAAGAGCATTGCACGCGGCACGTCTTTTTAAAGATGCCTCGCCCCTGCACTTCTGGTTGCGGTCGCGTCATGTCTGATTCTGATGGGCACAATTGCTGTCTTGTGTGTCTGGGCGTTGACCACGCTAAGGCAGTGTTTGTGGATGAGTCATGTTCCCATTGCGGGAACATGACCATCGCGCTGTAGAGTCCCCTCATCTGCACCCTGATCTACGAGCTCCGCGAGAGCTGGTACTTCGGCTGGCGGCCAGGGTGAACTGAGGGTTATGGTGTGGAACAAAGCGCCGACTATTCCATGCTCCACACCCCCCTCTAGCACAGTGCAACCTGAGAGCATTCCGATTGAGGCCGCGGTACAGTCTTTCGGCGCTCCAGATGATGATGAGATGTCGATCGCTGCATCACAAGGTGGGCGTGAGTCCTCGGGAAGTGATCCCCGTCAGCGTCCAACCCCAATGCCTTTCTTCCCAGACGTGCATGAGGAGGTCACAAGGTCCTGGAAGGCACCCCTGTCTTCCCGTGATCGCTCGGTGGCCTCCTCTGCCTTGCCTCCTCTCGATCAGGTGGCTGCCAAAGGGTACACTGGGGTTCCCCAGGTTGAACACTCTGTTGCCATGCAACTATGTCCGCAGAGTGCTTCTTCCCACGGTGACCCTAAGCACCCCTCCAAGGCCTGTAGGTTCTCCTCCATACCCTTGTGGCGAAGGCCTACAGAGCTGCGGGGCTGGCAGCCTACTCACTGCATGCCATTGCCACTCTGCAGCTCTACCAGGCCCAGATGCTCAGGGACATGCACGAGGGGAGGACTGACCCAGGGCTCTTTGATGAGCTGCGTGCCGCCACTGACCTTGCTCTCTGAGCGACGAAGGTGACCGCACGCTCCCTGGGTCAGTATGTGTGTGGTCCACACACCACATGTGTGGTCCAGGAGCGACACCTGTGGCTCAACCTGGCCGATATGCGGGAGGCCGAGCGAACCCGTTTCCTTGACACCCCCATATCCCAGGTTGGCCTCTTCGGTGGTGCAGTCGAGGACTTTGCCCAGCAGTTCTCGACTGCTCAGAAGCAGACTGAGGCTTTAAAACATGTCCTGCCCTGACGGCCTGCTGCTGCCTCCACCCAGCCGTCGACACAGGTGCCTCAGTCTGCTCGCCACCGAGGGCGCCCTCCCGTGGCTCCCGCCCCTCCCGCACGGCCCCAGCAGCAGCCTTCACCCGGGCCGCGTCGTGGAGGAAGCCGCAGGAAGGCGCCAGAGCCCTCTCCCGCCCTGCGCCCAGCTAAACGCCAGGCAAAGCGGTGCTCCTGAGACGGGCTGCTCAGAGATGGCATCCAGTTCTTTCCGGGTCGCCTCGAGGCAGGTTTGAGTACCCTACCTGTAGTGGCGGACCACTCTTAGCTGGGACGTATTGCTTAGCTTCTTTGACAAGCTATCCAACATAGTGAAACTTAAATTGTACCTTTTTTGAGGTGGTTGAGACGGGATTCCAGCAGATAGGTAAGCAGGGCAAGGCAAGCAGCAGGCAGGTAAGTAGGTTGGTAGTAGCAGACAAAGCATGGACTCCAGTAATCCAACAAACGATTGGTAAGTGGTTGAAAAATGGTGGTTAAAAAAGGCACAACTTAATATAAAAAATAATGTCCAAATAGTGTTCAATAGTGATTCAAGTAATTCAGTAGTGATTCAATAACGATTCAATAGCGATGTAAAGAACTGTATGCTTAATACGTTCCAACAGCTTCCTTGTTCTTTTTTGTTTTAGAAAGGTGAGAGGCGGCCATCTTTAACTTCAAACATTCCCACCGACCGTCAAACTAAAAGTCCCTACAAAATAAAGGACCCTAAATCTAACAAAATATACCAGTGCTCCAATAGCACAACAATTTAGATTAAACTCAAAATGGCTCCTACATAGCCGGCCCCTTATAGCTATTGCAGGAAGCAAGCTATAACTAACTAAATGTAATTTTTCAAGGAGCCATATATTACTCCCTTAAACTCATTATGCATTATTCACAAGAATAAATGAGTGCAAAGATTCAGTGTATGTATCTGTAATGACAGTGTGTGCACGTGCGCAAGTTCATTCAGGTCTCACTCAGCTTTAGATTGCTGGCCTTCTACTAGCAAGCAGATCTTACTGATAGGTCTTTCAAGCTGGCTTGTTTTGGTTTGAAGCCGTACACTGCGGACCAAGCCTTTGGAGTCAGGGAAGACTTCAGTGACTCTAGCCAGCATCCATGATCCTCTTGGCGCCGTGCTATCGGCTACTAGCACGACGTCTCCTGGACAGAAGTTGCGTCTAACCCGAGACCATTTTTGCCGTGTTTGCAGAAGAGGGAGGTACTCTCGGACCCAGCGTTTCCAAAATAAGTCGGCAATGTACTGGATCTGTCTCCAACGATGTCTGGTGTAAAGATCTTCTTTCACGAACAAACCTGGAGGTAGAACAGGCTGCACCTTTAAGCTGCAGTATATGATTAGGCGTTAACGGCTCCAAGTCATTTGGGTTATCAGAAACAGTCGTGAGTGGACGGCTATTGAGAATGGCCTCAACCTCACACATTACTGTCTGAAGGCCTTCATCATCCAGATACTGCTGGCTGGTGACTGACCATTACGTCGTTTTGATCATGCGAATCAACCTCTTCCATATCCCTCCATAATGGGCACCATAGGGAGGGTTAAATGTCCATTTCACTCCCTTTTGGAGCAGACTTTTTTCAATTTGTTGCATGTTCCAAGATTTCAAGGAGTCTTTTAGTTCCTTTTCAGTTGCAACAAAGTTTGTTCCATTATCTGACCGCAATTCAGACACTGGTCCTCTTCTGGCAAAGAAACGTCTGAATGCATGAATGCAAGAGTCAGTATCAAGTGAATGTGCAACCTCCAAGTGTATAGCACGGCTGGTAAGACATGTGAAAATCACGCCGTACCGTTTTACAATGCTGCGGCCTCGTTTTACCTCTAATGGCCCAAAATAATCAACCCCTACATGCGTGAAGGGTGGAAGGTCAGGGGTCAACCTGTCAACTGGCAAGTCTGCCATTTTCTGTTCACCTGCACTCAACTTGACTCTTCTGCACCTGGTGCATTCATAAACTACCTTTCTGGCCAGAGTGTTGGCGCAAGGAATCCAATATCTTTGTCTGAGTTTGGAGAGCATGAAATTTCTTCCACTGTGTCCAACTTCTTGATGGATGTGCTGAAGTAACAGTTTGGAAACGTGATGGTCCTTAGGGAGAATAGCAGGGTGTTTCTGCTCAGTGGGCATTGCCATTTTACTCAGACGTCCACCAACCCTTAAGATGCCATTGGCCAGAAGAGGATCTAACCTGTAGATGGAGCTGTTTCTGTTGACATTTTGCATGCCTTTCTGCAAACAGGCTATTTCTTGTGGGAATCCCTGCCTTTGGCAAAACTGTAAGATTGCGACCTCAGCATCCTCTAGATCACTGATTGATAGAACATATGGACCTGTCTTTTCATGTTTTCCTTTTCTTGTGGTCATGATATGTCTGTTTAGATCTTTCTTGCCATTCTTAAATAATTTCAACAGAACAGACCTGAACCTCAGGAACCATGCCACAGCTTTCTTGAGTCTCATCCAACTTGAGAAATAATTCATGAGGTAAGTAGTGGCGTCACAGTTTTCCTTCACAGCAACGTTGACAGTGACAGCTCCTTTTCTTAATTCAGGGTCATCTTGAGAGAGAATGGGTTCAGATGGAAGCTCTGGCCAGCAATGAGATGGTTCCTTCAGAAAGTCTGGGCCACTGATCCATGTTGTTCTTTTCAAGAATGTGTTGACATGTAGTCCTCGGGAGGCATAATCAGCGGGATTGAGTTTTGTGCCTATATACTTCCATTGGGAGACATCTGACGCACTTCTGATGACATTAACACGGTTTGCCACAAAGGTTAGGAATCTTCTGCTTTCATTCCGGATGTACCTTAGAACAGTCATGCTATCTGTCCAAAACAGAGACCTTTCCAATTCCATATGCAACTCCTCAGATAGCATCTTGTCCAAAACTGCAGCAGTGAGCTCCATTCGCGGTGTGGTCATCAGTTTTAAGGGAGCAACTCGGGCCTTTCCCATTATAAAGGTGACATGGACCTTGTTGCTGCTAGTCAGCCTGAGATAGGTAACTGTTCCATACCCAAGGTCACTCGTATCACAGAAGTGATGCATCTGTGCTGTTTTGACATCTCCAGAGTTGTTTGGTACAAGGCATCGGTTGACCTTGAACTCCCTCACTCTTGGAAGATCTTGCCACCATTGCTTCCAAGCTTGAGCGTGGACCTCTGGCAATTCTTCATCCCATCCAATGTTCTGCTTGCATAACTCTTGCAAGATGTGTTTTGCCGGAGAGGTGAGAGGTGCAAGGAATCCAAGTGGGTCATATATAGAACTGACCATGGACAGAATCCCACGTCTGGTGCATGGACGCTCCTTTATGGTCACCTGGAATGTGAAAGTGTCTTCCTTAACACACCATTGCACACCGAGAGCTCTTTCAACTGGCAAATCTTCTATGTCAAGGTCAAGATTCTTTATGTCCTTGGCCCTCTCAGGCTCTGGAATGGAGGCCAATACAGCTCTGTTGTTACTAATCCATTTGGTCAACTTAAAGCCTCCAGTTGCACAGAGTAATTTCAGCTCTTTACAAAGTCTAATGGCATGGCCCTCTGTGTCCACCGCCTTCAACAAATCATCCACATAGAAGTTGTTCTTGACTGTGCTAGTTGCATCAGCTGAGAAGCACCCCTTGTTATCCTCAGCTGTCCTCCTTAAAGCATAACTTCCCTTACGAAAAAAAGTATACCAAGTTCATTTTATGAAGTATACTTGAGTAATGTTCAAGTATATTTTTAAGTATACTTTATGTAGAAAGTATACTAATGTCAATATGTACTAGTAGTAAACTTGTAGTATATAAAAGTATATGTTTAAGTGTACTATAAGTGTAACAGTAGTACCGGGTGGTGGTGGCGCAATGGATAAGACACACATGCCTTTGGTGTGAGAGACCCGGGTTCGAATCCACTGTGCGACACCCAATGTGTCCCTGAGCAAGACACTTAACCCCTAGTTGCTCCAGAGGCGTGCGACCTCTGACATATATAGCAATTGTAAGTCGCTTTGGATAAAAGCGTCAGCTAAATGAATAAATGTAAATGTAGTAGTAAACATTAAGTGCACAACTAGTTCATAATTATGTTTCTCATTTGTACTGCAAGTGAACTTATGGGTATAATAGTAGTTTACTATATTAATATTTGTAGCAACTTCGAAGTATACTCTCAGTAAACTACTAGTTTAGTAGTTTTATACTACAAGGTTTCTTTAAGTGAACTTAACATCATACTTATAGTTTACCATTTATATATTATTTTTGCTCTTTTAGTGTACTCTCAGTAAACTACTAGTTTAGTAGTTTTATACTACAAGTTTTCTTTAAGTGAACTTAACATTATACTTATAGTTTACTATTTATATACAATTTTTGCACTTGCAGTAGGCCTATACTACTATGTTCAAATGTTATTTTTTATACTTGAAAAATACCTTTACCTTTAACTCTACTTTAATTTTAAAAACCTTTTATTAGCTTCATGCATTCTTTTTTATCAACACTTGAATGTCGGTAAGTTTCATAAAGAAAGGCAACATTTTAAACAAAATAGTTGAGAAAATCACATTTTTGTCAAAGACTATGCCTTGATCAGATTCAGAACGATGATCAAACACAGATGGAGTAAATCGAGTCCGACACCCCCACAGCTTCAGTCGTTTTCTCTTAATGGGTTACGCTTCATTTGGAAACATTAAGCAGTTTTGATTTACAAGCTGTTTAATGTTTGATGATCACATCATTTTACATTTGAGTGAGCAATCTTCTTTCACTTGTTTCAGCTTCTTCTTCTCCTGTGTTTTGATCCGGAGATTCTGTACTAGAAGATGTGTCATAGCGCCCCCTACCGTATACCAGTGAAAACATGGATAGCTGGAAAATTCAGTCAATGGTGGGGTAAAGTTGAATTAAAGTAAATTCCTATGTACACCAGTGGACTAGCCTACACAAAAATTCAGATATGCAGAATTAGAAACATATCTGTTTTATATCAATATTTTAATCAATATTTTCAAACAAAGTTTCATAGGACTGTATATGAAAACCGATGTAAAAAAAGTATATTTAATAGGCTACTCGATCAAAAGAGTTAACACAACTGCAAGCCAAGTATACTTTGAATAATTAAACTTTTAAGTATATCTCAATCAAAAGATTGAGTACAAGTATAGGCCAAATATACTTGGACTTTTCTCTCAGTATAAGTCAAGTACACTTAAGTGTAATTAAGTATATTTTTGAGAAGTATATAAAATGTAGACTGAAAGTATGCTTTCTTCTTTTTAGTTGAAAAGAAGTATACTAATAGAACACTTGAATAAACTTATTTTCCATGCTTATTTTATTTACTCTATAAGCTATTCCACCCGAAAGTTTGTTACTATATAAAGCTGAACATGTTAGTTTATACGACAGTGTGTAATATTATGTTTTTTAAAAAGTATTTAATAAGCTACTCAATCAAAATAGTATACACAAGTACAAGCCAAGAATACTTAGAATACTTAATTATACTTTTAAGTATATCTCGATCAACAAGTAGAGGCCAAATATGCTTAGACTTTTCTGTCAGTATAAGTCAAGTATACTTAAGTGGAATTTGAAGTATATTTCTGAGAAGTACATAAAGTATATTTCTGAGAAGTATATAAAAAGTAGACTGAAAGTATACTTTCTTATTTTTTAGTTTAAAAGAAGTATACTAATAGCACACTTGAATAAACTTCTTTTTCGTAAGGGTTGCACAGCTAGCTGATGATGTTGCGCCAAAAAGATGTACGATCATCCTGTACTCTTTCAGTGGCTGACTGACGTCCCCATTTGGCCACCAAAGGAAGCGCAAGAAGTTCACATGATGAGATGGGACCTTTACTTGATAGTACATTTTCTCCACATCAGCCATGATAGCGATGTTGTCAAGACGAAAACGGACTAAGACCCCAATTAAGCTGTTTGTAAGATTGGGACCTTGAATGAGTTCAGTGTTCAGTGAGGCACCCTGATAAGCTGCAGAGCAGTCAAATACCACACGCAAGCTCCCCTTCTTTGGGTGAAACACAACATGGTGTGGAATATACCACACTTTTCTATTTTCCTGCATCAACTGGTCTTGGGGTACAAGTTCAGCATGTCTGCATGATAGGACCTTTTCCATAAATGCCTTATACTCATTATGAAAGTCACTATTCCTTTGAAACTTTCTTTTTAAAGACAATGCTCGTTGCTCTGCCATGTGACGGTTGTTTGGCTTCATAGGATTATCCTTCTTGAATGGCAAAGGCAATTGATAATGTCCATCCACTATTTCAACAGAGCTGTCCATTATCTGCATGAATTTGTGGTCTTCCACCGACATTTGTTTCTTTTCCTCAAAACTCTTTTCTGGGAAATCATGATTGTATTGCTGAATCAAAAGTTCACTCAGGTTATCAACAGAAATCCGATGTGCATGAACATATTTCTATTGATATTGATGGCTATTGATAATTCTCCAAGGTTCCATCAATTTGGGTGCATTAATCCCAATCAGAAGGTCAATCCCAGCATTAATGTTGGGAATATCAACATCTTGAAGTTAAGGCCATTTTCGAATATCTTCTCGTCTGGGGATATGTTCTCTGTTGACTGGAATTTCCTGCTGAGTGTAAACTTCAGGCAATTTGATGAATTCCTTTCCTTCCAGGCTACATACTTCCAGGCCCTTGACTACCAGGCTGTTAACAGATTTCTTTTGCCCCATAGTGCTCAGAAGTATTTGTTGATGTTTCCCATTAGCATTCAAGTTCCTCCTAAGTTGTTCTGTGCAAAATGTTGCGGAACTCCCTGGGTCAAGGAAAGCGTATGTCTGAACTACATGATTTGAATTACTCATTTTGACTTGAACTGGTATTTTTGCAAGTGTACAATGTTTATCACGACAATCAAGTGCCTCTGTTTTCAGTGAAACCATCCCGCTGCTCACTGCCTTTTTGTCTGAAGGACCTGCATTACTCTGCTCTTTCGTTACATTTTGAGGTATATGCAAGATAGTGGGATGTAATTTTGCACAAATTGAACAGGTTTGTCTATTTTTGCAAGTCAAACTCATGTGTCCTAAAAGCAGACACCTTTAGTCTTTAGCAGCTCAACTCATGCGTTGTGAGACTTCTTCATCAGCTCTTGACATGACACAATCTCATGCTCACCATTACAGGCAGGACAGAGATTTGATGAACTGTTTTTGGGCATATTGGATACTTGCATTGTGCTCTCTGTGTTGTTCTTTGGCGCAACTGCTACTGTTGTGGCGAAACTGCTCCCTCTGCTCTTCTGCATGGAACTCATTGGCTTGCTACTGTTAGCAGCTGTTTTTGGTGACCTTCTGTTTGAGGAGCCGTCTTGGAGGTTACCAAAGACTGGGTCTTGTAGAATCCTGGCCTGCCTTTCCAGGAAGAGGACAAGATCGGCAAACGTGGCTCTTGCTCCTGTTCGTTCCCTGATGTCAAAAGCATGTGATCTCCATTTTTCTTTCACTTTGTAAGGCACCTTGGAGATTAGAAGCCTCAGGTTTAATGGAAGGTTCAGCTCATCCATGTACCTAAAGGTACGCATTACATTACAGCATCCACGGAGGAAAAGAGCATAACTGTACAGAGCTTCTTCATTGTCTGATGGGATATTATTCCAATTTAAGGCTTTATCCATATAAGCATTAGTCATTTTAAATTCATCTCCAAAATGAAGTTCCAACAGCCGTTTTGCCTCTGCATACCCTCTATCTGCATCCATATGAAGGCAACTTCTGACCAGCTCCTTAGGTTGGCCAGAGGTGTATTGTTCAAGGTAATACAGTCTGTCTTGACTATTGCTGGTGTTTTTCTCAATACAGTGTTCGAATGCCTGCATAAATGGTCTGAAGTTCAGAGGTTCACCGTTAAACATGGGTAGGTGCCTAGTTGGAAGTAAAGTCATTTTCTGTTGCTGTGCAATAAGATCAGCAACAGCACCCAGGTTGCTGGTATCTGAGCTTAAAGGCACATGTGGAAAGGAAGTACCTGCAGCTGCTTGACTGGTCGGATTCAATTGTAAGGTCTGAACAGGCCTTTGTGACCTCCGCGGTCTTGTATCCTGTGTTAAAACCTTTTGCAATGGTGTTTTGGGAACAGTAAAGATTCTGGCATATTCCACTGGTGAGGGTTCTGGATGAACATCTTCCTTGATTCTGTCATAATTGCTCTCCAGATACGCATTCATGCCATCTCTTTGCAATTCTGAAACTTCTGTCGATATGAGTTTAGAGTTTATAGATTCAGCATCAATGCTCTGTAACACTCGCACCTTTGCATTAGCTGCAGCCAACTCTGTTTCAAGTTCAACTCTTTCCATTGCATTTTGCACTTTAATTCTTTCCATTTCCAAGGCGTGTTTTTTCTTCAGTCCTTCAGTCCGTTGCAATAGAGCTGCCTTTTCAGCTTCAGCTTTTAAACGTGCAGAAGACACTGACGAAGATTTTGAGGCAACACTGGCACCAGAACGTGAATGTTCTACTTTACTGGTAGAGTACCAGTCCTTTTTCCTTTTCCTTTTCAAAAAATTAAACACAGCACAGTTATCTTCAACTCAGTTCATTCTCATCTGGCTTCATTTAAGCTTATATATGCATGAACAAAAAATCATGGTCCGCTCCAGTAGCAAATCCAGTAACAAACGATAATGCACTCCAATAGTGAACTTGAAAAGGTAAATTCTCAAAAGATCCAAAACTTCGTCAACTCCAAAGTATCAAAAAAACGTTTCCGCTTCAATAACAGTCAAACAAATGCTTCCATGGGTTCCAAACAATTCGATTGTGAAGCAGTGTAAACGGTTGCAAAGTTCTTTACTTAATGTAGTGGCGGACCACTCTTAGCTGGGACGTATTGCTTAGCTTCTTTGACAAGCTATCCAACACAGTGAAACTTAAATTGTACCTTTTTTGAGGTGGATGAGACGGGATTCCAGCAGATAGGTAAGTAGGGCAAGGCAAGCAGCAGGCAGGTAAGTAGGTTGGTAGTAGCAGACAAAGCATGGACTCCAGTAATCCAACAAACGATTGGTAAGTGGTTGAAAAATGGTGGTTAAAAAAGGCACAACTTAATATAAAAAATAATGTCCAAATAGTGTTCAATAGTGATTCAAGTAATTCAGTAGTGATTCAATAACGATTCAATAGCGATGTAAAGAACTGTCTCCCTCCACCCTGAAAGTGTATGTTGCCGCCATTGCCGCACATCATGATGCAGTTGAAGGTAAGTCCGTTGGAAAGCACGACCTGATCGTCAGGTTACTGAGAGGGCTCTGCGGTACTAGATTCTGCTCAGGTGTCTTCGCTTGCTCGCCATTCCTCTCCACGGACGGGATACGTGCGATATTTCCTCAGGTGGGCCTCATAAGCCCTGAGTTTCCTCCAGCACTGTTGACGTCAACGCCAGAGTTATGCCACCGGCAGCTTTCACGCTTGGCTAGGTGCCTCCATGTGCATGGTTCCCCCTCTGGGCGACCCCCACATGTGTATTTCCACTGTAAGCCTCTCTGAGCATGTGTCTTTCCCTCAGCAAGCCACCTTGCCACCCCTGGGGTTGAAATATTCCACCTGCGGCTGGACACCCCTGCCACTTCCGCTGTACCGCTGGAACGCCGGAGTTCAGTCTCAGCTCCCCAGCGAAGATATATCTGCATGTTGCCAGCGTACTTCCTTATATACCCACAGGGTGGGGCGGAGTTACGCTATGCAAATTCCGCAGACCCATGGCATTTCATTGCCATTGGCTCGTTTTATATACTCGAAGATGATAGGCTTTCTAAGTGAAACCCCATTCGTCGTCATCCGACGTAACGTCATCCTACTCAGGGAACGAGGGTTACATACGTAACCGAGACGTTCTACCACTCGGTCATGAATTTCCACTGATAAATGCCCAGACGTTCGTTTCTCCACCAGTGTGTGTTCGCTCACACGAGCGAGAAACGCTCTTCATTCGTCTCATTCCTCAATAGAATAGTAAAAATAATCAGCTTCATTGCACCAAATTTTTATTTTTGTGTTATTTCTGTTATTTTTGTTATTTTTGTTTTTTTGTTTTTTTATTATCACGCTGCTCCCCCGGGGAATAGGCTTATGTCGTCCACCGATGACTACAATATGAAAAATAGGCTATATTGTTCTCGTCTCTATTTTTTACTTTTGATTATATTTTTCTGTCCTAAATTTGTTTTCTATTCTGTTTACCATAGTTG
>NC_140213.1:50476381-50508881 GCF_951802725.1 Rutilus rutilus
GTGTTTTGCTGATTTTATGGAATATACTGTGTTGCTGTCTAATGGCACACTTTCATTCAATCATACGAGTTAATGTGAGCCTGCAGTGTGCTAATATAATCTCATCTTCTGCCGTATGTGTCACATTTCAGCATGTCTGATACTAATGTAATATCCTCTCCCCATGTCATCCATCCTCTCACTCACTCGCCCGACGGTGAGGCATAACACCTCCATCCCGGCCCGTGAAACACCAGTCAGAACCAGTCAGACCAGTGGAGGAACACAGGCTTCTGAGCGCAGATTGTTTTTAAAGAGGAGCTGCAGAACACCACCTCTTTGGCTGAGATGTCTCGAGCCGATGATGAGCATAACTCCTCCAGCTCGACCCCCTCCAGCTCTCGAACCCCCCCATAACCCCCCCTCCCCTCCAGCTCTCGGCCAACATCCACCCGCCCCACCCCCACCCCCCACCCCCCGAGCCGCTGGGCCGTAATGGATTTTTATCAGCCTAAAGTATCAGAGCTGATTTGAGGAGTCCCTCTGCTGCTCTAGAATTCCTTTTGAAATGCCTTTCTTTGGTAGTCTCATTGCACTAGCCTGGGGCAATGGCCTTCAGAGATCACAATGTTATTAATATAAACATGTCAAAACGCATGCTGAAATTCAAAACAGGGGTGCCAAAATGTCAAGGTGTCAAACTGCTGAAATATAAATCACACTTTAATATTCTAAAACACTGCAAAAATGGCCGCTCTGCAAATAGCTGTAACAATGCAACTCATTTGAAATGAAGTCATTTTGCTGCACGCTAAAGGTGGGGCCGACACGGCCCGTAACACGCAAATCAGGACATTATAGTGCTCCCTAATTGTGAAACAGCTCGTTTACAAAGAGCACCAGTTCAGTGCATACTTCTGAATTGATTCTTCTCAGTTTCTCAGCATTTAAATGATCTCAGAGTAGAACATACCTGAAACAACAGTGGAAACCGAGACGAGAGCAGAGTCGAGGCTTGCTTACGGGTTTTTGGCTCAGAACTCATTGGTGCATTTAAAGTTTGGGTTTGGACGAGTCAGTGTTACGAGGCTAAGGTTAGGAATGATGTGGTTGCTGCTGGGGTTAACCGTAAGAACAAGAAGAACATTAACTGTCCACCAGCTGAGTGAGAGGGATCATGGTTACGCGGCATGAAAAGCATTCATGTGCCTGTCGTGCTGAATAAAGGTTAACATGTGGCCTGGGAATGCAGTGCATCTGTGACAGAGAGAGGAGAGCAGGAGAGACATGGACTCACCTGATGTGATCTGTCTCCTCTTCTGCCCTGCTGATCGCGAGCTGATGTTTGGATCGGCTCCAGGCGTCCACACGTCACTGTGCATCTGTTCCCACACGGAGAGCCACGCTTCACTGCGACACTCAAACACTCAAACACTCAAACACTAGCAGTGCAAGTACTCATTGCCCAAACTACATCTCCAGATATTATCCTTCTGTGCTTTCTTTTTAATTGTCAAGTCAAGTCACCTTCATTTTTATAGCGCTTTTAACAATGTGGACTGTTTCATAGCAGCTTTACAGTGATAATAGGAAATTAAATTAATAGGAAATTAAAGTAACAGAGATTGTTTAGGCTTTATAGCAGCTCTAGAATAAAGTTATTGTCCAGATAAAGTTAGTTTTGATCGATTTACTTACGTTGCAAAGATCATTAGTTCTCCTGCGTTATTCACTCTTCGATTCGTGAGATTGATTGCTCCTGTCTGTCTTGCTGCTGCTGCTGCTGCTGCTGCTGTTGAGTTGGTCTGCATCTTTAAGCTTCGTATATCGTATATCTGTTTTGAATCATTATTTACTATCATTCCTTGTTGTTTATACTGCTAAATATAACTTACTTAACATCACACATTAACCTGACATCACTAGCTTCAATCTAAATCGGTCTTGCTAGCACAACAAGCTAGTAATTCGCTAGCCTGTTAACGTGTCATTCATGTGCTCTTTATTTATGATTAATGATTTATTTATGATTAGTGATGAGATACTTAGTAGATTGTCCTCAATCAACGGCTGTCTGTCTAAGTGGTGTCCGCAAAATAATATTGGGCCCTATTTTAACGATCTGAAACGCAAGTATCAAACGCGAAAAGCAAGTAACTTTGTGGGCGGATCTCGCGCAAATCTAAAATGGGTTGGTCTGAAGTAGCTACATTACTCATAGGTGTGGTTTGGGCGTAACGTGAAATAAACCAATCAGAGCGTCATCTCACACTCCCTTTAAAAGCAGGCGCACTTGTTCCATGGCGGATTGCTATTATAACGGCGGATTTGCCAGACGCACGCCAGGAGCGGTTCACAGCCGAGGAGACCGGCGTTCTCGTCAGGGCCGTAAAACACAGAGAAGTGACATTGGGGATGGAGAAACACACACAGATTAGCTTCGGTTAAACAGGCGTATGATAATTTGGGTAAATGTGTAAGCTAGATTTATGCCTATTTTTTTACATCTTCATGGACACCACAATGATTTCCCTCGTGTGGAATATTTGTCCTTGTAATTATGTATGGTTTGCAAAAATGGGAACTGCTGCGTCTGTGTAGATGAGATAAGCAAAGTGTATGCGCGTTGTGCACACACTACATTATGGCCAAGCATGCGCCCTTAAAATAGCATCTGAACGCGCCACTGAAAACGCGCCACTGACTTTAGACTAGGTTTCTCCTGGTCAGTGGCGGAATTGTTTTCTGGAACTGCAAAATAGCACCAGGGAACTTGTGCGCCGGAACACGCCTCCTCTTTTCGCTGAACCGCCCCCGGGAGTGCAAGTTCATTCCCTAATTTATCGACGTGCGTCTGTCGAGGGAAAAGTCCGCTGTGCGTCGGGTGCAAAATAGGAATGATACATGCGTCGGTGTACAAAGTCAATTGCGCTGGGTGCAAGATAGGGCACATAGAATTTATAGACAATTGAAAATGTTTTTGGGGCAGACCTGACCTGTTGAAAAGAGATGGTATTCATCCCTCCTAGGATGGTGCTGCTCTTCTCTCTAGTAATATGGCACATAGTCTTAGAGCTCAAACATGAATTGGGGCTCAGGTCAGGAAGCAGACAGACTGGCTAAACCGACCGTCTGCTAGCTGTCTCACGTCACCAAGGTCAGATAAATCCCATCACATAGAGCCTCTTTCACCTAGATATCATCATATAGAGACTGTGTCTGTTCCCCGAATTAGGACATACAAAAAACTTCCAAACCCATCTAAGGGTAAAAATGTAATTGATGTTCAACAAATAAAACACAAATATAATACAAATGAGTAAATGATAAAGCTTGGGTTGCTGAATATTCGATCCCTTACTTCAAAAGCACTCATTGTTAATGATATGATTACAGACTATAACCTAGATGTGCTGTGTTTGACAGAAACCTGGCTAAAACCAAACGATTACATGACTTTAAATGAGTCCACCCCCCAAGATTACTGTTATAAACATGAACCTCGTCTGAAAGGCAAAGGGGGAGGTATTAATTTAGAGTAATATTTTCAGAATTACTAAGTCTAGTTTCAAATATAATTCTTTTGAAGTGTTGGCGCTTAATGTAACAATGTATAGTGTAAATGATAAATCAGGTTTGAGATTTGTGCTGGCTACTGTATACAGGCCACCAGGGCACCATACAGACTTTATCAAAGAATTTGCTGACTTTCTATCAGAGTTAGTTCTGGCTGCAGATAAAGTCCTAATTGTTGGTGATTTTAATGTAGATGTAGATAACGAAAAAGATGCATTGGGATTGGCATTTAAAGACATTCTTAACTCTATTGGAGTTAGACAACACGTGTCAGGACCTACTCATTGTCGTAATCATACTCTAGATCTAATATTATCACACGGAATCAATGTTGATGCCGTTGAAATTCTGCAGCAGAGCGATGACATCTCAGATCATTATCTAGTCTTGTGTAAACTTCATTTAGCCAAGGCTGCAAAGCTGACTCCGTGTTATAAACATGTTAGACCTATCACTTCTGCCACTAAAGATTGCTTTATTAATAATCTTCCTGATCAGTTTCATCATCTCAGCATCCCAGATAGCTTAGAAGAACTCGATATTGCGACAGAAACTTTTAACTCTCTCTTTTCCAGCACTTTAGACACAGTTGGGTTAGGAAGAAAATAGTTAAAGAAAATAGTCCAACGCCTTGGTACAACGAGCACACTCGGGCCCTTAAGAGAGCAGCCAGAAAAATGGAGCGCAACTGGAAGAAAACAAAACTAGAGGTATTTCACATTTCATGGAAAGAGAGCTCGATTGCATACAGAGAGGCCTTAAAAGCTGCTAGATCTGCTTATTTTTCAACCCTATTAGAAGAAAATAAACAAAACCCTAGGTATTTATTTGAAACAGTGGCTAAACTAACGAATAAATAAAGCTTCAAGCCCAGAAGTTTCCAAGCAGCACAGCAGTAATGACTTTATGAACTTCTTCACTTATAAGATTAATAATATCAGGGAGATAATTCGATCCATTCATTGCTATAGGAGAGGAAGAATTTTCTATACTTGTTAAATCATCTAAATCAACAACATATGTTAGACCCTATACCGAGCTACTGAAAGAGATGCTTCCAGAGGTCACAGATCCTCTTCTTAATATCATCAATTCATCTTTGTCTCTAGGATCCGTACCAAAAACTTTTAAGCTGGCTATGATTAAACTGCTTGTTAAAAAAACGCCACTTGATCCTACAGAATTAGTCAATTACAGGCCGATCTCGAATCTACCTTTTCTGTCAAAGATACTAGAAAAGGCAGTATCTTTACAACTATGTTCCTTTTTAGAATAAATTATATCTGGAGGATTTCCAGTCAGGATTTAGACCGTACCATAGTACTGAGACAGCTCTCATTAGAGTCACAAATGATTTGCTCTGATCATCCGATCGTGGTTGTATCTCTCTATTAGTGTTTCTTGATCTTAGTGCTGCATTTGACACTATCGACCACAACACTCTTTTAAATAGACTCGAAAATTATGTTGGCATTAGTAGAATTGCATTAGCATGGTTTAAATCATTCGTTATCAGTTTGTAGCAGTAAATGAAGAGATGTCTTATCTATCAAAAGTTCAGTATGGCGTACCACAAGGCTCAGTACTAGGACCATTGCTGTTCACTCTGTACATGCTACCCTTGGGAGATATCATTAGGAAGCATGGCATTAGTTTTCACTGTTGTGCTGATGATACGCAGCTCTATATTTCTTCACACCCTGACGAAACTTACCAATTCACAAAATTAACAGAATGCATAGCTGATATAAAAAACTGGATGACTAGCAATTTCCTACTACTTAATTCCGAAAAAACAGAGATTTTAATTATTGGACAAAAAACGTCCTCACGTAATAACCTAGAATACTGTCTAACACTTGATGGCTGCTCTGACAAGTCCTCGTCGTCGGTTAGGAACCTGGGTGTGCTCTTTGATACCAATCTTTCATTTGAAAGTCACGTGTCTAGTATCTGTAAAACCGCATTTTCTCATCTTAAAAATATATCTAAATTACGCCATATGCTCTCAATGACAAATGTGGAACAATTAGTCCATGCGTTCATGACATCAAGGCTAGATTATTGTAATGCTCTACTGGGTGGTTGCCCTGCACGCTTAATAAACAAACTACAGCTGGTCCAAAATGCAGCAGCTCGAGTTCTTACCAGAACCAGGAAGCATGACCAAATTAGCCCGGTTTTGTCAGCACTGCACTGGCTCCCTATTAAACATCGTATACATTTAAAAATATTGCTGATTACTTACAAAGCACTAAATGGTTTAGCTCCCCAGTACTTGAGGGAGCTTTTAACGCATTATAGTCCTTCACGTCTATTGCGATCTCAAAATTCTGGTAGATCCTTTTCCTATTTAGCACCAAAACTTTGGAACAATCTTCCTAACATTGTACGGCAAGCAGACACACTCTGTCAGTTCAAAGGTAGACTAAAAACACATCTCTTTGACCTAGCATTATAGACTTCTATAATTCAGTGTTAGGCTGCATAGATTAGATCAGCCAGAACTGGGAACACTCCCCATAAATCCTGATGTACTTGATACATCATAAGAAGAATGGCGTCTGCGCTAATATTAGTATCTCTGTTTATCAGAGGTTTACCGCAGTCCGCCGGATCCAGGTCGTATCCAGATCTGATGAAGGACCTGCACCTGGACACGACGACAACGCAGTCCTGATGTATCAACCAGTCCCTCCCCTGTGGTAAAGGGAAGGAGAAGGAGGCCTTCACAGGGGAGAGACTAGTTGACACTTCAGGACTGCGTTGTTGTTGCATCCAAGCACAGGTCCTTCATCAGATCTGGATACGGCCTGGATCCGGCGGACTGAGGTAAACCGCGGGACAAACCAGAGAGACTAATATTAGCGTAGACGTCATTCTTCTCATGATGTAACGAGTACATCAGGATTTATGGGGAGTGTTCCCGGTTCTGGGACATTGTCATGCTAAGAAGTAGAAAGTTTGCATTTAATAATTTTCCAGTGTGTAAATTATTCTGATTATAATTTCCAAACATTAAAACTGATATTTTAGTCAGATTGCCTAAATGTTTAAATGTGAATTAGTTGATTGTCATGATTATGATGATGATAATTATTTATATAGCATTACATATAAAAATATAGGTAACACTTTACAATAAGGTTTCATTAGTTTACATTAGTTCACTTCTTTGGTTAATACGAACTAAGAATGAACAATATTTCTACAGCGTTTATTAATCTTAGTTAATGTTAATTTCAACATTTACTAAAACATTATGCAAATCAAATTTTGTATTTGTTAACATTAATGAACATGAACAAACAATGAAAAACGGCTCGGTTATGACTGTAACTGTTATGATTCATGTCTGTGTTCCCCTGTCTTGTCCCGTGTTTAGCAGTTCCCCGTTATGTTGATTAGTCTCCCAAGGTGTTAGCTTGTTTAGCTTGTCTGTCTGTGTATTTAAGCCCTGTGTTTAGTTCAGTCTTTGTCAGTTCTTATTGTTGCACCATGGTGGTTGTTCTGTTCCCGAGTCTCAGTCCTGAGTTTGCGTTTGTATATGTGAAGTTTTGAGTTTATTTAATAAAAGACTGCTGCACTTGGATCCTGCTTCCTCCTCTGCTTCAACCAAAACGTAACAATAACCTTGGTTCCCTTTCAAGGGAACTCGTGCTGAGTCGATTGACGTCGAGGGAACGCTTTGCGTGATGACGTCTTGAAGAACATGTGAAATTAGTCCAATGGTGCGGCGGAACGTCAGATGCGGGTGATGTCACGAACCAAGAAACTTATAAAGCCCGCCAAAAACACAGCAGCGCTAGCTTCTGAAAAAAATCTGAAGTGGTTGCTGACAGGCACGTAGGAGATATGGTAAAGTGACACAGTGTTTCATTCCCTCTTCAGAGAACCGAGGTTACAGTCGTAACCGAGGTGTTCACTTTCAAGGGAAACTGACACTGCGTCGATTGACGCTGAGGGAATGTCTATGCCAACGCCACCATAGCGACAAGTGTCTGTCCAGCGTGAAATCGCGAGGAGCAGCACTAGGACAAGAGCACTTGGGACCCTGGATTAGAATCCAAGTTCAAAGAGTAGAACCGTACAAATGTGTGCGGTGAGGACCACCCTGCCGCATCACAGACATCTCGGAGAGCAACTCCTGACATAAGGGCCTTGGAGTCCGGCATACTCCTTGTACAGTGGGAACGGACAGCCATAGGTAAAGGCTGTCCTGCCGACTCATAAGCAAGTGAGATAGCCTCTGCAGGACCATGGTCTATGCTCTGCAGGACCCAATGAGAAACATTTGGCAGCAGCTTCCATGCTGCCATGCTGCCAAAAATTCTACTAGTGGTACCAGCCTCTCGAGACTGGCTTCTGTTTTTTTTGCACAATCAGCCCGGCGCCCTGTAACACCGAAGCCGGCTGGGAACGATCGAACTGACTGCTCTAAGACCCTCATTGGAGTAGACGGGCATCCCAGGAACACTACGTTTCCGGGTGGACCCTGAGATATGTGCTCGCCGGAGACTGCTGCGCCCCAAAATACACGAGGTGGCGGGCACCGTATAATGAGATGTTAACCGCTCCACTTCGGGGGAGACTGCGCTTGTTGGCCTGACCCCTCAGGTGTCAGGACCTTTTCCCCTAGCCTTCTTGGAAATAATGACTTGGAAATATTTCCTTCATGGAAATAAAGGTCCTCAGATCCAGATGTGCCTCGGCAGCAGCGGGACCCGAGCCCTGGGGAAGACGAGCCTGAGCGTCCTCGCAAAAGAACGCCTGGTGGTATAGGAGTGTCCAAATTGGAAGCACATCACAGTGCTCACAGCCAGCGCCCTCGAGCGTTCACTGTGCATGCTCCTCACCCAAACAAGCAACACAAAGAATGTGTGTGTCCCCACCCGTTAAATAACGCGGGCAGGGGTGCACACACAATCTGAATAGCTGCTTGCTCGCCATAGTCTTTGGATATAGATATATATGTAGACAATACAACACCAAATAGACAGAGACAGATTCACACTAAGCGCTACTGAAGACACAGAAGCTAGCGCTGCTGTGTTTTTGGCAGGCTTTATAGTTTCCTGGTTCGTGACGTCACCCGCCTCTAATGTTCTGCCACACCACTGGACTGATTTCACATGTGCTTCAAGACGTCATCACGCAAAGCGTTCCCTCAGCGTCAATCGACGCAGCGCGAGTTCCCTTGAAAGGGGACTGTATTTTATTAACTAACATTATGAATAAATACTGCAACAAAGATATTCTTATTGTTAGTTCATGTTAGTTAAAACATTAACAAATGTTATTAAACGAGACCTTATTGTAAATTGTTACCAAAATATATAACATTAAGAAAGCATAAAGCATAAAAACAATAAAATAAACTATAATGATGACTGGATTGAAAATAAAAATATAACATTACAACGAATATGTTATGATGAGGCAGGAATGAAGCGGAGAGAGAATCCATATGCAAGCATACTTTAATAGAACAAACAGAACACAGAACTCAGGACAGGAAACAGCGACAACGACCGACAAACAACAACTGAAGCACAGAGGTATATATACACAGGCAAACAAGCTAAACAAGATAACAAGGGGGTGTGGTTAATCAGAAACACCGGGAGACTAATAAACAAGAAAAACTACAAAGGACTACAAAACATGGCACAGGACAGGAAATAACAAAAGTCCACACAAGACAAGGGCACAGGACAGGAATCATGACAGAATACAATGAGAGAAAGGCTTATTATATATATATTAGGGCTGGGAATCGATTAAAATTTTGTACTAATTAATGGCACAATTTGCTGTGATTAATCGCAATTAATCGCATTTCCCCTAAGCTTGTAATCATCAATATTTAAATGTAGAATCACCTAATTAAATTAAACAACACAGAAAAAAAGAAGAAAAGGAAAAAAAATGTCCACAAAAATTAGACAGCAAAAAATATTAAACATCAATATATCAATAGGCTATATTATTCTTCATTCAGTTCTATTCAACATACTCAGATTTAATAGATTTATTTTTTGACTAATTATCAAAATAAAGTATAGTCCTACAAAGCTATTATTACCAGAGCATGTGATCAGAGCAGGTAATTTTACCATTGTTGCCCAGCATGGCTATTCCAGCTCAGTAGGGCTTTTGCAAACAGAAGTCTACTACTGAGAAATTTCACGTTATTTGAGCGGACTTTGCTTTTCCAGCGCGTGATCGGTAGGCTACATGATTGGAGCGTTTGGGCCGTGAACGACAGAGCAAAACGAACAGCGCAAACATGGAGCGGAACATTGAGCAGAGAGTGCAGCGCCCCGACACACACACACACACACACACACACACACACACACACACACACACACACACACACACAGAGAGAGAGAGAGAACGGAGAGCGCTCATGAAGTTACTAAACAAGCTGTGCGAGAATGAAACCTGATCGCTGAACACGGAGGGACGGGGCTGCATACTTTTGGCTTATATTTTCGGCCTTTTTTCTCTTGCGGCCAAAAAACGAAAATGGCTTCTATGGTATTTGAATTCAGCTTTGCTAATTGTACACAGCATCTTTGTTTTGTCAAGCGCGCCATCAGGCAATTTTTTAAATGCAAATATTCCTCCTAAAACTCCATCCTTGTCCTTCTCCATCATGGCAGGGTGACTTGGTTCGGCAAACTCACAATAGCAGCCACAACAGGAAGTCATTAAAACGAGGCAAAAAAAAAGGTGCTGCGTCAATTGCGTTATTTTTTTTTAATGCGTTAAACATCTTTAATTAATCGCAAAAATTGACACGTTAATTCCCCCAGCCCTAATGTATATATATATATATATATATATATATATATATATATATATTAAACAACCTTTTGGTGGTTTTAGAAAATGTGAATCATGGGATTCATTATAATTCATTTCACTTGGTAAAAGATTTCTGATTTAACAGCCGCTAATTTCCCATCAGGCAAGTGTGTGAAACGAATCCAGAGAAATCGAATCCATTGGGCTCCAGGGTGTCTCTACACTTTGCTGTTGTTTAAATCCTCGTTTAGCCTCATCATACTAAGTGTTACAGTTTGCTGTTTGTATTTCTCAGAGACTCATACAAATGACGTGAAATTTAGGACAGATTCATTTACATGTTTCGCCAAATTCAAAGAGTAAAAGTGTTGGTCAGTGCACATCTGGAAGGCATCTGAAGACTGAAGATTGAAGCTTTCCTCTTGTTTCCATGCTGAGGGTAAAGAGTCTGGGTCACTGTATTGGGTTAGTCTTCCAATCACATTAAAGCTTGACACCATAGTCTGAAATTTTTAAATTATACCCTGGTGTGTTGATGGACTTCAAAAGTGGCTTCAAAATACTTTGACACAAAACATATATTTTTCAAGTAAAATATATTTGATTTTAGTGCCTTTAGCATTCATGTAAACAACACAGATATGACTGGAGATGCATGTCTGTGCTCTTTGATCTGCGTGTTCAGCCTTTGATCTGTCTATGAGAGTGAAAAATGTATTTTCCAGCGGGGCGCTGCGGTGACCCCACAGACGCTGGGAACACCATCTCCAAATGCTCCTGGAAACCTGCAAATGAAAGCTGGAAAATGAAGTAAACATACTCATATCTGTCTGTTACACCATGACCTGCAATGCCTTAAAGCAGAGCTCTTCATCTACTCTCTTCTGGAGGTCACATGATCCAGAGGAAAACCGGCGGGAGGCCAAGCATTTTTTCAGAGCAATTATTGCATTGCCAGAGTACTTTCATTGAAAGTAATGGGTTAACATGACAAACGAACACACTGAATATTATTTGTACATGTTAAGATAGTCTGAGTTAATGAACTAAATCCTGTTTAAAGGCAATTGACTAACTTGAGAACAAGTATAATCCCATCCTCCACTGGAAATAACATTTAAAAGATCTGCTAAAACCTCTATCTTCGACATAATCAACCCATACTCTTCAAGAAAAACTACAGAACCGTCATTTCACATCAGAAAGAAAAAGAAAGAAAATGTCTGTTCTTCCTCTTTCTCATTCAGTGAGGAAAGATTAGCCTGTTTTTGTCCTGCAAATACTGTGAAATGGCATCATCTCCATGAGATATGTACAACCATTAGTGAACAAATGTGATTTGATAACGTTGACTCATAGCTGGTCAAACACAATGAGGACGTTAGCATGTAATCAGACTGTGTTTTTGCTTATTTTTAAGCGACATTGGGCTTGTCTTGTTGATGATCACAGCTGAGCTCTCTGGTTCGCCAGGCAGTGCACAGTTTTCATTCAAATCAGTTGGAACAGCGTAGAAAACAATTGAATAAAAAGAGCGGACTGAAAAGATCCGCCGTAAAGGCTTGAAGGAAGTAAAATATTACATTTTGGAGAGATCTACTGTTTCGCGTTTCTTCTCAGTTCAGCGGCCATTTGACTCTTAAGCTCACCTCAGAGTCCTTCAAACGCTAACAGCTCAAACCACTGGCCTTCAGGAATATGGAGAATTAGTACGAGAGCTCATGCTGTGTTTCAGTCTGAGGTTCAGACCTGGAGCTGTCAGGGTTTCTGCGGGATCATTAGCATACGACTGTAGCCCAAGCGCTCTCAGCTGCCATGTAGACTTTCCTCTCGCTCGCTGCCATTTTCTAATTGTCCACTCAGACTCTCAGCTCCACTTAGAGCCGGTCCTCTGAAACAAGGCCTTCTGGGTAGAGATGGAGTCAGTGCCACTGGTGTGCCTTCACATCGAGATCTGCCACTGTAGATCCAGTGTTAGAGCATCAGCCTTACGGGCCACATGGGGCATGAACCCCTATACACACACACACACACACACACACACACACACACACACACACACACACACACACACACACACACATGCACACACACTCACACACACATGTCTGGTTCACTATCTTTGTGGGGACTCTCCATAGACGTAATGGTTTTTATACCGTACAAACTGTATATTCTATCCCCTTACACTAACCCTACCCCTAAACCTACCCATCACAGGAAACATTCTGCATTTTTACTTTCTCAAAACAACTCATCCTGTGTGATTTATAAGCCTTTTGAAAAGTGGGGACCGCTGGCTGGTCCCCACAATGTAGGTGATCTCAGGTTTTACTATTCTTATGGGGACATTTGGTCCCCACAGTGTAATATAAACAAGGGCACACATACACACACACACACACACACACACACACACACACACACACACACACACACACACACACACACACACATGCACACACACACTCACACACACACTCACAGTCACACACACGTCACGCTTTTCTAGGGCTACTTCTGAACTTATCAGGTCAGCACAAGGACTTCAGTCCTATAATCCCACAAGCCGCACAGAACCGGGTCTGACACAGAACCATGTCCAGCTCTGGCCGAATCTGAAGCCAAAACCAGGGGTCGTTTTGCAGACATGCTCTGTTATTGCACATATTGATTCCTCCTTGATAATTAATACAGATGAAAAAATACGGTCACATGTGAAGATCAAAGGCGCCCAGTAAACAGATCAAATATCACAGGCTCGTGTTTCATGCGGTTTCTCGTCTGCTTCAGTATATAAAATATATATTTGAAGTGTTCTGACGCCTCGCTCTGTTCAGATGTAAGCCGACAGAGACTCAGTCCAGAGCACTTACGTTTTTAACGTAAAAGATGTGGAAGCTCACATCTAGTGCTTTACGTCAAAGTATTTGTTGTGTTAGCAGAGAAACTGAGGCTAATATCAGGTTAGATTTGTCCTGCGGTTGCTCATCCCTCTGTATGTGTGTGAGAGAGAAACGCGAGGATCGACCTGCTCCCCGTTGCTGCTATAGTAATACATTCGACTCACCTTGCATAAAGTGCAAAGCAGCATGTGTTCCTGTCTGAATCTATGATTCAACAACGAGAATGACAGGATGGTTTCACAAACGGACATGTTCATCCGCGAGATGATAGGACTGTGATAATGTCATTGATTGAGTGTTGAGGAACATGTGTAAGGCTGAGTATCAAGTTCTTCAAAAATATTTCTGCTCTAAATGAACACACATAATTAGCTGATCACAACAGATTATTTTTTATTTTACCAATGGTAGTTGGATTTACACCAAAAATCCCCGGTGAGCAGCACAACAGGCGAGTAGAAGAAAAACATTGAGTGTCAAAGCAAACTCTTCTAGCGGCTACGAGAAAATACGGGGTTGGTTCAGCTGGACTTGATAAGAATCAGCATCAGTTTTTGCAGTTGACCCCAACTACGAGAAAGAAAATTTGTAGACAAACTTTAAGCTTCTTCCTCACGTCACTGTCGGTCGTGTAGAAAAAATCAATCGGTTCACTCCAAACACAATCAGTATTTTAACGTTTCTGTTCTTGCGACAAAAATTGTCTACCAGTTAATATCAGTATTTAAAAAAAAAAAAAACCTATACATCATCCAAGAGCTTGAATAGAAGTTTATACTAGAGTGTCCTCAAATAACATAGGTTCCCTTTCAGTTCGGTCACGTTCGACGTAGTCTGACGTACCGTATTGATTGGGATCACGCTTAGGGAGCCTGTCATCTTCGAGTATTGAAAAAACGATTTGCATCTCGCGCTCTGCCCTGCAGCGTGGGTATAAACACGGAAGCGGATGCATGCACCACTTGTCTTTCACTTCGGAGCCGATTGGTGTCGATGTCTCTGAAGAGTGTTGTTGTGTTCAATGAGCGAGTGTGTCAGTGTTCTTCTGGAAGACTCTCCCAGTGCTGGTGGTTCTACAGTGCGAGTGCAGCGGTGATTGCGAGGTTCTGAGCTGTCAACTGCTGTTTTAACAGCATCCTTTGTGTGTGTTTGTTTGACGGTCGGTTAGAGGGCGAAGAAGTGAGTGCTTCACTGTTACAGGCTGCACCGTCCCCTGTCAGTGTTGCCGCGGTCATTCCCCTGTGTGCTCCGCCACTGGTGAGGGTCCCATTTCCTGAAAGAGCAACACGGGTGCGTTTGCATCTTTTTCAAGATGCCATTCCACCCGTGCGTTTCTGGATGCGGTAGTGCCCTGTCCCCATCTGACGGTCAAAATAGTTGCATCACGTGTTTGGGCACGCTGAAGCAGCACGCTTTTTCAGCACGCTGAAGCAGCTATTGTGGATGGTTCATGTTCCCACTGCGGGAACATGACCATCGCGGTGTTGAGATCGAAACTCGCCTTCATACGTGAAGGTGGAGTCCCCATTCCCATGCCCCGCTCTAGTGTCCCTTTTGGCGAACCCCAGAAGAGAGCTAAAGTGCCGTGTGGGTTAAGTGATCTGAGGATTACAGTGAGGGGTTCCCCGCCCGGTAAATTCCTGTGGGTCCCTCACTCCTCTGTCGGACCACAGCCGGTGGAGCTCCCTGTATTTCATTCGGGGCCCCTTCAGAGGACAGGTGTCGTTACACTTTGATGTTGATGGAACGTGCCCCTGTCATGCGTGCAGAGATCGCAGTCCTACTGGCGAAGGATGCAATAGAGCCAGTCCCTCCTGCCGATATGAAGACCAGCTTCTACAGCCCGTACTTCATTGTACCCAAGAAAGGCGGTGGGTTATGACCAATCTTGGACCTGCCGTTCAAGATGCTAACGCAGAAACACATTTTCGAGTGCATCCGTCCCTGAGATTGGTTTGATTGGTATGCGTTTCCCCCAGTGAGCCTTCTTGCACAGACACTGTGCAAAGTCAGGGAAGAGGAGCAGGTCTTGCTAGTTGCCCCTTATTGGCCCAACCGGACCTGGTTCCCCGAACTGATGCTCCTCTCGACAGCCCCTCCCTAACCCATTCCTCTGAGAGAGGACCTTCTCTCTCAGGGACAGGGCACTGTATGGCACCCGCGTCCAGACCTCTGGAAACTCCATGTCTGGTCCCTGGATGGGACCCAGAGGTTCCAGGTGATCTACCACAAGCTGGTGTAGACACCATCACTTTGTTGAGAGCACCCTCTATGAGGCATGCTTACGCCCTGATGTGGAACCTGTTCGTTGAGTGATTCTCACTCTGAACCTGATTCTCACCGAGAAGACCCCCGAAGATGTTCGATCAGTTCTGTGCTTTCCTTCCTGCAAGAGGCGTTGGAGCAAGGACTGTCTCCCTCCACCCTCAAAGTGTATGTTGCCTCAATTGCCGCACATCACAATGCAGTTGATGGGAGATCCTTGGGAAGCACGACCTGATCGTCAGGTTCCTGAGGGGCGCGAGAAGACTGAATCTGCCTCGCCCCCCTTCTATACCCTCTTGGGACTTGTCTCTGGTGCTGACGGCACTGCAGAGACCTCCCTTGAGCCATTGCAGGCAGCAGAGCTAAAAGTCCTGTCTATAAAAACAGTTCTCCTGATTGCTTTGGCCTCTATCAAGAGGGTAGGGGACCTGCACACATTTTCGGTCGACGAATTGTGCCTGGAATTAGGGCCGGATATGTGCCCAAGGTTCCTACCACTCCCTTTCAGGACCAGGTGGTGAACCTGCAAGCGCTGCCCCCGGAGGAGGCAGACCCAGCCCTGGCTTTTTTCTGTCCTGTCCGCGCTCTGCGCCTGTACGTGGACAGAAGGCAAAGCCTCAGAACCTTAGACCAGCTCTTCGTCTGTTATGGAGTCCAGCAGAAGGGAAAGGCTGTCTCCAAACAGAGGTTGGCCCACTGGATAGTGGATGCCATTGTCTTGCGTATCAATCCCAAGACGCACCATGCCCCCCTGGGTTGCGAGCCCACTCCACTCGTAGTGTAGCTTCTTCCTGGGCGCTGGCACGGGGTGCCTCGCTGACGGATATTTGTAGAGCTGTGGGCTGGGCGACACCAAACACGTTCGCTAGATTCTATAGCCTACGTGTCGAGCCGGTAGCTTCCCGTGTGCTGTTTTCACATAGAAGCCAGCCAACACCGTAAGCCCCGCTCGAAGTGTCGGCTTGCTGTGCCATTCCCCTCCTACAGACTGGATACGTGCACCATTCTTGCTCCAGTAGAGTTCCTCTTTAGCCGAACCCTGTTGAGTTTCTCCACACCCCTCGGCAAAGCACGCTCTCTGCCATCTCTGACCGGTGTTGTCTCCCCCCTGCTTAGGTCGTAGCCACCTCAGTGACATTTCATATGTTTTACTGCCTGGAAACGCCCAGTCCATATGTGTAACCTCCACATGTTACCTCACTATGGAAAGGATGTGGCTTCCGCAGCGTCTCCCTTTCCACCGAAAGGGCACGCTTTCCCAGTGTTATCCAAGTCTGTTTGAGTGGGTCATGCGGAACAGCAGTGGACTTCCCTGGCCTAAGCCCTGTCCCATCTCCTCCTCAATAATGTGGGCAGTCAGGAGGCTTCTGCTAGGCACTGGAAGGTGGCAGCACTAGGTGGCGTGTTAATTGGGATCCCAATCAGTACGGTAAGTGCGACTACGTAGAACGTGACCAAACTGAAAGAGAACATCTCGGTTACGTATGTAACCCTCGTTTCCCTGAAGGAGGGAATGGAGAAGTAGTCCTGTCGCCACTAGTGCTGGATCACCGCTGACCCCGGGCGCCGCTCAGCTCCTCAGCGAAAAACAAGTGGTGCGTGCATCCGCTTCCGTGTTTATACCTGCGCTGCGGAGTGCGAGATGCAAATCTCGCATGCCAATGTGCATTGGCTCGTTTTTTCAATACACCAAGATGACAGGCTCCCTAAGCGTGATCCCAATCAGTACGGCACGTCCGACTATGTCTCCATTCCCTCCTTCAGGGAACGAGGGTTACATATACGTAACCAAGATGGTTCATAGAGAATTGGAACATAGGCTGCTCTTCTCTCTAGTAATATGGCACATAGTCTTAGAGCTCAAACATGATGATTTGGTGCTCAGGTCAGGAAGCAAAGAGACTGGCTAAACCTAGAGTCTGCTAGCTGTCTCATGTCACCAAGGTCAGATAAATCCCATCACGTAGAGACTCTTTCACCTAGATATCATCATATAGGGACTTTGTCTGTTCCCCGAATTAGGACATCCAAAAAGCTCCCAAACCCATTTAAGGGTAAAAATTTAATTGATGTTCAACAAATAAAAAACAGATTTAATACAGATGAACAAATAATAAAGCTCGGGCTGCTGAATATTCGATCCCTTACTTCAAAAGCACCTATTGTTAATGATATGATTACAGATTATAACCTAGATGTGCTGTGTTTGACAGAAACCTGGCTAAAACCAGACGATTACATTACTTTCCACCCCCCAAGATTACTGTTATTAACATGAGCCTTGTCTAAAAGGAAAAGGGGGAGGTGTTGCTGTAATCTATAGTAATATCTTCAGAATTACTGAGAAGTCTAGTTTCAAATATAATTCTTTTGAAGTGTTGGTGCTTAATGTAACACTATCTAGTGTAAATGATAAATCACCTTTGACATTTGTGCTGGCTACTGTATACAGGCCACCAGGGCACCATACAGACTTTATCAAAGAATGTGCTGATTTTCTATCAGAGCAGATAAAGTCCTAATTGTTGGTGATTTTAATATACATGTAGATAACGAAAAAGACACATTGGGATTGGCATTAAGAGACATTCTGAACTCTATTGGATTTAGACAACACGTGTCAGGATCTACTCATTGTTGTAATCATACTTTAGATCTAATATTATCACATGGAATCAATGTTGATGTCGTTGATATTCTTAAGAGAGCAGCCAGAAAAATTAAGCGCAACTGGAAGAAAAAGTTTTTCGCATTTCATGGAGAGAGAGCACGACTGCGTACAGAAGGACCTTAAAAACTGTTAGATCTGCTTATTTTTCAACCCTCTTAGAAGAAAACAAACAAAACCCTAGTTATTTATTTGAAACAGTGGCTAAATTGATGGGAAATAAAGCTTCAACCCTAGACGTTTCCAAGCAACACAGCAGTAATGACTTTATGAACTTCTTTACTTACAAGATTGATAATATTAGGGAGAAAATTATAACTATGCAACCGTCTACTACAGTATCACATCAGGCAAGTGGATTGTAGTCTCCCTAAGGAAAAAATCGATTCATTCATTGCTATAGGAGAGGAAGAATTTTCTAATCTTGTTAAATCATCGAAATCGACAACATGTATGTTAGACCCTATACCGACTAAGCTACTGAAAGTGATGCTTCCAGAGGTCATAGATCCTCTTCTTAATATCATTAATTCATCTTTGTCATTAGGATACGTACCAAAAACTTTTAAGCTGGCTATTATCAAACCGCTTGTTAAAAAATATGCAACTTTAATAAACGTCGAAAATGTGATGCTGAACATATGAACTCACCAACATGCACTGGCTAAAGACCCTGTTTCTCCAATGAGCTTGATTTTGGTAAAATGTTAATAATATAATGCAAATGTAGATAAATCCACAATACTAACTTTGATAACATTGTGTTTAACTAAGAAATAAAGTTTTTTTTTTCATTTTCTGAATAGTTGCAGTTCTACAATCAATCACCTATAATTTTCACTGGTTTCAAAAGACACTCTACGCTGTATATAACCTGACACTCATTTTCACTTAAATGTAACGCTTTAATGGTTTGTGAAGTATCCTGAGATCTGAGATCCAGAAGCTAATGTCAGCGCATCGCCATGGCGACATCACATTTGCATTGGCCGTACCATTTCAATTCATGATTGGTTGACTGACAAATTAAAATATTAAACAAAATGATAAAATATATATATAATATTTTTTTTTTTCATTCCTTGAACCGGTTCAGAGCCCTGGTAGAAAGTGAAAGGCATTGGAGTTATGAATAAAATTTTCACTGCACTACATTCATATCTACTCTCAAATAACATCCTACATAGATTTATCACTCCTCACTTCTGGACACTTTCCCAATGAGTAGCTTTGCAACTCCTCTAGCAAAGAAAACATGCTCACCTCACGAGATGTTAAAAGCATGTCTTTCTGCCCAGAGGTAACATTAGGAAAACACAGCTTGGACGTTGTACATTGCATTGCTTTGCAAACACTCTTGTCCATAAATTGGGTTTATGTGTGACCTTTGGGTGACAAGACTGATGGTGTCAGGAACTGGGACTTCCTGCTCGAGCTCCACATGGACACACTGTGTGTGGTACTTGCTTAGGATGGATGGACACTTTGAGATTTGTACCCTGCATTCTTTCCCCCAAACTTAGAGGGACAAGGACTTTATCATTTGGGTTTGAGTGTGAGTTGAACATTAACATATCATACCCAGAGGTGGAAAATAACTAATTACTAATACTTTAGTTACAGTACTTGAGGACATTTTTAATTTTTTTCTACTTTCTTGAGAATAATTATATTGTGGTACTTTTACTTTTACTTGAGTTGAATAAAAAAAAGTATTCAACTTCGCTACATTTATTTTTCACCAAAAGTACAAAGTACTTTGACAAAGGTGCAGACGGAGAAACAGGGTGAGCTGGAGCTTCACCCAATCACAGACAGGTCTCAAGCGCTTCAGCCAATAACAGACAGGTCTGAAGCAAAACAATCGCTCTTGGCAAAAGGGATAGCTAGTATGTTTGCTTAGCCTTGGCACACCGTCAAAATCATCACAGATTAAAATAATTTTTTACACATCAGTCGTGTTTGTAATAACTTCTGTGGTTCCGTGTTGCTTCTTAACACAGAGTGAGACAGAAAATATATTATTTTATAAAATTGTATGATGCAGGCTATGTTACATTTACATTTACATTTAGTCATTTAGCTGACGCTTTTGTCCAAAGCGACTTACAAATTAGGACCAAATTAAGTGAGTCATCGTGAAGAGGCAAAAACAACGCAAGAAGTGCTCAAAATACAAAGTTCAGGCATTGCCCAGAGTAGCATAAGCCAGATAAGGGAGGATTAAGGGAAAAGGAAATAGTTTTTTAGTTTTTTAAGTGCTCACGGAAGAGATGAGTTTTCAGCTGTCTTTTGAATGTTGTCAGGGATTCTGCATTCCGGATGAGGGTGGGGAGAGTGTTCCACCAGCATGGAACTGTGAATGAGAATGTTCTGGAGAGTGATTTTGTGTCTCTCTGTGATGGAACCACGAGCCGTCGCTCGTTGACCGATCGTAGGCTTCTGGTAGGGATGTAAACTCGTAGGAGTGAGTGAAAGTAGGAGGGAGCTGAGCCTGTGATAGATCTGTAAGCGAGCGTCAATGCCTTGAACTTGATGTGAGCAGCGAGTGGTAGCCAGTGCAGAGAGATGAACAGAGGAGTGACGTGGGCCCTCTTGGGCTCGTTGAAGACGAGACGAGCTGCAGCGTTCTGAATCATTTGTGGAGGTTTAGTAGCACATGATCGAAGTCCAGCCAGAAGAGCATTGCAGTAATCAAGCCTAGAAATGACCAGGCCTGGACGAGAAGTTGTGTTGCATGCTCAGTTAGGAAAGGCCTGATCTTCCTGATGTTGTGCAGTGCAAACCGGCATGATCGAGTGGTCTTTGTAATTTGGTCTGTGAAGGTCAGCTGGTCATCAAATATTACTCCAAGATTTCTGATGACCTTGTTGGGGTGATTGATGCTGAATCTAGCTGGAAAGTGAAGTCGTGCTGTAGAGACGGATTGGCAGGGAGGACGAGAAGCTCAGTCTTTGCCAGGTTGAGCTGCAGGTGATGTTCCTTCATCCATACCGAGATGTCCGCCAGACTCCATTGCAGCTACTGTGGGATCATCTGGTTGAAATGAGAGGAAGAGCTGTGTGTCATCAGCATAGCATTGGTAAGAGAAACCATGTGCCTGTATGATGTGTCCCAGTGATGTGGTGTAGATGTAGAAGAGTAGGGGTCCAAGAACTGAACCCTGAGGAACCCCTGTGGTCAGTTGATGTGCTCTGGATAGCTCGCCTCTCCATGCGACCCTGAAGGATCTACCTGTGAGATAGGACTCAAACCAGTGGAGGGAAGTTCCTGTGATGCCCAGAGATGAGAGGGTGGACATAAGGATCTGATGATTCACAGTGTCGAAGGCAGCAGATCCAGGAGAAAGAAAGCTGAGGATTTGGAAGCAGCTTTTGCGGTCCGTAGGGCTTCTGTGACCGATAGCAATGCTGAATGCCCTTTCTTGAAGCCGGATTGGTTGACATCCAGCTGGTTGTTCAGAGACAAGAAGGATGTTACTTGGTTGAAAGCAACTCGTTCAAGTGTTTTCGCAATGAATGGTAGGAGAGAGACAGGTCTGTAATTCTCTACAAGTGATGTGTTTAATGTTGGTTTTTTAAGCAGTGGAGTCTGCTTGAATGCAGTTGGGAAAATGCCAGTCTGGGGGGATGAGTTGATGATGTGTGTGAGTGCTGGGAAAAGTGTGGGAGAGATGGCTTGTAGAAGGTGTGAGGGGATGGGGTCTAGAGGGCAGGTGGTAGGATGACTGGAGAGGAGAAGTTTAGATTCTTCTTCCTCGGTTAGTGGATAGAAGGAGGAGAGAAGGTTATTGGCTGTGGGAGAGGTTGGTCTGGGTTCCTGTGTGTGTGGAGCTGAGAACTGATTGCTGATAGTTGCTGTTGTCTGTGGTTCTATATGGGCTGTGGCAATAATTTAGAAAAATAATAGCTTGCAGCAACATATGGAAAAAAAGAAAATAGTTCATTTTTGGAACTGTGAACTTAGTTCAAAATTTTTAAGTATGAACTATGAACTGAACTAGTTCATTTTAAAATCTGTGAACTGAACTTTGAAATAGTTCATGTAGAAAGTGAACTTTCCCAACACTGGATATTAGGGGTGTAACGATTAGTTTTAACAACGATTCGATTCATATCGCGATTCGTGGTTGTCGATACGATTCAAGGACGATATTGGTTCATTCAGAACGATACGATCCGAAACGATTCAGTGACCTGAAATCGATTCAGTGACTTTTTAGCCAAAAATTCTTGTAAGGGAATCAGGTATCAATTAATTATGGATATAAACAAACAAGTAAACAACAATTAATGTCAAATGCATTCACATTTTATTTGAATAAAGTAGGACTGAACGATTATGACAAAAATTAAAATTGTTGATTATTCCCTTGAAATTGTAATTGCGATTATTAATTACGATTATCACAACATTGAATGATGTTTTGAATAGTTTGGCCATGGGACCCACATTTCCCCATGGTCATCAAGCCGCGACCCACCTTTTTAGGAATTATATAGGCCTATTATAATACATTTGTTTACACAAAAATTGTTGACACACAAGTTCTGTCCCCCTTTACTTAACATACAAAAGTTTTTTTAAGAATATGACAAATACTGATAAACAGTAGGCACTTCGAGGTTAAGCTATTAAATAGCAGTCCCAAACTAGTTTTTGTTAATACAATCTTGGTATGAGCCACCACAGTCATATAAAAATATACAAAATAACCAGTAAGTGGCATTTTGTTATGGAAACAAACAACAGTTAGGCTACCATGGTGATACACAATACTTAGAAGAACTGGTAAAGAAACATGGAAACTGCTCCTGATAAATAGCAACACACATGACGTACCAATAACGTAATTTATTGGTATTTTACTTTTATTTCTTAACTTACTAATTTACGACGTTGCATTCTAGTATTTCTTTTGCACTTTAGTGAAGTGATACAGCGCGCGCCGGCGCATTTGCGCGTGCAATTGAAGAGTGCGCGCTACTGCAGTATAGCGGCTGAGAGGACAGGAAAGTCCGTGTTTCTGAGGTGAGAGACTTTGCGCTGCTTGTTGTCTTTGCTCTGCTGCGGGCGCGTCACGCATGGCGACGACGTCACAGATAGGCAGACTGAATCGAGTAACGTTTAACGCCTTTATCATTAAAAGTGCTAAGAAAAAACATCCATATAAAGTCTGACGTGCTTAAATCCAATGCGTTATTTCCTAGTATCGATACAATCGATTCATTACCTTTTAAAACGATGTTAGATCGATATATGTCGTCCGGAAGACCAACTTGCCGAGCACAGATCGATGTAGTTGGATCGTAGGAATATAAATCGATACATCGATGTAGTTGATGAATCGTTACACCCCTACTGGATATACATAATTCTTATGAAAATATCTGAGATGGTTTGAAGAACACAGATATTTCATCGCAATCGTGTGTTTGTCTTCATGTTTCATCAGTCAAAACGTTTATCATATACATATAAGGGATTCCTGGAGCGTCATAAGTTTTATACTTCTATGAATCTTCCTTGTGGACTCTCTGCGCAAGGGCGCCCTCTGCCTGCCAGTATGAATGAAACAGCAATGACATGAAAGTGTTTAGTGCTCCATTGTACTATCATCACCTCATTTAGGGTAAAAATAGAAAAATAATACTAAAGTACTTTGTAAGATAGTAACTTGAGTAGTTTTTCAGCAAACTACTTATTTACTCTTACTTGAGTCATATTATTTTTCAGTACTTCTACTTTAAAAGGATTACTTAAGAAGCAATACTTTTACTAAAGTAAATTTTTTTGTACTCTTTCCACCACTAATCATACCTGAAACTCTTAATGGGGACATATTATGCCTCTTTTCAAAAGATGTAATATAAATATATGGCGTCCCCAGAATGTGTCTGTGAAATTTCAGCTCAAAATACCAGATCATTTATTTAAGCTTGTCAAGTTTGCCCCTTTTTGGATGTGAGCAAAAACGCTCCGTTTTTGTGTGTGTCCCTTTAAATGCAAATGAGCTGCTATTCAGAAGAAGGCGGAGTCTTTACACAAGCTTCATATACTCTGGCAATAACAAAACAGGCCAATCTCACTCATCCAGAATCCCAGAATAACCAGTAGCGAGTGCAGCCTTACGGAGAGACTCAGGAAGAGTTTCACTTTTAGACGCTCTTGGACGTTTCTGAATGTTAGTGGAGACATTTATGTAGTTGTTGTGGAGTTACATTGATCATCTCATCATCATGTTGAACTTTTCCACAAGTGTCCACAGTTCCTGAGGTCTTTATAAGACAGCGGTGACATGTTCTGGTCAATAGTGTTCAGTGCTCGTCTGTGCTCAATGACAGAACAGTTTCATGCTTTGCTGGAACTTTTGCCATTGTGTTAGAACTGGTCACTGTTGTCTCTCGAAACCAAATGGCGGCGCAGTGGGTGTAAAAGTGCAGATTAAGGGCTGGTATTATTATAATAAGATCCTCTTCATATGTCAGAAGGGGAGCGAAATCTGATCGGCTTATTTTATGACACGCTTGCAGAGAAAGACTTAACAAAACAAAGTTACTTTTCACGTTTTCTGGGTTGGTAGAAGCACCCAATTATAGCACTTAAACATGGAAAAAGGTCAGATTTTCATGATATGTCCCCTTTAACCTCTTATTCTAATTTACAAGAAAACATTTACATCCCAGATCTTCCCACTTTTTAAGTTCAAAGTGCATTTGAAGTGGCTCCAACGGGGAAAAAATGATGTAAAGAGACTACGCCACTAACTAACCCAATCCAGCGTTGAGCAGTCTATGATAAGATTATTTCGGAGAGACGTGGCCTTCTGGTAAACACATGTACTTATCTACAGCCGACCCGCGTTTGAGTTCGGCTCGAGTCCATTACCTGTACATTGTCCTATCAGATTAAAGGCTGATAAAAAATTATCTGAAAAAATGAAAAAAATTATATTTCAGATAGAAATCTTACCAACGGTACATGTACAGCAACAGCTGCTGTCGAACATGGCAGCATTACAGTTCAAAGGACGAACCATCAATGTGAACTGAAGCTGGTCACATTCAAGCAGAAACACTAAAAACTAGTAAAAAAATAAAACAAGAGAAAAAAAGCTGCCCCAAACTACCATTTTTTATTTCTACACATTCAAATCACATCCCACAATGCAAAAAGAAAAAAAAGAAAAAAAAGTGAAGCATAAAAACTTCTGGTTTGGCCAAATCTCCCTTTCCAACCCTGACAGCAGCCTGTGAGATGAGGATGTCATGTGACTGGCTGATCTCCTGTGATGTAGTATATATGACATGCTGGTCAGAGCGCATCCCTAATAAGAGCAATGAAGACACACTGGGGCAACAAAAGGCAGCTGTTTGCTCACCAGTCAGGTGGAATGAAGGGATTGAACCGGTGGGTCTGAACTGAAGCCATCCGAGCAGAAGCTCTGAGTATCTGCATGCCTCCAATTATTGTCCTGCCAGCAGCCTGTAACACACACACACAGACACACACACACACGCACACACACACACACACACACACACACACACACACACACACACACACACACACACACACACACACACACACACACACACACGCACACACATTCCTGAGCACTTGGATTAATCTCTTTCCTTTGATTATGGCAGTCCTGAGCTTTAATGGTGAACCCACAGTGTTCGAGTGCTGAAACGATACGCATGTATTCACGACACAGAGACAGTGTATAGACAGACTTGCCAAACGTAAGCGGCCTGTTCCCTCAAGATCCTCACATTCAAACTGCTCTGTAAGAGGGAACTCACAGCCAACTGGTTGTTTACCAAACAAATTATTAGGGTTTCCAACAGCATTCAACATTTTAGGATGACATTTTAAGCTCATTATGTTTGGTTGATCATTGGTTGTAATTTTTTCAATACGTAGGTCATTTTTTCCAAAACTCTTCACACAGTTCCTAACCAAGCTTTCATCTTGTCATATCAGTTAACTCTTGGTGTGAACAGACAAAGGATGTCTGTAATAGCTGTTCAATAATATTTTTTGTTTAAATCTGCCTTTGCAAAATGTTTAATTTAGTCAAAATACAGGGATAGTTCGAATCAGGGGCAGTTCTAGGGTCAGTGGATATTCGGGTCTTTAGCCCAGACTTCAGTGGATGCAAATGGAGCCATCCTTTTAGTTAATGTGGAATCTTATCTTATGAACAAATAACAAATATTATAAAAACAAAATAGCACAACCATAACTTGATGAGATATTAATAATGAAAATAATAATAATAATAATAATAATAATAATTCTAGTATTAGTTACCTGTGAACCTTAATGTAGGGTGGACACCTGTGAACCATTTATTCATGAGTTACAAACATTAATAACCTATTAATAAGATAACATTAATAACCTATTAATAAGCTTTAAAGGTGACCATTTTTTTTAAATATAATGTAATATTCTCCAAGCAGCATTTTAATTTTACTGAATGTAATGAGACAAGAAATGTTTTGCCTTTTTTACATATTATACACGAATAAAAGTGAATGTGTGTATATTTTAAAATAGTTTAAATTGATTCATACTACAGTCAGACCTAGAACTTTTTACCGTTCTATTTCTTTTTCTTTATTCCCTTAAATCCCTTTTAATCCTTTATTTGTTTAATTCCTTTACATAAACAGACCCTCAAAACAAGTAAAATATTTTGCGTTCACTAGGCATGACTGTGATTGGCTACAGTGCTCAATGCTGCAGAAGTACATTGTTAGTAGAAACCTTTGAAGCAAAGGGAGAACATGTAAATATAATGCTGTAATATCCACTTTCTCGATTAGGTAATTGCGGCAGTGGATTACCTTTTTTTTCAATGAATTGTTCAGCTCTATGAGAAAGATAAGGTAACTGTAATGTGGAGTGTTTCAGAAACAAGGAAGAGGAGGATCCAAGTGCAGTATGGCAGTTTATTAACAAAATAACACAAAAACATCCAGGCAACAGGGGACAGGCAAAAACCAGAGTAAATCCAAACACAGGGTAAAACAGAACTGAAAACAACTCACACGAAATATCCACTAAGGACAACACCAGACAAAGAACATGAGAAACACTTGGGTATATATACACTCAAGGGGAGATTGACAAAGAAGACACACCTGTGAACAATTGTGAACTAATAAACAAGAAAAACTACAAAGGACTACAAAACATGGCACAGAACAGGAAATAACATAAAAGTCCACACAAGACAAGGGGAACACAAGACAGGAATCATGACAGAGCCCCCCCTTTAAGGAGTGGATTCCAGACACTCTACATAAAAAAATAAAAAGTCCAGGAGGGTGGTGGCGTGGAGGTGGAACGGGGAAGGGATGGAGGGCCGGGTCCATGGAGAGGAAGAGGGCCTGGAGACTGCGGCAGTGCAGGCGGACAGGGCGGATCCGATGCTTCAGGGCGTAGAGTCGGTTATCTTGTCTGAAGACACAGGCGTAGAGTCGGTCATCTTGTCTGAAGTGAAGACACAGGCGTAGAGTCGGCCATCTTGTCTGAAGACACAGGCGTAGAGTCGGCCATCTTGTCTGAAGACAGAGGCGTAGAGTCGGCTATCTTGTCGGAAGACACAGGCGTAGAGGCTGCCATCTTTTCAAAAGACACAGGTGTAGAGGCTGCCATCTTTTCAAAAGACACAGGCGTGGAGGCTGCCATCTTGTCCGAAGACAAAGGCGTAGACACAGCTGTAGAGTCGGCCATCTTGTCCGAGGGCTCTGGAACAATGGCCGTCATCTTGGCTGAGGGGTCACGGGTTGGAGTTGATGTGTGTGCTGCCCACACACACAAAATAGCCGTGGCCATGATGATCAGCGCTGTATCATCTGGAGCTGACTCAGGCACGGCGGCCATCTTGTTTGAAGACACAGGAAGGGCGGCCATGACGGGTTGAGACTCTGGCGTGGCGGGTACAGCGTGACTGTCGTGTTCCTCCTCCACGACACCCACAGTAAAAGCAGAGCCGCTTACCCCGAAGGGCATAATCCAGGAACTCACTCAGTGATCCTCGAGGACCATCACGGATGAGTTTGGATCGTAATTGGTTGAGTTCATAACAAAAAAAATCAATCAAAGCAAAGTCCGGGAGGTCAGTGATGTTTGCAATGTTCAAAAAGTCTTGGATGTGGTCCTCGAGTGAGTGAGTCCTTTGGCATAGTTGGACCAGGGTGACTGCTGGATCCATCTGTGGTCTGGTGTTCTGTAACGTGGAGTGTTTCAGAAACAAGGAAGAGGAGGATCCAAGTGCAGTATGGCAGTTTATTAACAAAATAACACAAAAACATCCAGGCAACAGGGGACAGGCAAAAACCAGAGTAAATCCAAACAGTAAAACAGAACTGAAAACAACTCACACAAAACATCCACTAAGGACAACACCAGACAAAGAACATGAGAAACACTTGGGTATATATACACTCAAGGGGAGATTGGCGAACAAGACAAACCTTGGAACAATCATGAACTGATAAACAAGAAAAACTACAAAGGACTACAAAACATGGCACAGAACAGGAAATAACATAAAAGTCCACACAAGACAAGGGGAACACAAGACAGGAATCATGACAGTGACAAATTATTTGGGGCTTTACTAAAAACATGAAGCCCTGTTTGCTCAGAAAGATGCTCTTTGCAGATGTGTGTAGTTGTGGCATGTACCAGCAGGGACTAACAGAGCTATATAACCAGCGAAACCTTGACCTGTTGAAATAGACATTTGAAAACCTTTCATTTAGCTTTTTTGTTCCGTCATTTGTGTGAAAGGGCCTTCAAGATGCCCATAAAGCACTGAAGACATGCTCTCCTCGCTCAGTACAGTGAGAATATTCACAGTAAGGTCGATCCCTTTTATTTGGTTTTGTTCATCCTCATGGTCATTTTGACTGGTGGAGTTACTCAAAGATTTGCTCTGAGAGAGAGAGAGAGGGAGAGAGAGGGGGGATATGTGGTGTCAGTGTGCTGCGATGGTGGGGGGTTATAAAGCACATCTGCTCGAGAATGTGGGTGTTTCTCAGAGCAGCTTCTCTTCCCGTACCAGTCAGAGCCGTCGCACGGCTGATTTACGCTCCTCTAATGTCATGGAACGAAAACATGGAAACTGTGCCATAAACAGTGAATTCCTCATAAGTTGAGAGATTATGTTCAGTGTGTAGGGAGGAGGTCCAGCTTTTACAAGACCATCAGTGTAAGCGCTGTTATCTCATGGTGACCCGACGGCTCTCATGCTAAAATCCAGTAACTTTCCATTCATTTCTTCTTTAGTCAGGATACATGTCATTGCCAGTGAGACTGTGTTCATGATTTCACACAGAAAATGTTTTGGTAATGACTTCAGTTGAATGATTGGCTATTCTGTTTGGGAGGGAGTCAGAAGCAGACGGATGCTCTCTGAGTGTGTGAAAGATTAATGCAAACTCTGGATTACCAGTGCCATTGCAGGCATTACACCAGAGTCTATCGATTTTCCTTCAGCTCATCCGAAAGAAGAAAAGAGAGAGGGCTATTCTCCACAGAGATGCTGCACGTCTGTTTTACCAAGAGCTTCTGCTGTCCGCATTCACTCAGTGCCTCTCTTCTCTGCCAGGGAAGCCTGGAACATTCATACTAGTCATAGAATGGCCAGATTTACAACATGCTGACATTCATGACAGCATAGATATGTTGAAGACCTTGTCATACTGCTGAATCCTTCAACTGCATAAAACGGCACTTTCCTATTCCTGTATGTGGAAAGCCTGTGTGCTGCGTCTCATGAATAGCTTGTACAGGCGGTGTAGGAGTGATGGAGTTGTGAAGAGCTGCGCACTTTAATCTACTCGTTCACAACCCACAGCGTTTGCACAGGTCTGCATGTTGCCATCCATATAAAGTACATGAGAATTTTACTTTTCTAGAAACAAGTCATAAAACCCATAGATGTACGTTTGCTATGTGGACAGCAGGGAGAAGGCCTGGAAGTGTTGATCATCTGAACTCTCCAGCCTGTAGTGTGTGAAGTTGCTGTGGATAAAAAGTATCTGCTAAACAACAGATAGATGTCTGTGGTCTTGTGAACAAGTTTAAAACAAATAAACCTGACGTTTCATGGCATTGTAACGAAGAGAAAATCTTTTGCGGACCCCTGAAAATTGTGTCCAGATGTGTGCATCTGGCAGCTGATATCTGTTGATGCTTGAAAGTATGACAGGATAAATCCACCAGTTTTTAAATGTTTATTTTACTCGGTTTAACCACAGCACAAACTCGAACATATATAAGCAGGACAACCTAATAATATACGTTTTTTCTTAAAATTATTAAAATGTTTTAAATGATTCCCAGATGATTCCAAGAATTTGTCCTAGACCTTCTGTTGAAAATAAAAAAAAGAATACACATGATGTCAATACATCATTAATGTTGTAGATCTTTATTTTTAGTATTGTCTTTTAAAATATTATTAATATAACTCAATTTAAATAATTAGGTGTGATCCTCGGGCCCCGTATTGGAAACCACTGTTTTAGACTTTATAAGCATAAACTATTGTACTTAAATCATAAACATAATTACTGCAATATACTTTTATACATTTTGTTCATTTGTTATGCTTATATTACATGTGTTCATTCCTCAAAGCACATGAATAAAGTAGGTTTTCCCCAGATTTCTAAATGAGGGGAATTGCACATTCTCTATAAAGTCTCAAAGCTGAAATGTTCTGCATGTACTTCACACTATGGCTGACACTCGAATCCTGTTGAGATTAAACTTTGAGCAATCCTGGTCATTACATTTGTACTTTAGTTCTTAGTCTAATGTGCAAAGTCTTTAGAGTCTTTGTCCATGTACCTTGAAAGAGCTCTAACCATCGTGAGCCGATACTGAGGTTTCTGTAAACCTCCATATAACCCAAAACGTACAGTGTGGTGTTACTCAAGGACAACCGCTGATAAACCATGTAAAAAAAACGTTTTTTTGAGCACTTGAGATGGATTGACACGAAAAGATGCAGAAGATAGATGCTGGAAAACCAAAGAATGAGGATTTTTCTGAAGACCAGCGTTCTCCTGTGTGGATTTATTAAAGTGGATTTATTCCTGAACTCTTTCAGTAAGCAGCCACCCGTGACAATCACAAAACAAAAAATCTAGATGACGGTATTAAAACTCAACCATGCGCAAACCGGTCATTTGTGTAAATTCAGTTATTATTTTGACTTGTGGACAATATGTAATAATCCTTTATGTGATGTACACTATTCAGGGCAGTACTTAATAATAAAATAATAAAACGCAATTTCTATGGCTCCCTCTTTATTTTGTTGAACGATGAACATCTTGCAGGTTATAGAGTATCCAAACTTAACAGCAAGAACAGGGAATCTATACGATGACGGATCAGAACCGCTATTAAGCTGCAATATCCTTTAAAGTGATATTAAACCAGACAAGCTTGGACTGGGAAAATCCTCAGGGTGGGACATTTGTAAAACTCTATCAGAGTAAATGGCTTGTGTGTGTGTGTGTGTGACTGCTGATAGATGTTGCTCTAGTTGTGTCAGAGCTGTGGCCACGTTTGGGCAGGTGTGTCTTTGGCTCAGACACGTATCGCCACGAAACAATCAGCTCATTGTGCAACATCTACATTCCAGCGCCACATGAGCGTCTCAGAGCTGCTCTTCGGGGCCATCTGTGGCCACACACACCTAACGCTGTCGAGGACACACACACACACACACACACCTACAGGACTCGCTGTTTCACTGAATAAACATCCAGCTGATCTCACCTTTCTGTTAACAGTTCTTGTACTTTAGATTGTCGATTATATAGTGAGACCTGGTATTCTTCTGTCTTTCATAAGTGTTGTGTTCTGGGAGTGCCGGAGAGTCTTCAGAGGTGTATTTTGTTAGCCCGGGTTGTGTGTCTGGACAAGGTCCCTAAGCTGTTTTATAGTTTAACCAGCCTTGACTTGTTGATGGTGACATGTTTCTGCTGACTCGCAGGATCAGTGCCTAAGCTGCAGTCGATGCTTGAAAGGCTTTTGGCATGTGCTGCGTTTTTCACCCTTGACTGAAAGCATATGCTGCGTACAGTGTTAGCGTGAGTTAGCCTGTGTGCATGTGTATGCATATGTGTTAGCGTATGAATGTGTGTGTGTGTGTGTCCGTGGGTTCCTGGCCATTTCCGACACATCTGGCAGTGCTTGGCTCCTTCAGGTGAATCATGTCTCTTGGGAGGCTGGCTCATTCTGTGTGTGTGTG